>NC_051160.1:10596069-10934923 GCF_013339745.2 Dermacentor silvarum
GTCTCGGGTCTCTTATTCCAGGTGGTGTGAACGAAGCAGAAGCCGCAGTTTAACTGCAAGATCCTACTTACTTCGTAGTGCTCTCTTTCTGCTCAGTGATAATTAGAGCTAAGTCCTCGTTATCTAAACACCCTTACAACTTCCACGTCTTTCATTTGCATAATCTTTCCCGCGACTGACTGATTGTTCGGATTATTTAGTTATTATAGCATCAACATTTGACATGTTTGGCGGATTTTGGCTCTTCTATATGCTAATGATGTAGCTGATTATTTGTTCCGCTTAAAGTTCCGTTTAACCCGAGTTTACAAAACGATGGGTTCCTTTTAACCGAAATTTGGAAATATTTAGCCTATGAGCCCCCCAAAAACGTTTAATTCATGTATTTATTTAAAAATACCTTCAATCTCCTAGAGTCATTGAGTAAGCGAGAGGGGGGGGGGGGGGGGTGAGAAGCAATGTGAAGGCACTAATAAAATAAATAGCAGTAGTAGCAATTCAATACATAAATAGTAACAATAAAAGTCAAGTACCCCCAGACTATACATACGGTGTTGCAAAGAACTGTTCACATAAACGCAAGCAAAGCAGTTCGAAACGTAGAAATAATAATAATAATAATAATAATAATAATAATAATAATAATAATAATAATAATAATAATAATAATAATAATAATAATAATAATAATAATAATAAGAAGAAGAAGAAGAAGAAGAAGAAGAAGAAGAAGATACGCGGGTGGGTCACGCACACAGTTGCTACCATTGTTCCGCTTACCCGGCATCTCCGATTAAGCAAGTTTCGTTTATTCGAAGTCCATGGTATTTCGCGCACGTGAAATACTCAAAATGGCGAGAGCAGCTGCTTCACTGACATAATTAGGCGCCCATTTCGGTTGTGCTCAGAATTTACTCTCAGAAGTAACTCTGGATGCTGGCAGTACCATTGCATAATTGATTTGACGAATACAGAATATTCGAACACATCTGCCGGCGCCGTGTAGTAAGAGCATGCATCCATCACAAGCTTGAAATCACGGCGTCTACGAACGAGAAACTAACTTCATTTACAATCGGCTACAAAAGTTTGCTGGATCCAAGATTTGCGAAGACAAGCTGAATTACCGAGAA
This sequence comes from Dermacentor silvarum, assembly GCF_013339745.2. Classification (NCBI taxonomy): domain Eukaryota; kingdom Metazoa; phylum Arthropoda; class Arachnida; order Ixodida; family Ixodidae; genus Dermacentor; species Dermacentor silvarum. The sequence goes on from NC_051160.1 coordinate 10,597,203, forward strand.
GCTCTGCCACATATGCTCTCGTTTTTTTTTTTTTTTTAATTTTTTTTTTAGAAGTTTGCTCTACGGCTTAAGAAGTGTGAAGCATGCTTGTTAGAGGTGTGTGCACCGCCGCAAGAACCATTATTTACGCAGCGTTGTTGCACGCGACGATTCTCAATTAACAAAGAACGGTCACTGACCAATCACCTCTGTAGTGATGTCGAGAGTGTTAATTGTTCTAAGATGTCTATACGCCGCGATTACGACAGCAAAGGTCAGTGCTCGATCAGAGATTTTGTAACTCTTCGTAAATCCCATCACAGTGGAACTCTGTCGCACGTTTCTGGTGCTATTTTCAGACGGTTCCGCTAGTGTCGTCTCGCTTTCTGGCATGGAATGGCCGCGGAACATGCAACGCTTTTAGTTAATTAACAGAACTCAATGTGGCCTTTCTGTATAAAATAGCATTAACCTGACCCGAGAAGCCGCTGTGGAACTCAATGACGTCACGGAACTCGCCAAGATATTTAATTGCGTGGTGATCGCCGTAATAGCTCTCCGGTAAATCTATTACCTTGAGTTACCATTTTCAATCAAAACCGAATTGCAGAAAACCAACTCGGCGTAACCTTTCGGTTTTTCAGTTCGGTTTTTCCTTTTCCGGTCACGGGACTTCCGGTATCGCTGTTTCATTCCCACAAATGCCGGACATAATCGAGGCGCGCGAGACGCCTACAGCGCCCTCTCTTGGTGGGCGTCCGCTCAGCTTTGCGTAACTGAACGGGCAGCACCGTTAAAAAGAAACTATAATCTTCATGAAATGCGCAATTTCCAATTTCCAAATGGGATGGATATGTGAAGAAGGTCCATTTTGGAACACATTAAGAAGGTTTGAGCTCTGTAGCGATAAAGCTCTACGTACCTGAGCACCCTTGAGTTAGGCAGCGCAAAATTAAGAAAAGACGGAGGGAAAGAAAACACAGACACAGCGTAGAAAGAGCCCAGATAACTAGTAATGTACCTCAGAAGGGTGGTTTGCTAGGCGAGTTGGTGATGCGTCCTTGACTGAGGCAGCGCGAAATAACAATTTATGAGGTTTGCTTAGGTAGTTGCATGGTTCACTGGCGGTTGGTCCCATTTACCTGCCCAGGTACTTCAGAAGGGTGGTTTGGCGAGGGAGTTGATAATGTATCCTTGACTTAGGTAGCGCGAATTAACATGACGTACTGATGCTGTCTCTCCCCTTCCTCTCCTTTCTTACGACGGATCTTTTAAAAGCGGCACACCGCCACCTCCGAAGAATACCCCCTGAAGAAGGAGCCGAATTGGTTCCGAAACGTCGGGCTAGTAAATTTCCTTATTTGGTTGGAGTCAATCTCTAAGTCTTAATCAATTTTCCCAACCAGACAGGTAATTCTGTCGAAATGTTTAGCTTCATGATGTTATTTCGCGCTACCTGTTAATCAAGGATGCATTACCAACTCACCGAGCAAACTACCCTATACTGAAGTACCTGGGCAGGTAGATGGGACCAACTGCCAGTGAACCAACTACCTAAGGAAACCTCATCTACGGTTTCTTTCCTTCATTATCGGACAGCGATCGAGTCATTCAAGCATAAAAGTAGAACAAAATGTATTGCTGTCAGTGATTCTTCTCAAATACAACAATATTCGTCAAATGTTCCAAGAGAAAAAATGTTCCTGGCGCATTAACAGATTTATTGATGTTTTGGCAGGTCACTGACAGAGGAACCTCCTAAGCAGAGGAACCTCCCAAGCTTGCCCTTGAAGTTGGCCCACGTCTTGATGATGTCGTAGAGAACGTTGCCCGGACAAGTAGTGCAGTTGGCGTCTCGGTGACCATGCAGTGAGTACCCTTTCCGGATCATTCCCTACGTCCAAGAGAGATGGAATCAAGTAAATGATACAAGGGATATTTTTTTTTTTCGTTCAGTTTGAAAAATATACATTTCTGTCACCCCACGTGTGCCTGCCGCAGGCTCGCTTCATGCTGTACTATTGATGCTTCTCTGAAGGAATGCAGGTAGGGAAAGTAGCTCGTAAAATAACGTAAGTTTCAGCAAAGTTCTAGAGCTTCATTGTATGGAAATGCAGGCGTCCAATAGGAAAGAGAAGCCATCTTCATTCTTCACGAAAATGCTCCGAGCACAGACTCACTAAATCCGCGGAGCTAAGCGAAAGTACGCACTACAATAATGGTTTAAAGCGCCGTTAACCAGGCTCCATTTTAAAATTTAATTATACACGGGAAGCTTTAGAGCAACGTCTAAGGGGCGTTTTACAGCAAGAATTTGTCAATTTTATGCATTATTAAAGGAGGTAAGAGAAATGGAAATGTCGCGTCGCCACGTTGACAGGAAGCGAGGTTCACTGCAAACGAGGCAAGCATCCACGGGCGTCTTTCCTTTCCAGCGATATTCCATACCGGAAAAGCGTCACGTTTACGTTGCCATCCCCACTTCTTTCTTTTTCTCCCGTCTATTTCTTTCTTGCCGCGCGGTGCGCTTCCAGTGGCGGTACAGCGGTATAGCGCGTTATGCATTGGTTTACTTTCCGAGGTCACGTACCACAATCAGTGACGTAGCAGGCACTGCGTCTCACGTACAGGCGCTTGCGCGTACGACTCTCTGACTAGAAGCACACAGCCGATTGATATCTTGCAGACACGATTGTTACTGTGTGTGCGGCCCTTGTCTTTTGAAAATGCCCAAACCTGGTGAGCGATCCTTTTAAGGGACCGACAGCCGCTTTTCAAGCATTCCCATGTTTCGGACCCGATGGAAAGCCTACTGCCTGAAACATCTGCACCTGCAACAGTTCACCCAGTAAATGTCAGAAAATCCTTAAAACGTATTTTTTTCCGTCAACGAAGTCTCTTCTACTTACTGGGTACGGACGCCGGCTACAGTGATCACTGACATCAATGGCGACAGAAACTAAGCAATTCGAAATACATGCAGCTAAGGCGGCGGAACAGCTGTTGTATCATACGCTGAGATTGCGGCCTCAACACGACTGCAACAACTTTCTATTACTATAGAGATATCACGGACGCGTCTCTATTTTGCGAAATTTCCTGCCGGCGACAGAATAAAACGTGGCAGCCTCGACGTCATAGCCTTCGAGATCTGTGTTTGTGACTCATAGGGGCATCTCAGAGGTAACCGTCGCTGTACCTATGAGTCCGACCAATCGACGAATGGACCGAGTCGACTGATACGGGCAGCGGTGCACGTTGCACGGCTAGTGTGGTCATCGCTAAAACTCGCTGTCGGCTGGCGTGACTGCACGTCATTGCGGTGCAGTCGGTGCTGTACAGTGACTGGTTTTGTACTTGCGAGAAGCTTGCGAGGCGCTCCGTCAATTAATGGCTCCGCTTCCTTGAGCGCAGGCAGCGCCACTTTTCGATAAAACTATTTGCTCATTACAAGTACACAGACACCCGCCGCGGTTGCTCAGTGGCTATGGTGTTGGGCTGCTCAGCACGAGGTCGCGGGATCGAATCCCGGCCACGGCGGCCGCATTTCGATGGGGGTGAAATGCGAAAACACCTGTGTACTTATATTTAGGTGCACGTTAAAGAACCCCAGGTGGTCGAAATTTCCGGAGTCCCCCACTACGGCGTGCCTCATAATCAGAACTGGTTTCGGCACGTAAAACCCCATAATTTAATTAAATTTAATTAAGTACACAGATAAATAGACATAGTTTGCAATAATAGGAAATAAACATTATTGTGACTTTATAGATAGAGCATTCGAAACCAACTAGGCCTGTACATTTATTAAGAAATGTACACGGTTTTCAAAGCATGATGACCCGTTCCGCCGCAGAATGTCGCCCGCCGTCATTCTTTCGTGAGTTTCAGTGCCGATTTAAAAATATAATTCCTCATTTGAAGGATAAAATTATGCTTGTTCCTATCATTGTGAGTTACGATCTTTCCATCGGCACAATAACCTCACGACACACTCCGGACGGCTGCCGGTCCCTTTAAGAAAATGAGAGACAGACAGTGAAAGGCTGCTGACTTTAGTAGTATGTGACTTTAGAAGGTGAAAGGAATGGATATATAAGTGCAGTGCCGTAACTGTCTCTCGCTAGGAGGTCACCTGAACAGCATTGCATGGTAGAATGGTGTGAGGAATGAAAGAAAGAGAAGTAAAAGGGAGGAACCAACGCCGGTAAGAAGTAGAAGGAGGTAGAAGCGAAACGGGTCTTATAGCCGCGTAAGTCAGTTGTAGTCTTCAAAGAACTCAAGCAAGGCTTAAAGCATTCGTGTTCAGTGAATCGATGTCATCGCAATGAGCTATATATACCAACTCCCCCAGGCTTCCGCACTTACAAGTTAAGTGATTAGCTGCGGGTCGCGTCAGCCTATCAGGAGCGAACATCAGCTGCGTGACTCCGAGAAAGGGAGCGAGCTTGCCCACGGTGCGCTCTAATCCTTCCGTAATCCAGCTCTTCCGTTAAACCGGCATCGCGCACAAGGTGATTAGCGGCGGGCATCGGAGGAGCCTTTCTGATTCTTTTTCTTCGTTGGATGACGCGAAGCTAGAGCGCGTTTCGTGGACTGCACGGAGATGGCGAGGAGGAGCATAATATGAATTGATTGATTCATTTATTGATTAAGACAGCGTAACCCAATGCGCCAAGATATGTTGCGCCACCACCACCACCATCATCATCGTCAGCCTATTTTTATGCCCACTGCAGGACAAAGGCCTCTCGCAGCAATCTTCAATTACCCCTGTCTTGCGCTAGCTTAGTCCAAGTTATTCCTGCAAATTGCCTAATTTCGCCACACCACCCTTGGCACCCATTCTGTAAATCTGATAGAGCACCGGTTGTCTGCCTTGCCCATTACATGTCCTACACAGTTGCATTTTAATGCCAAAGCATTATATGCCCCATGAAGCAGAAAGTCCGGGCCTTGGCGTGACCTCACGATGGTCCAAAAAGGCTACGAACTCTCTACCTTTGGCGGCAGCCGAACCCACGCCACTTGGTGTTAATTAAGGCGAATTTAATTAAGGCACTCGAACCCACGACCTTTGGTGGGAGTCATAACCATGACCTTTAGTGTTAATTAAGGCAAAGTTAATTAAGGTAACAGTTAATTAAGGTACTGGAACCCACGACCTTTGGTGGGAGTCGAACCCCGACCTTGCGTTGTGCGCACCTTGTGACGAACACCGCAATGCTTTCGCATTCATCTACGCAGGGATAACTAAGTGCCCTTTGAATTTTGTTTTCCTCTTAATGTCATCTAGAATGCCGGTAACCACGGTGTGCTCTTTTATTCACACCGCTCTCTTCTAGTTTCTTACCGTTACTCTTAATTTTTTTTTCCCATCACTCGTGGCGTAGCCCTTAACATCTTAAGCTTGTCTGTTAACCTCCAAGTTTCTGCCCCATATGTTAGCACCGGTAGAACGCAATGATTGTACACTTTTCTTTTCAACGAGAGTGGTAAGCTTCCAGTCAGGATTTGGTAGTGCCTGCCGTATATGCTCCAACCAATTTTTATTCCTCTGTAAATTTTCTAATCATGATCATGGTCCCCCTGTGAGTAATTGACCCACAGAAACATAATCTTTTACAGATTCTAGAGGCTGACTGCCAATAATAAATTCTTGTTTTCTTGTCAGGCTATTGAATATCACCTTTGTGATATCACCTCTGTTAGCATATTGATCTTCAACTTTACTATAACACTTTATCGGTTAAGGTACTTAATCATTTGTTGCAATTCATCCCCATCGTTGCTGAACAGGACCATGTCAACGGTAAACCTTAGGTTGCTGAAATATTCGCCGTTGATCCTCGTTAAACCTTCCTAATCTAGTAGCTTGAATACTTCTCATAAGCAAGTAGTGAATAGCATTATACAGATTATATGTCTCCTTGCTTCCACCCTTTCTTGATAGGCTTTTATTCCTCATCTCTTGTGGAGAATTCGGGTATAGTTGCGGATATATTGTAGATATTTGCTAAGATATTCACGTATGCTTCCTTGTACTCTTTGACTGTGCAACGCCTCCATGACTGTTGATATCTCTACTAAATCAAATGCATTTTCGTAATCTATGAAAGCCACGCAGATTGGTTGGTTGGTGTTATGGTGAGGGTACAGCTGAAAATACGGTGCTAATGGATAGGGTGAAAACCTGCCGCGGTAGCTTAGGGACAATGGCGTGGCGCTGCTGAGCTCGTGGCTGCGGGTTTGATCCGGGCCACCTTTTCATGGGGGCGACATGCAAATGCGCTCGTATACTTTGGGTTGTGTGCACGGTAAAGGAACCCCGGGGGCCAAAATTAATCTGGTGTCGTCCACTATACGGCATGCTTCCTATTGTGATACTTATTTTAGCAAGTACAACCAAGGAATTTTTATTTTGCCTCTTCCTGCAGAGTGACAAAGGAGGCACCGTGTGGCATTAACGTCAAGAGCAAACGGACGCAGCAAACTATAGTCGGGTGCAACTTAAGGAGGTAGAAGAGGCCCCACCCAGATAACGGAAGTGCGGCAGCCAATTGCCTCCGCGACTAAAGAAAACGTCCCGATGATGCAACACAGCCCAGCTCGAAGCGCGGGCTGCCATGTTCTCTGTCGGTGGGATCACTGGCCGTCCGGCTCATGACGTCAGTCTAGAGGGCGCGCCCATTGGTGGAGGCTCGTGTGTTTCCGCCTTTGAGGGGCGAATGCCGCTGCCTTCTAAAGTTGTACCCGACTATAAGTTCCTAGCTTTCAAGTTACTGTCTAAGTAAAAAAGACGCACGAGTACAAAAGTATGCATTTACGCACTTCACTTATCGTCTGAATTCCCTAACGACGTATTCGCACATGTGCAAATAGTTGGAAATGCCCTCTACCTATCGCAACGTACCTGTCTGACGCCGCAGGAGATCAGCCTCTTGGCCGCAAGGAGCATCCTTTGGCTTGGCTTGGCCCGGTTGTAGTCTCCCACGAAGGCAATGGCGATGCCCACGCGGTTGTAGCCATGAGTATGGGCGCCCTCGCGTCCGAAGCCACGGCCCTCGTAGACGAGGCCGTCACCGCCCACTAGAAAGTTGTAGCTGATATCTGGCCAGCCTGCGCGCAATATGTAACAGCATCTGATGTCAAGTAACCCAATTATAGTATAAACGCCATGCAAGCGATGTTGCGCGCGACGGCGACAAGCGACGCGAAGGAGATAGATGGCTGTCGCGTTCGCTCGTCGCCTGCAAGTCGAACCCCACGCGAGCGACGACTTTAAGCGACGTCTCCCCGTTGTTGCCGGTATGAGGGCAGCAAATACGTGCCGAAACTGGCGTGACGTATGCTTTATTATTTTAAGTTGTGTTTTACTGCAAGGAGCAGCATAAAATATTACTGAAGGTCTATGCAGTAGGTTCTTATCCTTGCACGTATCAAAATTTAGCCGTTTGCTCGTTCCGTGCGACAATCAGTAGTACTTGACTGGTGTACATCTTGTCCCGGCTTCGTGCTATTGACTAGTCGCTCATAGCACTTCCGGGTGACGAGCGACGAATTCGCGATTTCCAGAACCGAGCGATCGAGTGACAACGAGTGATATGTTCATGCGACGGAGCCGTTTCGTCGCTTAAAGCCGTCGCTCGCCACCTTCGCGAACAGAATCGCTGTCATATGGCTTAGGAGTTAGCGAATAATCGTCAATTTGGAATGGAAGGATCGAAGTGTTGTGTATTTAGTTTTGTTTTCGAAGGGAAAAGCTGCTATATATAATTTCACCCTAAAATATTATAGTTGCAGTCGAAATATAAATATTAATATTCATATTGAAATATGAATATTTTTAATAATTCGTATTAAAAGGGAATACAGGAGTAGATTTGAAACTAACTGGTGTTTTATCCCTGGAATGGAAATACGCACCGAGTCAGTCTAACTATAAACATATTCAAAGCTTTGCATGATGTTCAAAACGACTAGAAAATTATTTTAGAACAATTCCATCATGTGCACTCGTTTTTGGATTCCCAGTTCATGCGCTGCCCTAAGCATACTTATTGCATTTGGTGCCTTCGTGATTCGATTCGTGTTCGATTCAGTGTCGTTATTTCCCAATTTTCATTCGATTCGTGCCATAATTTTGTATTTCTATGTGTTTCTTGCAGTGTCTTCAATTCGTATTGAAAACCGCTATTCGCAAACCTCTACATATTGCAAATTCTAGTAATCGATATTGGTTTTCTTGCGGTTCTTGCGAGAAAGCTAGTACGTTTCATCGATTATCTGCTGTACGCTGGTAGATTAAAACTAAACTCCATCCTAATATAACTGCAAAACGTTAAATATTTCAACAAACAAAACCAGGCACACATTTGCGCAGAAGGACTTGCTAAGTAGACTAAGTAAAATACGTCAGTATATAGTTAATCACAACGATTTAAATATCTCCTTCGGGATACGCAACTTAGTGCTAATTCTTCGGTTAGCATGTGGAATACTCAGAAGTAGTGTCAAAGGAATCTAGGGGAATCTGAAGAGAGCCAAGAGGGCGAAGACTTATTCTGGGCATTATAAGATTCCGCCATATTTTCAGATTCTTCAATGTCGGCGTTTTGAGCCACTCAAACAAGCCGCAGCAGAGCTCCTGGCCAATCAGCTGGCAAAGTTGCTAATTCTACAATATGGCAGAATTTCGCCATGTATAAAGTGTCGTCCACGATGCATACAGATATGTTATGGCATCTTAGGCGAGTCGTTGTAGAGCGCTCCTGCAGCACCATACAGATGTCTTCTACTGTCGAAGCAATAAGCTTTATTGCTAAATAAGCCGGTTTGAATGACGATATCTATCATTCTGGATATCGCTGTGAAGACCTTATATATATATATATATATATATATATATATATATATATATATATATATATATATATATATATATACAGCAAAGAATCACAGGAGCCGGCACAGAAGTAGTTCAAAAATAGAAGCACGTAAGAAAAACATAACAGGACATCCGGCCTTCATCAAGAGTGAGCATATATACGAAGAGTGAGAACAACAAGCGTGGGAGAATATATATATATATATATATATATATATATATATATATATATATATATACAGCAGCTTGAATGCCGTGACTGTATGTTGTACTAACCTTTTTAAGCAAACTTCAATTTCCCTGACACAAGCGTGCGCTGTTTCGTGCAACGCCTTTAAAAAAAAAAAGAAGAAAAAATTAACCTTACGGTTGGTGTCCATGTGGTGTTTCTGTTGACTTCGTACGAGTCGGATGCAACTGGTCTTGTGCTTGCACTGTGGCCCCGTGGTGTGGTGGATGAAGACGTGCTCGGCTCGAGGGTCTTTCATGGCCACCTCTACTCGCGGAGGCCGCGCGCCCCAACTATTGCGGGACACGATCGTGATCCCCGGACACTGCAGGGCACCTGCGGGTTAACACTGGTTAAGAAAGGCTCGTTAAGATGGGGTTTTAGCTCGAGGCCAACTGCGATTTCCCTCCTCGAATACATGTGAAGCATATAAGTGCTCTCGTTAGACGACCGCTGAACAAATTTCAATCGAGTCTGTCGCATTTAAGAGAGTGATCAGAATTCTGCCGTCTGTGTGAAGCAGAATCCATGACGTCATTGTTTTTCGCAAGAATTTCCGGAAACCTTAAAGAGACAACAAAGACAAACAGTAAGTCAGTTTAGAGTGACAAAATATATTATTTCAATACTCGATGTTCATTATTTTCGCGGTAAAAGCTTGATTATTAGAAGAGAAAGGGAAGATTAAAGTTATGTTTTTTCTCAGTTTTGCGCTCAAACCTCACGACCCGGACGTCAGAATAACGTCACGGATTTCACAGTAATCTTTTTTTTTTTTTTTGTCATTGTGGCTCAATAAATGTTATTGAAACTTGGTATGTTTAGGGTTTGACATCTCTAGAATACAACGCCGTCCAAAGTTTAGTGATACAAAGTTTACGAGGCCTGAGCAGACGCCTTAAGAATCCATGAGGTCACGATGATCTGGTGCGGAAACTTCAATGCGGCGTCGCCACCCTTTACTACTGCGAAATTATTTGTTGCAATTTATCCCCAGTGTTGCTGAACGGGACAATGTCATCTGCAAACCGAAGGTTGTTGAGATATTCACCGTTGATCCTGACTCCTAAGCCGTCCCAGCCTAATAGCGTGAATGCTTCTTCAATACATTCAGTGAATAGCATTGGATAGATTGTCTCTTTGCCTGACCTCTTTCTTGATAGGCAATTTTCTACTTTTCTTGTGGAGAAGCAAGGCAGCTGTGGAATATTTGTAGATATTTCCCGAGATATTCACGTATGCCTCCTGTACTCCTTGATTACAGTGCCTCCATGACTGCTGGTATATTTTTATTGAATCATATGCCATTTCATATTCTATGAAAGCCATATACAATCAGTGATATAAGTCATTGAGTCAATATATAAAGCCAATCAAGGCATAAGGGCCCATTCACACTTGCGACTAGGCCAGTATGCGCGACCGATTGCGACTGACGACCAGAAAGCTACTCAAGATGAACACACTGACAAATGCGACCGACGAGTCGCTAAACCGAAATGTCGCGCGGTATGCCGTTCACGTCTGCTTGAAATGTCATCGCCGCGTAAAATAAGCGTCAGCGTATACGGACGTCCTGTTCCTTCGCATCTGATTGGTTCAGCTGTTCTGCGGCTGCGGTCGCGCGACTGAAAAATCGAGCAGTGAGCGACTGGCCCGAAACAGTTGCATTTCGAGAAAAGCGACCATTTGCGACTACTTGCGCTTTGGTCGCGCGACCTCGCCTAGTCGCAAGTGTGAATGGGCCCTAACAGTTTACTGGTAAAAGCGACGCCGAGCCACGAACGGTACTACATGGTCTGTTCATGTCTTGGTAACATAGGCGGTAGATGTAGCTGGATATCCTGAGACGACGAATGTAAACGACAGATGGTGAAAGCCTTCGAGTCCCACATTCACGGGCCTTCAAGCGTAGCCCAGCCGCAGCGTCAGTTCGCGAAAGCGGAATCAAAACACATCGACCGCTTTCAAGTGCGGATCAAACGGCCTTAATCGGTATAGTCATTCCCGCTTACAGTACAGGGTCCTGGAAGTCATTAAAATATATGTCATGTCCCTTGTCATGGCTGCGAGAATAGACCTGCCGAGTTTCTTAGGCCAGTTGTTCGTTGGCTCCGTGGTGCATTGCGTTTTCAATGCTTTGGTGGGCTGTTTTGAAATCGCAGAAAACCGTCCATTGTTGCTTTGGATCTTCGCTGATAAAATCAAGTGCAGCACGGAAGGCAGCAAGTTCTGCGCACGTCGATGTGGTCGGACATGATATCTTCAACTTGGCTTGTTCAGATTTTGCCGGGATGATGATTGCAGTCGCCGAGCTGTTGAGTTTCACCGAGGCATTTGTGTAGACAGTTTGCCGTATTTTGGGCACGTTAAAAGTTTTCTAAGGTTGCTTGCTTCAAAGCTTGCAACGGCGCTCCAGCTTCCTTTCTGATATCCGGAATGGCAAATTTTATTTGCGGCTGGTATAGGCACCACATTTGAACTGATAGTCGTGCAGCAGGCGTGAGTTGTGCGTTGGCAAATAGGCTTGATGTCTTACAATAGGTTTGACAAATGTTGAATGTGGCCTCTTTGCTGGCAGGCAAGCAAGATGGTGTTAGCGAAGCCGAGTCAGGTGTCGGATGTGTGCTCTCAGGACATCTGTTGCCGTGTAGACTGTATTAGGATAACCTCTGACAATGGTCGCTATTGCGATTGAAGATTTATCCTTGGGACACCAAGACACGTTCTGTGTGCTTGGGCTTGCGCAATATGAAGTCTGGGAATCTTCGTCCCGCGAGTATTTCCTAGTTCTGGTAAACTGTACCACGGGAAACCCATAAATAGGGCCTTTACATATAAGGGCTGCTTTAATTATAGCGAAGCTCTCCAGGACTTCCCGCCGAGAAACGCGAGAAGGTCAACAATAGTGGTCGAACGCTTTGTCACGTATGAGACATGAGGGCTCCAAGATGCGTAAGACCCTGTCGAGGGTGACGCCAAGAAATTCGGTGCCTGTTTGGTGCAATTTAGCCATTGATCCGCAAAGTGTAGGGGTCATCACTTTACGAATAAAAGCAACCAGTAGAACAGTCGGGTGAAAGCTCGAGGCCTTGACTTCGTAGATATGTTGAAACTGCCGTCGAAGCCTTCTGAAATCGCCCGCGGACTTGTTCGCGTGTCACTCCTGATGCCCATGCGCAAATGTGGTCCGCATATATCGAGATCTGTGCGGTTTGCGGCAACGAACCCGCGAGGCCAATGACCACCAGGTTGGACAGTGTAGGGCTGAGTGATCCGCCTTGCAATACACCACAAGAGGTTTTAATAGACGGCGTTAGTTCGTCTTCATACAAAATAAAGAAATATCTTTCATTGAAACAGCTCTGTATCCAGCGAAAGCTTGTACACGAATTTTCGTAGGTGCCTTTAACATCAAGGAGTAAGGCAACAGTGAGTCGTTTTAGGTGTTTCGGGGGGTGTTTGACCTATAGAAAGGTCAAACACCGGTCCAGCGCTGGACCGGTGTTTCAAGGTCAAAAGCGCTGTCTATCGATTAGCTTTCGCGTTAAAAGACATGCCATTACCTCTGGATGCACGTTGTGTAATTCCATGTACCACACTAACCATATCAGGATCATTCTCTCCATTACCTTGCCGACGCATCTGGCCAGTGCTATTGCACGGTAAGATGGCAATTTCAAGGTAGATTTGCCAGGCTTGAGGAGTGGGACAACGTGACTGGATTTACACGTAGTAGGGACCAAGCCGTCACGCCATAATGCGTTGCATAGGTCATGTAGTGCATCTATAGGGCTTCTTGACTAATGTTTGCAAGCGCAGAGTATATGGCACAGTTATGGTCTTGGTGACGAAGAACGCCTGCACCCAGCGAGAAGCAAGTGCAGCCTCCACTTAATCCACGGCAAAAGGTGCCTCCATACGCGGATCTCGTGGGCCAGAGTAACAATAGGGACAGTGGTGCAAGGCTGGAAAGTGGGACCCGCGATCCTTCCGTAGCATTCTTCTGCTGCGTCGACTTCTCGGCGTCCTTGATGGGAGCTGGAGATTTAGATGGGCTCCGCTGTTGAGGAGCTGTTCGAAGTGCACGAACTGTTCTCCAGACAACCGACAGAGGCTCACGCGGATCGAGAGATTCATAAAAAGGTTCTCAGCGTTGATATTCCAGCCCAGCAATGCGACGCTGAATTTTCTTTTGAATGCGTCTGGCCTCTATATGGTCGTAAACTGATTTAGTCCGTCTGTATCGTAGCTCAGTTCGCCGGCGGATTACGCGAAGGCGCTGTATTTCCGCCTTAAAATATATGTATTTCGCGTATGACCCAAATGAACGCATAGCATCCTGCGTTGCCTTTGCGATCAGAGTTTTCAGTGTAGGTGAAAAGCCTTCGTTGCATGCGCTTTTCATTAATGATTTAAACACTGATCCAATCTATAGGTAGTTGAAGATTTGATGAAGCCGCCTTGGTGAGATCCTTTAGCTTGAGATAGGTACAAATGTGGTCGCTTCCGACGGTTTCTATATCTTCGAACCAATGGATGCTGCCAGTGGGACATCGTGATACAAAAGCTAAGTCTAAACAGCTGCTTAGACGTCCTGCCGCGCAGAAACGAGGAACTGTCATCGATTAAACAGCAATATTCATGGTCACAGGCAAACGAAACTAGTCTTCTTTCTTTGGAAGTTACCTTGGTGCTTCCCCATAATGAATGATGAGTCCCCAACAACAATGTATGGTCAAGAGGTCCTAGCTAAAATGTATCTCAGTCTCTGCCTGTCGAAATGACTGGATGAAGAAAGGTAAGCGCCCACCAGAGTGAACGCAAGGCTGTGTTTTAAATACGTAAGCATTTCTAAGCCTATATGCCCAACGAGTCAACCCGTCCGTCCATTCATCCGTCCGTCCCCCCCGTCCGTCCATGACGTAAGACGATTGCTTGCAAGACAGTGCCCGCAGCAGCGAGCGAATTGACCTTCGTGCTGCCTCTCGCTTCAACGGGAACTAAGCGGCGTCCCCAACGCAGATCGCTTTCATGATATAGGGCCCGAAGGCCGCGCCATACGCAGCCGCCGCCGAAGTATGGTTGATCACGGTTCATAATGGTTCGACGTGGATGGATAAGGCAGTAAAGAGTGATAACGGCGTATAATGATCGGAACGTCATCAGCGCACCTGGCACCGCCACCTGCAGTGTTTGCTTGCGTCATCAATACACCTTGCGCCGCCGTCCGCAGCAGTTCGTGTCGCCATAGCGCTGTCGTTTATACTTTTCAGATCAAGTTTCATAAATAATGACACCAGGCTGGGTAGAGCTGGGCAAGTGTCACAATGCTTGCGCATACTTATAAAACTCCCAGAGGAGTTTCTCCTTGAATTCTTAAGCAGTCAAACAAACATATTGATTACTGTCATGAGTTCGCACTGCATGAAGAACTCTATAGCTCGTTTTATATGGGGATCATAACGTTGCTAATGTCAATACAAATCGATGACACAAAAGGTTCATAGCCTAAGAGCTAGACAGCGTTCTGTAGGTTTGGTTCACAGACAACGAGAAAGGTAAATTGGTTTTGCGATAACGTATTGGCGAAAGTCAGAAATGCGGGACTTCAGTCCGCGGACATTCCACTGCCAAATAAACGCTTCCTTTACTTGTCTGAGGAACAATTTAGGCGTTAGAGCCACAGTGGTTGCAATTCGAGGCTCGCAAGAACCGGATCCTGGCCGTCCGGTACTTTCAATGCATGCATGTCAGTCATCAACACGCGAACGACTTTCATTAGAGACTTTATGATTTCGATTACTTGCTTGTCTTCACCTTGTTCTAGATCTGTGGCGTCATTGGTGCGTCGGTAATCCACTGTGGGCCATTGTTGCGCTGGAGGGCGTAATGCCGGAAGTGCAGGTCACGCATTTCCAGTAGACGTATGCACTGCGTCACCAGGCACCGTGTTTTCAGCGCCGGTAACCTGCTTGACCGATGCCCTCTTACGACGGCATCAGTATTCTTAAGAGACCGTTTGCGGTGGGCACGACGCTGTCGCACTTTGGCGGTGGCCTCTTTGTGCGTTGAGTTGTCTCTCACCATTTGTTTGAGGGCTTTCAGCTCTTTCTTTCGTGTCGGGCAGTTTTTAGACGAGGCTTCATGGATACTGGAGGAATTGGCACAGTTAAAGTCGACGTTCGTTTGCCGTGCCAACGCACGGCAAACGAACGTCGGCATTGTGCTGCCAACAACATTTTAGGCGCTCGGCCGACTTTTTGCCACTGGACCACCTGATTATCCAAACAGTTACGGCACTGAAGAGGTCTCGGAACGAAAAGCCGCACTGCATGTATGGCGATAACAATCTAACTTCCCCGTGTGACGACATGCTGTCTCCCTTGAAGGCAATTTTCACACAAAGTGATTCTCCTAGGCAACTGACCTGTAAAAAAATTTGCTTCCCCTGTCGATGGTTTTACCACGATAGGGAGGTTCGTGTCGATGATTGAGTCATCGACATCATAAATCATGTTTGAGTAAGTATCGCTGCCATGTGATAGAATGCTGCGCACATTTATAGTGTCCAGTACGTTCACTGCATCCAGGATATCTAACGCTCCTCTGTTCTTGACATCGACTGCGAGAATATTCTCGCAGGTGTTACTTCTCACATCTGTAATCTCACTCGAAACAAGATCCTCTAGTGATACAGATAGGGCTTGCCTGTTTGGGCGTTTCAGGTTGTCGATTGACGCCTCGGAAGTGATGAGGATGAGATGGGCCGTAGCATTATTATTTCGCATTGCCGTCGGTCCTTGTTGAAGGCCAGGAAGCAGTGACAATTCTCCTCTTTTTTTCTTTTTGCCGTATAACACTCAAGTAGTCACCGTCATCCGACACATCTTCTGCAATTAAGCAGAATACAGCAGGGTGTCCTCGATGTCTCCGTCACTCATGAGGTGGTTGCGCTTCCTCGAAGCACTTGTCTGTCTGTCTCGTCTGTCTCGTCCGAACGTCTAGCTGGCTTCACTTCCATCGCCGAAGGTGAGGTTGGCGGTGCCTCCCGAAAGCACCCAAAATTACAATTTAATTGTGAGAAGTAGTAAACGGGGTACCACACAAGACTTACTTCGTCGTTCAAGTGGAACACAAAAAAGAGAGCGAGAGATTACCAGTTTCAACGAGCACGTTCGCAAGCAGCAGGAAGGCGACCACGGCGAGCGCGGTGAGTCCCCATGCCATGGTGGGATCTCCAGGGACCGTCCCTCGATAGCGAAGACTTCTCAGCTGCTGCAGTTGGACGTCGTTCACGGGTACGTGTGCGCCCCTGTGGAACACTGAGCTGCCACGTTTGCACAATGCAGAAATTGCCACGCCAGTTTCCACACTGCCCCCTCCCCCCCCCCCCTTGCCTGGACACAGAGACTTTTCAAGCGGACGCTCGCTTGGAGATAATATGCCTTAATCGGAAATATGCAAAAAATAAGCAAAGGATATACGCCAAGTGTTTGGTGAAGGCCATCGCAGGACGTGCCTCGTTGGTGGTGCCTCGTTGGTGGTGCGTCACAAACAGATCTGTTTGAGATAAATATACTCTATCGTGCAGATTAGGCACGTTGGGCATGTTTATTTGCAAGCATGACGTTAAAAATTACGTAATTGTAATTCGAGGAGGGCAGTGCCTTAAAACTTGGCTGGTAAAGCACTACTAATCTGTAAATGGGCGCACTCTGGGGCACAAACAAAGCGAGCACGTGCAACGTTTCTACGAACTGGCCGTGGTTATCGACAGCCAGAAGCGAAAACTGGGCGAGCTGGTATCTGTTGTGCGCAAGACAACACAGGACAAGACAACACGTGAAATCCCGGAAGCATATCCATATCGCATGGAAAAAGAAAACTCCCTCTGCGTCAGTCAGCCGTCCTTGAGCCTTCTTGAAAAGTAAATTGCCTTCATGCATAAAGATCCATGTTGATGACGCACTGCATAATCTATCACTTCTTACAGCGTTTTAGAGCAAGCTGGTGCACATGGCTGTCCTACGGCTTGTTTACAAATGCGCAGGCGTTTGCGATTGCCCTAATAATCGATATTTCTCGAATAAACCTACAGTTGTCCTACAGTTCTTCGTTATCCAAATACTTTTTTCTTTTGTTGCAGAGTTTATTACGTTACTGCAGAATTTTGTATTCAATAGTCACTCCTGCCTAAGGCCTGAAATAGAGGGTGGCAGCACTTGATAAGTAAAATAAAGTAAAAGTTGTTAGCCACTGCTTGTCCTGTCCGCTCCTCTTTGCCTGAGTAGTGTACGTAGTAGTGCGCGCAGTTTTGTAGCATGTGTCAACAAAATGCGCAAACGAAACTCTGTTTGAGGACAGGGAGATCTTTGCTTGAATAGCGACGCTGAATAGGGCAAGACCAAAAGATTCAAACTGGGCATTAATGATTGCTAGCGCATCACGGCGCGAATGCCTCACTAGCGCTGTGCACAAACTTGTTTCAGATAAGATGATTCGATCCATTACGAGATCGCGGGCTGGATCCCGGCCGTCACGCTGGTGTACCGGGATTCGAGTGCACAGTAAAGAACCCCAAAGTGGTAAAACATAATCCTGAGCCATACCCTATATACGGCGTCCCCGATAAATAGGATTCTGCGTTCTCGGAGCTTACACTTGGACAAATTCGAATGGTGTTTTTCGCAGTTTATTTCTTTTTAAAAGAAATTCGTGGTTTTGTGGCGCGTTTCAAGTTAACTTGAGGTTATATGCCCCAAAATCGGAGTTCTTCGTGTTTCATTTATTCCTTCCCAAACTTAAGCAGCTGTTAACCGAATCATTGCCGAATCATTGTCGCTGCTTACAGTTGTAATATACAGGGTGTCCCAAGCTGTCATGCACCAAGATTGAAAAAAAAATGCATATGCCACGTTGCTGGACAAAACAAGGTAATGTTGTTTGCCATCGCTTGGAGATACTCAGATTATTTATTGTCTAGTCTGAAAGGTCGTCCTAGTACGCATTTGGCAATGCATTGTGAAGAACAACATGCGTGCTCACCTTGCCTTGGAAGCACTGCCATTTTGTTTAGGGCATAGAAATCAAACCGCGAGAGAAATTGTGGAAGCTCACTGGATTGCAAATCAAAAGGAAAAATACACCAGTCATCCTTCTGTTTCATTGTTAGATAAAGACGAATTCGGTCCTGTCATCATATCTTTAACGCATTTTCGTTATGTGCTTGTTTTATGCGCATTGTTGTTTTTATGCTGACCGGGTAGCGCTGATACGGGGCATTCTATCACAAGTGTTGTTATATGCGTTATAGACGTGATCTATTGACTGGATTGCACAGATCTGTGGGTATTTAAGCAGGTGGTTCTTCGAAAAAAAAACAGTTGTTAGAAAGCGCTCGTCCTTGTGTTACCCCTTTTCTTCGTCCCTGTTCGTTTGCGATCAAAACTTTTTAAATGATTCTTAAGCACAACAGCGTTCGTCACATGTTCCAAGAGAAAGATGTTGCTTTTGATTTATTGACATTTTGTGGGTCACTGGCCGCTAGCAGAGGAACCTCCTAAGCTTGCCCTTGAAGTGCGCCCACTTCTTGATGATGGCGTAGAGAGAGTTGCCCGGACATGTGGTGCAGTTGGCGTCTCGGTGACCATGCAGTGAGTACCCTTTGTGGATCTTCCCCTGCGTCCAAGGGAGACAGAAAGAAATAAGATAGAGAAAAATTTATTTAAATAAAAAAGGCACATTTCTGTTGCCATGCGTTGGCTTGCTATATAGACCCTTCGCAATTTCCAACCACAAGCCCTTGATAGCTTCCGCTTTTGCCCACTGACATAACCCGCTAAATCTAGAGGACAGAAATGAGAAGGGTCAGTAGTCTCTTCAATGCAGGGCGACAAAGGAAGCGCTATGAGGTGTTAACGGCAAGGACAAAGGGACACAGCAAACCAAGTTTTTCAAGCCTTCAACGTACGGTCGGATTAGAGCGATGCGCGATTCGAATGGATGCGTTTAAGCGCTTCACTTATCGTCTGAATTCACTTACCACATATTCACACATATGCGAAAAAATCCGGCGTAACTCATCTGACGATGAATGTCGACGCTAAGGCGATTAGCATTGAAGCAACGTATCGCGACACACCTTATCGCCAACGACGAAACGCGTACGCAGCCGGGCTCCGCGCTGGTGCATCCTAATGCACACGCTGCGCTATCTAGCGACGCCGCCGGAAAGTCTGCGCGTGGCGCGGATTCGATTCCGCCGAGCTTCGGAGAAATTTAAATGATCATTTTTGTTATTGTAGACTGGCACATACCTAGTTACCCATGTTGACGTCACAGAGGCTCAGTGGGGAGTGGCAAACACCTACTAGCATATACCCAGTGACCCAAGTTGGTATCAAAGAGGTTCAATTGAAGAGCAGCGCAGTCCGAGCTGCACACACTGAGTGCTCCATGTCGGAGTCAAAAGAGGTTCGTTCAAGAGCGGCACCTAGGTACACAGTGCCACGTACCCATGCAAGTTGGGTCGACGTTTGCTTCCGAGCCCTGTTCCCTAAGCACAACGGCCCGTTGCGCCATCGGATCCATTCGACCACGGGTGACCCAGCTGGGCGGGAAAACGGTTAGAGACATAGACAGATAGACAGATATATACATAGACAGACGGACAGTCTGCCACCGGAAAGTGCCTGAAATACCATAAGAAGGCTAATCGCATTAATAGTTGGAAAAGCTGCCGATCAATCGCAACGTACTTTTCTGACGCCGCAGGAGATCAGCCTCTGGGCCGCACGGAGCATCCTTTGGCTTGGCTTGGCTCGGTTGAAGTCTCCCACAAAGGAGATGGCGATGCCGATGTGATTGTAGCCTCGAGTATGGGCGCCCTCGCGTCCGAAGCCACGGCCTTCGTAGATGCGGCCGTCACCACCCACGAGAAAGTTGTAACCGATATCTGGCCAGCCTGTGTAGTAGTCAATGGCCTCCTAAGTGAAGCAAACCAATAATGTGGTTGCGAAGAGCGGCAATTTCTAATGAAGGATCGAGTGCGTACGCAATTTCGTCTTCGGAGGGGATAGATACTATATGTGATATCACTCTGAAATATCATAGCTGCTGTCCTTTATATATATATATATATATATATATATATATATATATATATATATATAATGCGCACTGAAATGGAATGATTGACGAGCGGATTGAATATGAACTGGCGTTTTATCCGTGGGATAGAAATGCGCTCGCGGCCAGTCTTGACTATAAACGTACTCAAAAGTACTCGGAAGCTTTGCATGATATCAGGAACAATTTTTAAATTATTCGAAAATCATTCCATCCTGTGCACTCGTTTTCCGATTAGTAGTCCCCGAATTGCGAGAATTGATCCTATTCGATTTGGTGTCGTCATGATTCGAATCGGTTTCGGTTCACTGCCATCTTATTCGATTTGTGTTTGATGTAGTACGTATCGTCATCTTTCGATTCGCATTGGGCCATTCTTAATTAATTCAGATGAGATTCTTACAGTGTCATCTTTTATTTGATAAATATTTAACTCTGTTTGAAAATCGCTTTTCGCACACCTCCACATGTGGTAAATTCAGTGGTCAGCCGCATTTTCAGCGGTGCTGGCGGGAAGGCTCGTGTGTTTCATTGATTATCTGCTATCTTCCTGTAGATTAGAACTAAGCTCTATTCTAGTATAACAGCAAAACATGAGCTATTCCAACAAATACGCCAGGCACTGATTGTGTAGAAGAAAAAAGTTGCAGTTTCTCCCGAAAGGCGAAGCATCGATTGCCACAGAAAACTAGTGGACAGCTATACGAAGTAAGGATAGTACCTTTATCGGCCGTATAATCATGTAAACATATGCATACTAGCTAAATTAACAAGCATGGTGTCACGCGCACACCAGCGAACATGAACGCATCTCACTCGAAGACCGCGGAAACTCGCTGTCAAAACGCTGTAGTGAGAAAGCGCGGCGGCAGCAGCGAGCGAATTGACCTTCGTCCCGCCGCTCGCATCAACGCGAACTAAGCCGCGAAAACAGCGCAGGGAGGAAGGACTCTGCCCCCGCTGCAGATGGCTTTCAAAATACAGCCGCCTGGGAGGGCGCGCGCGGCGTCGTACGCGGAGCGCTCCCCCTCCCTACCCTCCCCCGGAGCCTTGCTGCACGGCGGGCGCACGCTGTTGAAGTTGAAGGACACTCGCTCTCTTGTTTCGCCTAGAAACTAGAAAGAAAAAACTTGGGAGACGCTTAAGCTTCGTCTTTAAGAGTAGAACGCTATAACATTAGAGCCCCTGAGTGCTTCTCATGCTTTCCGGCAACTGCAGCTTATACAACCGTAATCTTTACCGGGAAACGCTTGCGGCGAACCCTATGCACGAAGGCGAGCGTTCTGGCTCTTTTTTTTTTTTTTTTTCTATCCCCCGCACGGCCGGCGCTGCAGCGATGCGCGGAGGCGAGCACCCACTGGCGGTACCGCAAGGAACCCGGCGGAGCACGCGGCGCCCGCTGCTCTGTGATTGGCAGAAAATTTTCGCGCACGGTCAACGCCGGCGACGCCGTGCTTTCTGCTTAACGGAGCACTTAAAGCTGTCGCTTTAAAATTTTGAAGCGTACGTAAATTTCGCTGAAGCGAGCATGCGCAGTTCCATGACAACGGCTTTGCGAAAATCTTACGGTTGGCGTCCATGTGATGTTTCTGGTGACTTCGTATGAGTCGGCTGCAACTGGTCTTGTCATTGCACTGCGGGCCTGTGGTGTGGTGGATGAATACGTGTGTGGCTCGAGGAGTTTTCATCGCCACCTGTAATCGCGGTGGCCGCGCGCCCCAACCCTTGCGAGACACGATCTTGACGCCTGGACAACGCAGGGCACCTGCGGTTTAAGACGAGGGTTATATATAGCTCAGCGCCGACTCTGACTTACCTCTTGAAATTCGTGTGAGAAGCAGGAATGCCCTCGTTAGACAACCGCTGAACCGATTTGAATTATGTTTGTCTTATTTATTTATTTATTTATTTATTTATTTATTTATTTATTTATTTATTTATTTAGTTAGTTAGTTAGTTAGTTAGTTAGTTAGTTAGTTAGTTAGTTAGTTAGTAGTTAGTTAGTTAGTTAGTTAGTTAGTTAGTTAGTTAGTTAGTGATACTTCAGGGTCAACAGACATTCCCGAGGGGAGCGGTAAGAAAAATAAAGCAAAAAATAATACGAACAATCTACATTGTCTCTAATTTTATAATTATAGCTATGAAGAGGCACCATTCAACAAGATGTTACAAATCGTTGGTTAATAAAGTCACAAACGTTCATGACCTGAACATTGTCACTAACAATTCGGGAAGATTATTTGAATCATTTCATGTGCGTGGTATGTAGGACTGTAACAATGGTTCGGTTTTACACAACGGAATGTTACCCTTATGAGCATGGTCCAGACGGTGCGAGACGTAATCGGGAGGAAGTATTAGTAAATCCGCAAGGTAGGGATGATGATAAAATTTGTGAAATAGGCTTAAGCGGAGCATCGCACGTCGCGAAGCAAGCCTGGGTAATTTGAGGTTAGCCTTCATTAATGTGATGCTAGTGGTTCGATTGTAACTAGATAGCTATTCAAGAGAGAAATGTGAATTCTACCGAGTGTAGGGTGAGCGAAAGTTTCAGTGAGGTTCTCATGGTTTTTTACAGAAATTGCCCAAAGTGTACGTCACTATAAAATTGAACCAGAAAGTTTACAAATCCGTAACTCTGGACAAAGAAAAAAGAAAACGTCATTGAATTTTTTTTAACTGAATATGCAAGAACATCCATAGCAGACAAATGTCATATGTAATCACGTGGAACTTTTACGCATTTCTTCTTTCTGGGGTTTTACGTGCCAAAACCAGTTCTGATTACGAGGCACGCCGTAGTGGAGGGCTCCGGAATAATTTTGACCACCTGGTGTTTTTTAACGTGCACTGCAACGCAAGCACACGGGCGTTTTTGCATTTCGCCTCCATCGAAACGCGGCCGCCGCGGCCGGGATTCGATCCCGCGACCTCGTGCTCACCAGCGCAACGCCCTAGCCATGGAGCCACCGCGGCGGGCGCGCATTTCGCGTTCTACAAATAAAGCACGTAAACAAATAATTACGCAGGACATAGCGCGCTGATAAAAGACCAAACGCGATGCTTTATAACACAATAAAATGCTTTCTCATCAGAAATCATGCACTTAATTCAAAATTAAAGTTTGTTTAAATGATCTTTTATATAATATGAGGTAAATAATTAGTAAAACAAGGTTGTCCTAATGGCGAAAGTTGACTGATGACCGAACTTGGTAGGTCTTATAATCATATAATGCAGCAGTGCTTTTCTTTAACAGTTTGGCTAACGTTAGCTGATGCAGCTTGTATGAAAACAATACCGTGAAATCCGCATTTGAAAGGAGCTCATGCGTAATACTACCTCAGGGCCGCGACAAAGAAAGAGAATAAATTTATCTTCTCACTCCTCGGTTAAAATACACCTGTTTCTTTTACAATTCTTGGGCAGAAAAAAAAAAGAAAGCAATATATAATTACAGCGCTAAGTACTTTGGCACCAGGGTGTATAACACCAGCAGCAAACTTAACGCGCTGGAAATTCCTAACAACTAGTATCGTACCACTGCTAGATATCACGCATTTCGTTCCCACCATGCGACAAAAATGGGCACGAAAAAAAGACAGCGACATATTACCAGTTTCAACGAGCACGTTCGCCAGTAACAGGAATGTCACCACAACAGAGACCGCCACGAGTGGCCGTGCCATGGTGAGCTCTCCTGGGAGGCTCCTCGACTCGGAGACTTCTCAGCTGTTGCAGTTGGCTGACGCTAGGAGGTACAGGATGCCCCTGTTGAAACTCCGAGAGAGAGACATGAAAGGGAAGGAAAGACAGGGAGGTTAGCCAGTGTAAGTACCGGGCTGGCTACCATCCTGTGCTGGGGAAAGGGTTAAAGGGAATCAAAGGTGATAGAACAAACAAATAAAAAAATAAAGTTAGAAAAATTCACGCAATAAGGAGACGCTACGCGCTACAACTTTCAAAGTCGGTCGCACTATTCACAAGCCCTTAAGATGTTGAACAGCGCACTTAAAACGTTGAGTGCCGAAACCCGTTGGGGACCAGTGTCCTATAGAGTTTACTCCTCTTTCAAGGGGCGATCGTCCAGGTTTTCGAGCGCGGTCGCGAGCACTTTTCTCGCCGCATTGTAACGGGGACCGGCACAGAAGACGTGCTTGCGTTTGCAACGTGCAGGAATGACCTCGCGTGCTGGCACACTGCATGCCCTCCCCCTCGCTCTCTCTGTCTCTCTCTCCCCGTGACACAGAGACAACTCTTAAACCTAACGCTCGCTCGGAGATTTCATGCCTTAATCAGAAATATAGAAAGAATAGACAGAAAGGCATTCGCGACAAGTGTTGGGTGATAGTCATCGCGTGACGTCATGAGCGCTTCGTTGGCGGTGCGTCATGAACGGATCTATCTTGACATAAATGGACTGACTCTATCGTGCAGGTTGGGCACGTTAGGCGTGGTTATTCAAAATATGACGATATGAAAAAAAAATGACGACAGATTAATTAAAGGAGTGCAGCTGCAGCCTGAAACGAGACACTGAAATAAATTGCGCCAGCATGACTCTATCAGGGCCGTGCCTTAAAACGTGGCAGGGAAAGAAAACTACTAATATGTAAATGGTCGCACTCTGGCGCGCAAACAAAGCGAGCATGTGCAATGTTTTCACGAACTGCGCAGTTATCGACAGTGATCGACAAGCGAAAATTTGGCGAGCTGGTATATGTTGTCCACAATTCAGACAACATAAGACTAGACAACACGTGAGATCCTGGAAGCATGGAAAAATTGTCAGTCAATAAAGTATCCTTACAGGATTTGAATGCGAAAGCATGAGGACCTGTCTAAGTTATCACGTTAAATTAAACTCCACGATAATCCACTTCAATCCACCTTAATCCACTATAATCCACCTTAAGCCATCTTAATCAACCCTAATCCAATTTTTTGAGTGGGCTAGATCCGACGCCGTGGCTGGTCACCGTGGGCTTTCGCTGTGCGAGCCAAGGTCCATCTAAATAGGTGGACCTATTAGATGGATATTAGGTAGATAGGTTGACCCTTCGCGAAGGTCGAAAGCTTCTTGCGTGAGATTAACACTCTTATTTCTTACTCCAGTTTCTCCTGTCGATTCCTTCAGTATGTGCGAGACCTTCTGAACGTAAGGATTTAGGATTGTGCTTGTGTGGGAATTTGCTCTGCCTTCTTGCGATTGTTCGGCATTTCCATGGCCGCCAGCAAATGCTCGGCGACGGCTGACAGCGTTCTCCACAGGAAATCATCTTGACGTAGCCTCTGCGCTTGACAGTAGGAGCTGGTGCGACCGGATTTGGCATTGCATCGCTTTGCTAACTTGGAGGCATTTCAAGATGGCAGGAAAAGGGGGGGGGGGGGGGGGGGTAGTTCGCACAGTTAGCTCCCGTGATCACTGGTACAATCTATTGACATATTTCATAACCATGATCTATATTCATTGGAAAGCTAATACACCGTAATTAGTTGCTTCAATTCCTGAGCGAAACCCGTCAATGAAATAGTCAACAAGTTGTTAGTTGCCCGATTCGTTACTGCGAAAAAAAAAAAGAAGAAAAGTTGACGTATCGAAACACTTAGGGTCCGTCGTTTAGAGGCTTGTCATGAGGCTTCTTGTCCTGCCGTTCGAGTTAATGGTCGCTGAGGATCAACTCTAAGCTTGCGCCTATACAGATCCCGTTGTGTTGATAGAAGGTCTGGCGATTTCAAACGAAATTACAATGAAGGTAAAAGCGAGGAGTTTCTGAACAAAACGTTTTGTCATGTTTGTCACGTGTGTTTCTTTCGAACCTGTTGCTGCCGAATCACTCAATCCACTGACTGACTTCTTGGACATGATTATCAAGCATAGAGTAATATAAGTTCTAGACATCAACAGAAGGCATGGCCGTTTACTTGCTGCGGGCGCTCATTTCAGACATCATGAGGCAGCATTCGGGCTTCTAATGAGGCAGTGGCCATTGACGACCAGTACAGCGAAGGAATTCTGCAGATATGATGCCACTATCTGGCCTCCGAAATTTAGCCTCCTGCAGTTGCTTGATTGTTCCTAATCACTAACTCTCGAGCCCCACTTGCCTGCTCGCCTTTGAAACGGGGCGGTGACCATTAGTCACTTAGCCTGCTAGAGTTACTCAGGTATGTTATACATACTTTTTGTTCTAGCATTTCTGTATACATCTGTTTAACTTTTTTTGTCTTTCTTACTCAAAACTTCTCTATCTACCCTGTACCGCTAACTGTGCCTGTAACCTATCAATTTCTTCCCTGCTTTTTTTCCCCACCAATACTCCGAACGTCTTTTGCTTATCTCGACTGCTGACCGGTTTATGCTTGCGTCCGCTTTAAATCCAAGCGCTTCTGGAAGACTACTTTCTGGAAGGTTACGTTCTGGAAGGTGCACTGGGTGGATCCCGCCATCATCCCGGTGCATTCTATTAGGATGTGCTGAATGGTCACAGGATTTTTTCGGTTGGATGAGCTGGTGCAATACCACTCTAGGTGGTGTGGGCTGTTGACGCTCGTGAACTTGTGAAGCTTGTGCAGCGAATGCGATCGTTCACTACTGCTGAACTTAATTGGCCCTGTGTACAGCAGAACGGCACATAATCGTATCTATTAGCCGGGTGCCGTCGCGACTGTTTTTTCAAAGTGAACCGGCCTGGCGATGAGTTCGGTTCGATGACGACAGCGATCAACGACCACCAAGACTGCATCTGTGACGCTTGTACGGCCGTCGGAATGTGGAATTGTGGTTCTGACACCTTGAAGCGAAGCAGGAGCGTGTACTCACGAAATATGCAACGGTACGGGCGGGCGACCTTCCACGTGCAGATGACTTTGTTCATTGTCCGAATCGAACAATGTGGGGGCTCGCCTGGATACCGTGCTGGAAGCCAACGCATACAGCGCGACAGCGCCATGCGTCACAGGAACACTTGGCCTGCCGCCTGTTTAGTAAAGCCTTTAACTGCGACAGAAAAAAATACCGCTTTCGTCATCGTAAAATATATTGTTCATTGTTTGTCGCCGCACGTTGACGGTTTCTCCGTTGGCAGCTAGTGCTCGATTTGTTATTTTACACACATACTTAAATTTTTTTTTAATGTTAGATAATGTTTCGCTCTTAGAAAGCTATGTGTCAGAACACTTTAACCAAGTTTGCATATTTTATTTTGTAGAAGTCGCAGGCAGAAGCAGGCCCTGAGTCGACTTTTGAATACAGGCGTTTATTCCACAACTTGATTGAAGAAGCAATAAAAGATGGCCGAAACGTGAAATCAGTGCGAAGAAAACTTCGCATAGGGCAATGCAAGACGTATGCAGTGAAAGATAAGCAAGGTAATGGCATCAGCAATTTCAATCATATAGTAAAAGCAGCAGAAAATTCTATACTGACCTCTGCAGTATACCAGAGAAGCCATGCTACCTGTGCAGGATACAGAGGCTCCTTCTATAGCTAGCGATGAAGTTAGAAGGGCCTTGCAAGACATTTAAACAGAGATAGAGAAGATATGCTTGAAAAGCTTGCGACCCTTTATACGCAATGCCTTACCACTTCAAGTGTACCAGAGAGCTGGAAGAATGCCAAATATAAAAAGGGAGACGTTAAAGAATTGAAGAATTATAGGCCCATTAGCTTGCTTTCAGTATTGTATAAATATTCGCCAAGAAAATTACCAATAGAATCTGGGCAACGCTTGACTTCAATCAACCAGGAGAACAGGCTGGCTCCAGGAAGAGTTATTCTATAATGGATCACATCCATGTCATGAACTTGAGAAATCTGCGGAGTACAATCAGCCTCTCTATATGGCTTTCATAGATTATGAAAAGGCATTTGCTTCAGTAGAGATACCAGCAGTCATAGAGGCATTGCGTAATCAAGGAGTACAGGAGGCATACGTGAATATCTTCGAAAATATCTACAAAGATTCCACAACCACCTTGTTTCTCCACAAGAAAAGCAGAAATTTACCTATCATGAAAGGTGTCAGGCAAGGAGACACAATCTCTCCAATGCTATTCACCCAATGCTCAGAATATAAGTATTCAAACTATTAGACTGGGAAGATTTAAGAGTGAAGATCAACGGCGAATATCTCAGCAACTTGCGATTTGCAGATGACATTGTCCTGTTCAGTAACACTGGAGACGAATTGCAACAAATGATTGAGGACCTTAACGAGAAAGTGTTAATGTGTTAGGTTGAAGATTAATATACAGAATACAAACGTAATGTTCAGTAGCCTGGCAAGGAAACAAGGATTCATGATCGCTGGTCACCCCCTAGAGTCTGTGCAGGAGTACGTTTATCTAGGTCAGTTACTCACAGGGTGCCCTGATCATGAAAAATAAATTTGCAGAAGAATAAAATTGGGCTGGACTGCATACGGAAGGCATTACTAAATCCTGACTGGGAGCTTACCACTGTCGTTGAAAAGAGAAGTGTACAATCATTGCATTCTACCGGTGCTAACATATGGGGCAGAAACTTGGAGGTTAACAAAGAAGCTCGAGAACAAGTTAAGGACCGCACAAAGAGCGATGGAACGAAAAATGTTAGGTCTAACTTTAAGAGACAGAAAGAGAGCGGTGTGGATCAGAGAACAAACTGGAATAGCCGATATTCTAGTTGACAGTAAGCGGAAAAAATGGAGCTCGGCAGGCCATGTAATGCGTAGGATGGATAACCGGTGGACCATTAGAGTTACAGAATGGATACCAAGAGAAGGGAAGCGCAGTCCAGGACGGCAGAAAACTAGGTGGATTGATGAAGTTAGCAAATTCGCAGGCGCAATTTGGAATCAGCTAGTGCAAGACAAGGGTAATTGGTGATCGCAGGGATAGGCCTTCGTCCTGCAGTGGACATAAATATAGGCTGAGGATAATGATGAAACCACCCTGCTGCTACGCACCCTTGCTGCACACCGCACTTTTCCCAGCAAGCGCCATCTTTGAAAAATCAATGAAAGCGCTTTGCCGTATGGCTACCGCCTCCAAGATCTGCATCTGCAACGCGCCCTCGAACCGCAATTTTGGCGCACTGCCAAATCTCATCGCCCAGAGTTGGTTCAAGAACGTATTCATAGGCGGCGTTCAGGCAGCAACTTGCAGTTTAATCCAGGTGTAATGTACAGTCCGTCCGTCCGTCCGTCCGTCCGTCCGTCCGTCCGTCCGTCCGTCCGTCCGTCCGTCCGTCCGTCTGTCTGTCTGTCTGTCTGTCTGTCTGTCTGTCTGTCTGTCTGTCTGTCTGTCTGTCTGTCTGTCTGTCTGTCTGTCTGTCTGTCTGTCTGTCTGTCTGTCTGTCTGTCTGTCTGTCTGTCTGTCTGTCTGTCTGTCTGTCTGTCTGTCTGTCTGTCTGTCTGTCTGTCTGTCTGTCTGTCTGTCTGTCTGTCTGTCTGTCTGTCTGTCTGTCTGTCTGTCTGTCTGTCTGTCTGTCTGTCTGTCTGTCTGTCTGTCTGTCTGTCTGTCTGTCTGTCTGTCTGTCTGTCTGTCTGTCTGTCTGTCTGTCTGTCTGTCTGTCTGTCTGTCTGTCTGTCTGTCTGTCTGTCTGTCTGTCTGTCTGTCTGTCTGTCTGTCTGTCTGTCTGTCTGTCTGTCTGTCTGTCTGTCTGTCTGTCTGTCTGTCTGTCTGTCTGTCTGTCTGTCTGTCTGTCTGTCTGTCTGTCTGTCTGTCTGTCTGTCTGTCTGTCTGTCTGTCTGTCTGTCTGTCTGTCTGTCTGTCTGTCTGTCTGTCTGTCTGTCTGTCTGTCTGTCTGTCTGTCTGTCTGTCTGTCTGTCTGTCTGTCTGTCTGTCTGTCTGTCTGTCTGTCTGTCTGTCTGTCTGTCTGTCTGTCTGTCTGTCTGTCTGTCTGTCTGTCTGTCTGTCTGTCTGTCTGTCTGTCTGTCTGTCTGTCTGTCTGTCTGTCTGTCTGTCTGTCTGTCTGTCTGTCTGTCTGTCTGTCTGTCTGTCTGTCTGTCTGTCTGTCTGTCTGTCTGTCTGTCTGTCTGTCTGTCTGTCTGTCTGTCTGTCTGTCTGTCTGTCTGTCTGTCTGTCTGTCTGTCTGTCTGTCTGTCTGTCTGTCTGTCTGTCTGTCTGTCTGTCTGTCTGTCTGTCTGTCTGTCTGTCTGTCTGTCTGTCTGTCTGTCTGTCTGTCTGTCTGTCTGTCTGTCTGTCTGTCTGTCTGTCTGTCTGTCTGTCTGTCTGTCTGTCTGTCTGTCTGTCTGTCTGTCTGTCTGTCTGTCTGTCTGTCTGTCTGTCTGTCTGTCTGTCTGTCTGTCTGTCTGTCTGTCTGTCTGTCTGTCTGTCTGTCTGTCTGTCTGTCTGTCTGTCTGTCTGTCTGTCTGTCTGTCTGTCTGTCTGTCTGTCTGTCTGTCTGTCTGTCTGTCTGTCTGTCTGTCTGTCTGTCTGTCTGTCTGTCTGTCTGTCTGTCTGTCTGTCTGTCTGTCTGTCTGTCTGTCTGTCTGTCTGTCTGTCTGTCTGTCTGTCTGTCTGTCTGTCTGTCTGTCTGTCTGTCTGTCTGTCTGTCTGTCTGTCTGTCTGTCTGTCTGTCTGTCTGTCTGTCTGTCTGTCTGTCTGTCTAGTCATGGGCATGACTAAGACTTTCGCCTTAAGGTTTCTTAGGGACTCCTGAGTACTCATGACATGAATGCCATGACATGCGTGTCATGTAGGTCATGAAAGAGCCGCCTACGTCTTGGTGCTCTCATGGTCGTTTCGTTAACTTGGTAGACTCCCGGCACACTGCTTCGCATAACATCGATTCCCACAGGGCGTGGGATCTCCCGGCTTTTTCGGATTGCCGAATTTCCCCTTGGACCGAAAACCGATCAAAAATACTTTGGTTTCACTCCGAAACAAAATAATAAATAACGTTCCGGTCAAAAATATCGCTTTGTTTCGTTTTTAATTCTTGTTTCAGTTTCGCTCCGACTCACTGGTCAAGAGTACAATCGATTACGACAACCATCAATGCAACGCAACAACATCCGTTCATCCTGCAGGCTATGTAAATCAGATATTTGCTTAAAAAGAGAGAGAGAGAGAGAAAAAGTCGCATTTTCGCCCTAAAGGCGAAGCATCGATTGCGATATCAAATTAGTAGACAGCTATACGAAGTAAGGATATTAAGACCGTGTATCATTGCGCGCAAAACGACATGGACAAGGCGTTATTATTTATTATTATTATTATTATTATTATTATTATTATTATTATTATTATTATTATTATTATTATTATTATTATTATTATTATTATTTATTATTTGTTTCGGAGTGAAACCAAAGTATTTTTGATCGGTTTTCGGTCCAAGGGGAAATTCGGCAATCCGAAACAAGCCCAAGTGAAAACCCTAAGGATATTAGTCTTATCGGCCGTATAAACTTGCCAACATTCGCTTACTAACTAAATTGAGCACGGTTTCACGCGCGCACAGGTAATCATGAACAGATTTCGCTCGATGACCGCGGGAACTCGCTGTTTCTAGGAAGCATCTAATTCAGCATTTTCTAAACTCCTGCTTGCTACGTAATCATATTTTCTGCGTCGTAAACAATGTTCGCGAAATGTAAAAGAAATCACGGGACATGCCCGCTAGCACGCTGCGATTAAAGTGCTCTCAAATGCACTGCGTTTGTAACGAGATGTAATTGCCGCCGCAGTCTTTTAGCATGCAATGCAGTCTAAATGTCTCAGTAAAAACTTCTCTAACTTCGAGTTCACTACACAGCCTGCCCCACCCTCGAATAGAAGTGCAGTGGTTCTCGAGATGCCGTAATTTCGTAAAACAGTGCCCTAATTCTTAATGATAATAATGATGATGACGATGATCATTCGTGGCCAATGAACTCTTTGTAACAGATGGGCTCATTATTAGTGTCCGAGCCAAAGAAAGAAAAAAACACTATCGAAAAACTCTTGACAATGCAGCGCCACCTCCCTTGGATAAATGGAAATGCTCCTGCTTTTGTTGTTACCTCCGAGATTCGAACAACAGCGCAGCCTACGATATATGCCGCCCGGTCTCGGAGCCTCAAGGGTAGTTGAAGAAACTCTGTAAAGGCGGCGGTAAGTGGCAAAGTGTGGTTTCAAAGGTAAGGTTTCAAAGTGGAAGGAAACATCAACAGATCAGCCGTAGAGATCAGCAAGAGACGATTGGAGTACTGGTGGAAAAAAAGCAGGGAAAAGATGGGTACGACCTGATCTCTTAAAATCATAGGCAGCGGCACAAGGTAAATTTTTGAAAAAGAAAAATAATAATGAGAGGTATACAAAAATACTAGATAAAGAACCTGTATAGTATACCTGATTAAATCAAGCAGGCTAGGTGACTATTTGTCGCCGCCCCGTTTCAAAGGGGATGCCAATAAATCATCATCATCATCATCATGATCAGTTTCGTTTCGTGAAATCCCAGTTATTTACTGCTGTCACACTGATTCATCGGTTCGCTACAACACGGTTTACTGCGTGCGGCGGGGGAAAACCTGCACCGGTTACATCCAACGGAACTAAATCCAGAGCCAGTTTCTCGATTCTAACTATGAGTACGCAGTGAACATCATTATTTTAAAAATTACACCCTTTCGGCCGTATCTAGACTCCGAACGGCAATCGACATTTGTCTTGCTTGCGTTTCCTTTATTCAAACTCTGCGCTCGTTGCGTTCTTGTGAGGAATGATATGTCCCGATGATAACGCACATCCATACGTGATCCGAAAGTGCCGGGCACGCAAAGTTGAAGAAAGGAAAGGAACGCAAGTTGAATGATCATCATTGTTTTGGGGACAAGATTACGCCCTAGAGGGTGCAGTGTTTTTTTACGGCTATGATTTCTTTTTCGTAGTCCTACCGCGTGTTTCAAGTGCATATGGTTGGTCACCTTCGGTACAGCAATATATAGCTGTCCTTCGACAATAGCGAAATCATTATGAAACCCTATTGATCTGTGACCATCAACCATTACAAGACGCTAAGAGCAAACGAATGTGTGTATAGTCCACTCTGCCAACGTCGTGAACCGATATCAGAGAATAACAAGAAATATGATAGCGAATCCCTCTGGGATTGCTAGCATAACACAAACTCATGGCCACAATGCCCCTAAAGGCATCCTGATCTTTATTAATTGCGCTGCAATGCGGGCTGGTTGGTATGTCATCTTGGAATCTTATCATCACTATCCTCCTCATCAACCTATCTTTATGTCCACTGCAAGACGAAGGCCTCTTCCAGCGATCTTGCAATTGCATCTGCCTTGCACTAGTTTATTCAAAGCTGTGCCCACAAAACTCCTAACTCCTAGACTGCGCTTCTCTTCCATTGGCAGCCATTCTGTAGCTAATCGGTAATCGGCCCTACCCGTCACGTGGCCTGCCCAACTCCATTTCTCCCTCTTAGCTTTGACTATACATATAGAATATCGGCTACCCCCGTTTGTTCTCTAATCCACACCGCCGTCTTACTGTGTCTTGACGTTACGCTTAACTTTACTCTTAGAATACTAGAGCAGGGGCACAAACAAGACGAGGACAACACAAGGGTCCATGAACGCACAGGCAGAGTGCATGCCGTTGCAGTGCAACTGTACAGCTGATTGCCGTGGCAGCAGAGTCTCCCTGCTTGGTGCTTTTTGTTTTCTCCTATACTGCGTCATATTAACCGACGTAGACGGGATCTGACGCCTTCATGGCATCTTGCACCCCACTTAAGAATTGCAGTTAATTTTTGTCTTCCGAACCGGAATTGACGTATTCGTACAGAAAACCACGCTTTTTTTTTTTTTTTTTGCTACGCGTTTCAGAGATAAGTTCAAATTATAAGGCAGCTTGTCATGTTGATAAGCAGGCAGCTGCATAGATAAGAGGGCAAGCTATGGTCGATGGCATTCGGATCGAAATTAAGAGATAAACAATGGTGCGGACTCCGCAAGTCCAGGTCACTGACCCTCTAAGCAGCTGTAATGCCATGCACTTCATCGTCCTGCCGTTGATGCAAAAACTGGATGATGAGGATGACGATGATGATGACGACGATGCTATACCTTTATATTCGCAACGCGTTTCTGGAGGCCAAAATGACAATGGGGACTTCCGTAGTGCCGTCATGTCTATATTTATTTTCTTTCGTTGGATGGGCATGCTGCTAGCAGACGAATTTCTTGAGTCTACCGCCAAAGCGGGCCCACTTCTTGATGATGTCGTAGAGTCGGTTGCCTGGACAGGCAGTGCAGTTTGCGTCGCGGTGACCGTGCAGAGAATATTTCGGGTTGATCTTGCCCTGCGAATCATAGGAAAGATGCGTGCAAGCTACATTGACATAGTGCCGCTCTTTAACGAAAGCTGCTGTAGAGCATGTTTGGCCCGGCGGCTCGCCTAGCCACTGCACTAGATTAATGTGTTAACGTACCACAACGCACACGCATAATATCCACATATTTAAGCATGCACAGTATTTCCTCGTAGGAACGTCAAAAGTGCGTGCTCATCTTGGGGGCTATAGTCAGCTAGAGCTGCGATGTCCCTAAGGCGTCTTGGAATGCCTCCTTAAAATACGCACTAGCTGTCGGCATATGTTAGGTAGTGGCTATATAAATGTTCTATACTGCGTCCGCAGTTAAAGGCACGAACATGTGTTTGCTCGTCATTTTCGTTATGCCGACGCCGACGGCAATCTTCAAGTCACCGTCATTATCGTGTCGTCTTTAAGCCATTTCCTCATCCTCTACTTCGCCCTCGCCACATGGCGAAAAAAAAAAAAAAAACTACTGTCTCTACCTTCCCTCTCCCCTCCCTTAAGTACAACTCGAAGCGCTAAATTGTAAAAACATAGCCAGCCAGCCAGCCAGCCAGCCAGCCAGCCAGCCAGCCAGCCAGCCAGCCAGATAGATAGATAGATAGATAGATAGATAGATAGATAGATAGATAGATAGATAGATAGATAGATAGATAGATAGATAGATAGATAGATAGATAGATAGATAGATAGATAGATAGATAGATAGATAGATAGATAGATAGATAGATAGATAGATAGATAGATAGATAGATAGATAGATAGATAGATAGATAGATAGATAGATAGATAGATAGATAGATAGATGCTCGTTTATAGCGGAGGGGTGTGACCTATAAACTTCTTTTATAGCGTGTCATATCTGCTCCATGACTGGATATATTCTGTGAATACCGACAGGCCAACGCCGCGTACCGCTTTGACGCCGCAGGCAATAAGGTTCTTGGCCGCGTTGAGCATCGCAGTGTTGGGCGTCGACTTCATGAAGTCACCGACGAACGAGATGGCGATGCCGTTGTCGTTGTAGCCTCGGGTGTGAGCTCCTACTCGACCCCAGCCACGGCCCTCGTAGACGCGTCCGTCACCGCCCACGAGGAAATTGTAGCCGATGTCTGCCCAGCCTGCAAACGATGGGACATTCAGTGCCGACCGCATCACCACTGAATATGCCCGAAAAAGTTCCCTTGTCTGGCTCTCTGACACCGAATGTATCATATACGATAGAAGGAACTATTTGATATCTCCTATATCATATCTCCGATATGCACTGCTCACTGAGAAACGCCGTCGGATGCCTTTCTGATGGGGTTTTCAAGAAGCTTACAATTCAGAAGCCACGCGCCTGATAACAATATTTAACAGTTCAAGGTAATTCGGTGCATCGTTACGAAAGAAGACCATTCAAGTGAAGGCCAGCTACGACTAAATTTGTTGCGCATTTTTTTTTTTACATAAATATGGCAAAAATCATTCTTGCATAAAAAGAAGCTTTTAAATGACACCGATAACGTGAGGAGTGGCCTAGACAACGGAATAAACCGGGGCGTGAGCTGTAATTAAGCTTCAGGTATGACAAAAAAAAAATACCAAGGCCTAGTTGTGTCTAATTAATGTTAGATATGGGTGGAATGAAAAAGAATGTTTCGTATGCCTTTTTATTGTTGCCTTCATAAGTAATTAAAGTGTGCGTCAACAATGTTGCGCGGGCTTGCTGGTCAACTCTTCACTTTACCTTTTGACCAGTGGC
Source organism: Dermacentor silvarum (assembly GCF_013339745.2). Taxonomy (NCBI): domain Eukaryota; kingdom Metazoa; phylum Arthropoda; class Arachnida; order Ixodida; family Ixodidae; genus Dermacentor; species Dermacentor silvarum. Next base: position 10,633,483 of record NC_051160.1, read on the forward strand.
CGGCAATGGTGCGTAAAAGTAGCGAGCGAAGATTTTGTCTCTGTACCCTCCAAACCTTTCAATTCCTCAATTTTGAATCGTGTACACCCATGTAAAGCGAACACCAAAGATAATAATAATAATAATAATAATAATAATAATAATAATAATAATAATAATAATAATAATAATAATAATAATAATAATAATAATAATTAACTGCGCCCTCAGCGTGTACGTTATTTTGGCATGTCTCTCATGCTAATTATGATGTTCAACGTGCCACTTTTCGTAAAACATATCCGTAATTACTCGTCTTTTGTCCGCATTTTAATCCGCACGCTAGAATACAACAGAACACTTAAGTGCACTAAAGCGCTCCACTTTCCTGAAACGCTACGGTGAACGCTCCCAATAGCTTACGATTAGGCGCGTTAATTACACTGCGTCAGGTTGTAATTCTGCGGGCATCCCCGCTCGCTCCTTTGCTGGAAGACGAGGCGGAAACCATGCAAGCGTGTGCAATGGTTGTGCGTCGGGCTAGTGTCAGCCCATACGAACGTGCACCCTCTAGAGTCACCTCACCCCCACCCGCTGCCACTGGAAAACTTGCATGTACACTGTACTCTTGTGAATAATTCATTTCGTTAATGGCAAAAATTTACATTACTTGTGCATTTGTTTCTGCGTGTCTGTCCAGGTCACTCATTTGGACCTCCAATGGATGATGCCGCGTGCGACCCTCAAAGTGACCCGTGCGATACCTTGAGTACAAGACAGACACGTCTATACAAAGAGCAAAAGCTTCGCCTTGTTTATGTACCATTTTGTCTGCGTAATTGCATTGTTCGTGCTTCACTCAGGCATCATCAACCACTAACACATGTCTCCGTATAATGTCACTCACTGGTGTAATGCGAGAGATAGCCACCCACCGTTCTTGTCCATGTGGTAGTTCTGGTGGCTGCGGATGAGCCTGCTGCATGCGGCCTTGTCCTTGCATTGGGACCCCGTGGTGTGGTGTATGAACACGTACTGGGCTCGGGGGTTCTTCATGGCTTGCCGATTTCGCGGAGCCCTGGCGCCCCAGCCGCTGCGGCTCACGATCTCCACGCCCGGACATCGCTGGGCAGCTGCACTCAAAGGGTGCGGAATTACAGCTTGTCTTCCAATGCTATAACGTAGCGCACTCGTGTCTACTTTTATTTATTTCATACTGTCAGCACGCGTGCCAAAACTGACCCACCGTGGCTGCTTAGGGGCTTTGGCGTTGCGCTGTTGTAGCACGCGGGTCGGGGGATCGAATCCCGGCCACATTTTGATGTGATCGAAATACGAAAACGCCTGTTTACCGTGTATTGGGTGTACATTAAAGAACCCCATTTGGTCGAAATTAATCTGGAGTCCCGTCCCTACGGGGTGCCTCATAATCAGATTGTGGTTCTGCCACGTAAAACCGCGGAATATAATCTAACATGTCAAAGCCAGAGATTCCATTGTTAGCCACAGGGAGGTATTACAGACACAAAATTGTTTCAGCAAACAAAGAAAAAGAAAAAAAAGGAAAAAAAAGTGTGTTCCCGAGCGCGAAAGATGCCCGCGAATACACGCAATGTAGCCTCGAGCGGCCAGTGGCGCGGCAATTTTGCGTGTATTCGCGGGCTTCTTTCACGCTCGCAAAACACTTTTATGTAGCACGTATTGAGCAACAGAAAGCTGTATCGGGAATTTTTCATGTGGCTCTACAATTTTCTCATTGCCACTTTCCATCTAATTAAAATATTTGAGAAGTTGAATATTGAAGACTAATTATGTAATCAGACGGAATGCGAAAAATAATCTGAGTATCTCCAAGCGACGGAAAACAACGTTACATTGGTTGTGTTCAGCTACGTAGCATTTGCGTATTTTTAAATCTTGGTGCGTGATAGTTGGGACACCCTGTATGTCTATTCGCAGTTTCGTTAATAAGGTCTGTATGAACACCGAAAAAAAAACGAAAAAAAAAAAAAACAGGACCGCTATCGTAGCATGCGACACGCGTGTGGCGTTTCCCAACAGGGCCGAGAATTTCCCGTATAACTCAAAGCTGGAATCATGCTTCCAGTGAAATGCGGCTTTCAGGGATTGTCTCGTTGACAAGTAACGACAGTTGTCACGTAAGACGTGTTGCAAGACCTCGTGCTCTGAAGATGTGTGGATGGACTCCGGATTAACTGTGACTACCTTGAGTTCCATCACGTGTACCCAATGCACGATAGACTATAGCGTTTCTGCTTCTTCTGCCGTGCTATAAGCACCTTCTCTCAAGTAAAAAGCAACTGATTTGCCTCTGTAAAACCGCAATTTGCTAATGAAGCTTATGCCAGCTCAAACCTATGCCAGCTGACCGCAGAAGTTTCAAGAACGTTCAGAAAAACCAGTATCAGAAAGGTATCGTGTTTCCCGCGTAAGTGCTGCGCAATATTGTATACACCCATATAACTCACCGATTGTCGCAGCCTGCAGAACAGCTCCAAACGCCGCAAGCGTGAGCAAGCTCTTGGCAGTCCCCACGTAACCGCACTTGAGGAATCGCAGCATTCTCTTCGGCGATCACAAAGATTGGTCCAGCAAGCCTCCACCAGTCCCACGAGCTCGGCGATTGTCTATGCCCGCGGCATGCACCATGACAATCCTCCCGGTCCTGAGCCCACACTACGTCACGTGACAGTTTTTTCCCAACTCCTTTGTCGCGGAGCTACGAGCGTTTATCGCGGCTCTTGCATGCCGCGTCGAAACGCAACTCGACTCGGCTTCCGCTTAGAGGAACTTCTGCGTGTCGGGGCCCCGATCATCCGGCTGCACCCAAACTGTGCACCTGCCTGCATTGCGTATCCGTGTCTTCCACCTCTCAAGTGGCCCACGATGCAGCTGTTCACTGAGCAGAGAGTCTCCACGAAAGGTACATCCATCGTATACGCGGAAACACTGGCCAGAATGACCGTACACTCCGCAATCTGACACTCGATGAGGAATGCGTGGCAGCTAGGGGTTGGCGCAGTCTGTGCTTTCTGAGCGAGCTAACTGTTTCGAGTGTTGCTATTCCGGATGATACGGATGACGTACGGGGAATTTCCGGGCAGACACAGATGCGGTAGGGTGTGACGTGTAGGCGAGGAGAATTACGTCAGAGAGGGCGAGCGTCGCCGAGGGAAAGGGCTTGCTTCTCTGTATATATGTCGTTCCGGTTGATCAACTGCATGCTGCCGCTGGCGGAAAGTCATGCCCATGGGACGGCCGTGGCAGCAATCGTGGTATCAACGGCGTGCAATCATACGCCAGGTGAAACGCGTATACTTAGGCGTCACCGTTACCGCTAAGCCGGAGTGTTTTCATCATTCTTACACAACGTAGCAGCCACTTAATTCATGAATGAGGGTCGCTCAACGTGGGATGTCAATGATGACGCTGTGGGCGGTGCAGATTCAATACCGACGTACAAAGGCTCAATTTTCTGTAATGTGCATACTTACGCCACTTTAAAAATAGGTGCACAATACCATAAAGTTCCTTACAAAATTTCATACCGAGATCTCTGTCGCTAGTGTCTATGGGAAGTGCAAGCACTCGAACAACGTTGAAGTACATGATTTGACTAAACTTCGCCCTTCTGTCTTCAAACGGCTTTGTGACTTTTCAAAGTGATCATTGGTAGCAAAATTGAGAACTCACCACTTCTCAGTGATTTGTGTATGCGCGCAGAGGCTTATTGCCTTCTGCGTTTAGAAAATTCGGATGAAGGCAGATACATCGTAATAAGTAGAGCGACAGGAGCGTCTTAAGCCAAGCGCATGGATCAGAAAACTTCATGGGCTAATCATCGTTCAGAGCGTTCAGAGGATATAGCTTGACGATCGCTTCGCCATAGTTACCTATAGTTACTTCAGTAGGGAACTCTTGCGTAGTATCGCGTAAAAAAAGATGCATTCAACGTTGGATGGAATGCATCACTTTTGATGCACGTGTATCAAACTAAAAAAAAATTATACAGAAATTCTGAGAATTGTCTACTAATGCGTAAGCATTCTTTCGCTCGGCTGTTACTTAGCTTTTGCTCTTGTGCCCCAGTTTCAGTTGGCCCATCCCCAAATTTCAAGTTGGCTCACCCACAAATTTCAGTTGGCCCACCCTAGGCTTCCCGATACATTTTATATGAAGCCCTATGTATCCCTATGGGAAGGTACGTGTCACGCTTTTCTCGTTAAGGATATTATGTTGGTAGCAAAATTGCCGGCATACTCGCCAAAGAATGCTTACGCATTAAAATCATAAAATTGCGCAAATCCAACGCAATGTGGAAATTGATGTTATGTGAATCATTTTGAAGGTATCTGGCTATCCAGCATTGTTTGAGGTTTCCATGAAGCGTTACCATGAGCCGTATTCTGTAACGCTTAGGTTTTCGAAGAACTCGCTTTGCGAGCAGTGACTGGTCACTGCCTGGGTGACGCCCTCGCCTCGCTGGGCGCGCGCACATTATGATGACGTCACGCATATGTCAATCGTGCGGAAACCGAATCCGTCGTCTGCTACGAAGCGCAGTGGCGCGAGGTGCTTCAGCGTGATTCGAAGGCGAATTGTGCCGTGCGCAGAGCCTGTGCGTGCCGTGATCACGGGCGAGATCGGCGTTCAGAGCAAGCGTTCCTAATTTGCTATATTTTCTCTTGGTTTGTGACGTTCACATCCAGAAAAGAACCTGCGCGCCGATTGGCTTCTGTCCTTCTCTTTTGGAACATTTGGGACAGCCCAAATGTAACGCCACCGCCAAAGTAAATTCTTCGCAAACCGAATCGTTACAGAATATGGCTCCAGGTTGACCAACGCGTTTGTGCAAATCGAGTAGTTGCGTGCTTGACGATGGCACCAAGATGACGACGATCGTACGACGGACACGGCACGATTTCTAATCCGTCCGTTCGACGCGAATATATAGGACATGCCGACCGTTGGTTTCTGCATAGGAATTGAACGGGCGCAAGCGAGAGATACACGGATTGTGACGTGGCCTGCGACAAGGTATAGGATCGTCTGTACCTGTGTCTGTTTCAATTGGTCTATGTTAAAACAACGATGGCCTTTGTTTCTCCGGCGAAGAAATGTTAAAACGTGATCAGCCTAGCTGTGCCGATCATGAAGGATGTATAACGTCGCCCAGTTTATACGCGTACCGTTAGCAGATATGAGGAAAGTACTGGGGTAATGTGGGCCCATCTCTCAGACGGGGAGGATGCAGTCTATAGCGTCTCAAAGCGAAGGACTGTCACGAGGAAAGAACACTATGATAAACTGGCACGTGACGCACTCACCAAACATCTCAGAGATGTAGTCGGCTACTGGCTTGAGAGGAGTATATATGATCGCGAACGTGGCCTAATTTTCTTTATGATTAGAGCATTTGGTTTTGTGCAAGAAACGCAAAGGTTCCCGATTCCACTGTCAGTCATGCATTTAATTTTATTACAGAGATCCGGAGAGAGGCGAGACAGGTATCTACCTACCTAGCCTCACCAAGCACAAAGTGCCTGCAAGGTGGTAAAGATTGCTTCGCTTTGATAACGCTCGCCCAAAAAATAAACAAACAACTGAAGTCGGCCTCCTTTGACATTCTATTCGCCGAAGTGGCACAAGTTTTCTCAACTTTGTTTTGCGCAACCAAACAATAAGTCACATCTTAATATTGTATGTATATGGCTGACTCATAGGAATTTACAAAGCGCGCAGGCCTGTTAATAAAACAGTGCGGGATATATTTAAGTGTTTTATTACTTCCAGCAGATTATGCGCTACATACGTGCATCCGCAAACTCGCGGAGTGCAGCAACATTGGCTCTCGCACACTTTAAACAGAGGCTTTCATGTCTTGCAGGAATGCCAGCTCTAGGGATTTATCCCTATAGAACTAGGTTTCGACAGCAGCTTAGGGATTTGGCGTTTTTGTGGCAATATATATATATATATATATATATATATATATATATATATAAGCCTCTATGGCAATATCTAGGCATTTATAAACCGGTAGCAGTTCCTAACGTCAGTTTCATACACCTTTGATCACATTTTTTTTTATTCATTTAAATTCCCACTATTTTGTCCTTCGTCGTTGACTGGGACACCGTAGTCAACGCCCGGTATTGGCAACGTGGCACGCAGGATACGATAAATAAAAAATGAGTCGTTACAAAATGCGACCTCTACGATTGGGTATATATGTAAATACCAACTACGCAAGGAAGTGAAAAATAGCAGGTGACTGGTTCCCATTTTGCTTCTGCATGTTCTAAAACTCTACTGTTCAGAATAATCTCGATAGATAAATTTGTAAATATATCTTGGGCATCAGGTGGAGAGGTTGGAAGGACATGCTCTCTGCTACTTCATTTCGGACATATAGAGGCTGTGAACGGTGACTATAGCTCGAAAGAAATAGTGATTAACACGAAAGAAAAATGTTGGTTATATATGTACTTTGTTGCGCGGAAAGGGCGAAATAAAACGAGTTTCAAGTCATAGTCATGCTCAAGAAGCAAAACATGCGGCCAGCTTGACACTAGCGGTGCCAAGTCTGAAGAAACAGCGGAGCTTGGCGACTTTCCTTAGCCTAAGCCTAGCAGGCCGGGGTCGCTTTCGCGGCGTTGACGCTTGGCTTGATTCTCCCGTTCTCGGTATTCCGGATCGACTCGGCGACGTCGCATATCGGCGGCTTTGTTGGCGAGGTAGGCTGGAACGGCACGAAGACGGCTATTCATTTCCCGCGTGGCTTGAAGGCGCTTCTCTCGTCGGGCAGCGTCTCCTTCCGGCGTCAAGGTGCGCTTAGGTTGAGCAATATCTCGGTAGAGAGGAGAAATGCCCGGGCGTCGCAACGCGCACGCTTACATTAGCGCGGTCACATGACTGCTGAACACGTGCTCGGCGCAGCTGTGACGTCAATGTCCAGGCTCCTCTCTCGCGAGCCAGAGACGTGGCTCCTCCTCGCTCAACCAGTTTTAGCGTTGCACACCGGAATTTTGCCAAGCTTAAACAGCTCCGCTGCTTAAAAAGGACGGTGTCAGCTGACTGGAATACACGTGGTAACCTCTAAGAAAACTTGAGAAATTTTCAGTTCAATGCCGTCAAAAGTAATTTTTCGAGCTAATAGTAATGCAGGAAGAAATCGCCTATTGATAGGCGCTCAGTAGTGGATAATCCACTGCCCAGAAAGAATATTTCAAAAAAATTTATGAAGGGCCGACCTTGGTTGCCATCCAAGAATGCATTTAACATGCTTTTGGAGGTGGTTATTTGTGGCACTATTTATTTATTTATTTATTTATTTATTTATTTATTTATTTATTTATTTATTTATTTATTTATTTATTTATTTATTTATTTGTGGTACTCTCATATCTTTATGAAGCATTGTAGAGGGAAGTGGCTACAAAGTGGTGATACAAGTACAAAATACAGTAGTACAAACTGCATATAAGTACAAAATGACTTATTTAGCGACATTCTAAGAAATTGGAAAATAACACAAAGCAGCTACAATGCTAACAAGGCAAATACAAATACAGTAATACAAAATGAATAAAAAGAGCACACACGTCCAGCAAACATTGTTACAGAATCAAGCAAAAATGCACGTAGTAGAATAAGTTATTAACACAAACTTTCTTGAGAGAAAAGGTTTACATCATGTAATGCTGGCAATTACTGCTTCGAGAAAGTGCTCCACATTAGTGATGTTTACTAATTCGGTAGGCACGTGGTGCCAGTAGCGACTTGTTTTGGGCCGAAATGCGGGGGGGGGGGGGGGGGGGGTAACTGACCGTGTTGTGATGTGGTATGCTGACCGTGTGGCAATGATCGATTCGATGCGAGATGGAAGACGCAGGTCTAATCCAGAGTGACCTAAGATAATCATTACGAAGATATATTTTACGAATAAACCCATTTGGGGATATTTTCCATCGAGCGGCAAGATTGGGAAGGTCTATACGGCAAGTTTCATGCCAGTAACACTGGCAAAGCGATCCAAATTACTTTGGTTAACGTGCTGACCGATCCTGAATTCTTTCGGAACGATTGATTAGGGTGATGTTACCGGCATTCCATATGGAAGATGCATATTCTAAGTTAGATCGGACGTAAGTGACTGAGAATTGTTTTAGGGGCGAAGCTCCTTATAGCGGCACCCGTTCCGTCCCCGTCGTAGTAGTAGTAGTAGTGTGTAACCAGTCTGAGAAAAATGAGAAAAAAATTCCGAAGTTGTGTCCGTAGCGCGGAATCGAACCAGGGACCCCTCGCTTCCGAGCGCGCGGCGTTAGCCCACTACGCCACGAAGCGGACATGGACAAACACACCACGATGGCTATAAATACCCAACATTAACGAAAGGCCGCGTTTCTAGCGCGTTTCTAGTGGGCGAAGCTCCGGAGGGAATCATCGGATCTCCCGCTTAAGGGGGCGCTAGCACAAACGCGTTAGAAACGTGCAGTACTCTCTAGTAAGGGGGAGCGGCCACAGCGTCTTACGCAGCCATTTACACATGCCGGAACGTGCACCGCGTTTGCCGACGCCATCACATGACTGCCGAGAGAGTATACCCCCCGTATTCATAAACGCTCCTCGACTTGAACTTGACTTGCCATGCACCGCCTTGGGCAGCGCGTTCGAAACGCGTTGAAGGTAAGGCGGAGAGGCCACAGCGTCTTACACCAGCTTCTTACACGGGCCGTAACGCGCTAGCACAAACGCGTTAGAAACGCGCTAGAAACGCGGCCTTTCGTTAATGTTGGGTATTTATTGCCATCGTGGTGCGTGTGTCTATGTGCGCTTCGTGGCGTAGTGGGCTAACGCCGCGCGCTCGGAAGCGAGGGGTCCCTGGTTCGATTCCGCGCTACGGACACAACTTCGGAATTTTTTTTCTCATTTTTCTCAGACTGGTTACACACTACTACTACGACGACGGGGACGGAACGGGTGCCGCTATAAGGAGCTTCGCTCCTAAAATTCAGCGGCGATTTAGCGTTAAACGCGATACATTTGTGTTAGCATTTGTCTACCGTTTAACGCCTTAGGATCTAGTTAGTGTCATATACAGCTTATCTGGATTCGCTCGTTCGCACAAGTGCTGATGTAAATGTTCTGTAACTTGTAGCAAACCTTCGAAAAATTTTACAAAGCTTCTCGTGGTGGGTCTCATCGACTTGTGTGTTGTTTGATGAAAACAACGGCGACACACATGCGACTCATTGCAGATAGACTTGCTGGTGCTCCCGCAGATATTATTACCGGATCCGCCACACCAAGCTATACTCAGGGAGTTCACTCGTTCATGTAAACTTGTTTGAAGCCTTTTGTGTGTCATGTGTCTAATGACGCAATATAAAAGACAAAGACTGAAAACGGGGGAGGATCAGTGTCGTCATACTTGCACTTGCAAAGTGCCATTCAGGGAAACATGTGTATGTAAAGGAGTCGTGGCATGGTGCATTGGTGCTATAGTAACGGTGTACTAGCTATACGCGTCTGCGTCGACACACGTTCGGTGGAGGACGACTGCGTAACTGGCGTTTCGCAGATGTACTTCTTAAGCTTCCCGCCGAAGCGCCTCCACCGAGAAATGTAGGCGTACAGGGCTTCCCCGGGACACGTCCTGCAGTTGGCGTCTCTATGGCCGTGCAGTGTGTAGTCAGGACGGATCTTCCCCTGAAAAAAAAAAGGCGATTACAGTGTCTTAACTAGTTTCAACTGCTTCAAGTAAAAATGTATGTGTTTAATATCGAGACCTAACAGCGAGATTATTAGACATTCCGTACTCTTCGCGACGTGCCGTAATACGTGTGCAGCATTGCACTTGAACCCGCCGAGATGGCTTAGCGGCTATGGCGTTCCGTTGTTAAGCACGAGGTCGCGGGATCGAATCCCGGTCCCGGCGTCCCTATTTCGATGGGGGCGAAATGCATGAACGTCCACGTCCCGTGCATTGGGGGCACGTTAAATACCCCCTTAAATGTGGTCAAAATTAATCCAGACTCACCCACTACGGCGTGCCTCGTAATCAAATCTTGGTTTTGGCACGTGAAACCCCAGTATTCAACTCAGCACTGTACTCCGACTATTTTGACGCCAGTGTACTGAAGAGGGCGAAAGCAAGGAGAAGTAAGGAAGGGAGGTCAACCAGGCAAGCCGCACGCCTCGTGCGGCACTCCGCTTTCCCCCTCACCCTTTCACCGTACTCTCCTCCTCCACTTTCCTCCTCATGCTCCCGCTGTTCCCTCCTCCTCCACCTTCCTTCTCGCGCTTTCTTTGTTATTGCCGTCTTTCATCCTCCGCTGCCCTCCGCTCGTTCGTTCTGTAGGTTACGCCGAGGCCAAGGCCGACGCTCAACGCAAGGACGGGCGCCTACGCTCTAAAAGCTTTAATAGCTGGCGTTCGACGGCGAACGCGTCCCCGAAACTTGCTTGCGCGAGAGCATGGCCCCTCTACATCGGCGGGAAGGTCCGACCACCGACCGCTACGACAACGGGCGAAAGAAAAAAAACGAAAAAAAAAATTGGCAGAAACAGTCGCCGATTATAGCCGATATGTAGGCGAGTAGCCCGAATAAAGGAGCAAGTGGGAGAGTGAGTGAGAGAGAGAGCAAACGTTTTCCTTGCCGAGTCCGACCATTGACCAATCACGCCAACGGCCGAAAGAGTAAAACAAAACTGTTTGCTAAAAAAAAAAAAAGAACTCGGAAAGCTTCACAGCGCATTTGCTTTAATTAAACCGCCTGCATACGGTACCAAGGCAACGCCACACTGCAGCAGTCGCATGAGTCCCCTGACTGCCCAGGGAGTCGGCAGGTGGCGCGAGAAGTCGCCGATGAACGCCGCTGCCAGTGCATCGTCGTTGTGGCCCTTGGTGTGGGCGCCGCTGCGGTCCCAGCCCCGGGACACGTACACCCGCCCGTCACCCCCGATGAGGAAGCTGTAGCCGAGGTCGTCCCAACCTGCGAGCGTGCGTCATTGAGGTCCGTATATCAACATATTTAGGCATTTCAAGCGAGCAACTAAGCGAGCGTGGGGCATTAATTACGCGATGATATTTGTGGCGGCAAAGTATTGGGAACACCTATGCAGGCTACAAAAAACTCCCGATCATTCGAGCGAAAGCTCGCCGCACGCCTTTGTTCTGGAGCAGTCAGTCTTGTCGAACATAGAGAGGAAGTCATAATTCTCAGGGACCAAGTCACCTACTACGTCACGAGTCATGCCTGCAGCAATGCGAACAGCTCGGGGATGCCCGTGAGACGCTTAGCACGCAAAATTGTCACACGGAGTGCTATTTTGTACGCTGTCATATTCCTCCATATTGCCAAATGCGCCATCTTGCCTTCTCTGACTGGCTCGCATGGCGGCTATAGTTTATCTGATTGGCTGATACCGACAACATGGCGGTTCTGACAATATATATATATATATATATATATATATATATATATATATATATACGGCGGAATTATACATTGTCTGGAATAACCCCTCGGAAATTTGCCGAGCACGGAAGGGCAGAAAGGGAAACAATAGGAATCAGACCTCGTGACGCACACGTGACGTAGAGCTAGTGCAGGATTTCCCTCAAACAACCAATAATACACTACTGGGGCGTTAGCACCTTGGGGCGCACGCATTTCCGATCGCTTACGCTAGGCAGAGTGTGCCGAACATGATCTCTCGAATAATGCGCGTAAAAGTTACGCATGGTGCTTAAGATTTGAGTTAAGGAGTCATTTGGCTAAAAGACCTACGTCCAGACCGGGATGCAGGCTCTTCTTTTGCAGATCCATTTCATTCTTAGAGATTTCATAGATGTGACTGTGAAAGAGCTACAAGATCGTCAATGCAAGTGGGGAGGTTGCATCATTAGGCATAGAGGTGAAGCTTGCGTAATCACTGGATCCGTTTCCCGTACGGACGCTCTAGGAAAGACCATGCGAGTAATGAAGAAAAATACGTAGAATCTCCTCAGGGAGTTGTCTGAATGTTGCGTAAGCATTTCGTAGTAACGACGTGGTGTTAAATGCTCCCACTGAACACTGCTGGTAATCCTAGCACTGCTCAGCGGCTGCGGTCGTCTTGACGCCATTACGGTAAATGCGACAGCGCTGCGGCGACACGAACTGCCGCGGAAGGCGGCGCAACGTGAACTGATGAGCCAAGCAAACTACTGCAGGTGGCAGCGTCAGATGCGCTGATGACGTTCCGATTCGAAGCCGTTGCTGCTCCACAGTTCTGGCTTACTAAAGGCAGTGTACCTATAATGCGTGCCTATAGTGCGTGCCTGATTACACACGTCATGTGGTCACAGACACGCGCTCATGCCACTGCTCATGCGTTCGTCGTCATCTTGTTCCACAGCTGGCGAAAACATTGCTGCTGGCTCTATCTTGAAAGCAATCGTCTTACGCGAAGGAAGGACGGACGGACAGTTTTCTCGTTGGGCAATCATAGAAATGCAAAATGCAAATGCAAATAGAAAGAAAATAAATAACGGCTATAAACAAACACGATATTACTATTCGATAAGTTACATTCATTGAGACATCTAAAGCGGACAAAGTTGATTCAGTATACACGGTTCGGATATATACCATTAATTTGTGGTGATGACTCCTGCAGAACTTCTGCAACATGTTGAAATAGATAAAGGTGAATTCTAGTGAATCTAGGAAGCGAAATTTCGATTTAAGGCTTGAGATTTAATTTTTTAGAAATTGCCCGAAGTTTATAAGTTTCACAAAAACAGAAGCACGTATTGTAACTCACGTAAGAGTGACAAAATTAATTCATTTATCCGGCGGGTCAAATTAAACACGATTCAGAAAAAACGCCAAGACAGACCGCTGATTCATCTGCCAGTATTTGCCCTATTCCAACATGCCCCCGAATCAAACGCGGGCCCACTTTCTATGTGTCCAAAGTAGAAAACTAACGTATAAATGACATCCTGCTAAACAAAGTAGAAGCCTAAACCGCGTCCGATGTTTTGGCAAGAAACAGTGCAGAACAGTGGTAGTTAGTTTCCTAAAGACAGCTTCGCCACATGCTTTTTTTAAGTTAGCTCCGCCGTAAGACAATCTTGTTATGCGGTAAAGCGCACAACCGTTGGAAGTTGGTTTTGGTTTTGTGAGCGATTGCACCGCAAAGGCAACTTATGGCCCAATTTCATTAAAAAAAAAGAGAGAAATACTTGCGGTAAAATCAGGTAAATACCGTTAACAGACATTGTGAGCTACGGTTATTGCTTGTAAATCTTCCTATGGTGGGCCGAAAATAGCCGTTTTCGACGAGCTTTGACGTGTGTTCACCGCATTCGCTGTCCCCCAAGTTCCACCGGGACAGGCGCTGCCACTAAAGGGCTCGCTATCGGAGTCACTATAGAGGCCAGGCGCGTGCGTGCTCACTGCTCAAGTTCGAATGGTCTGGCTGGATTTTAGGATCAATATAACCAAAGTTTGGACCGATAGAAATGCAAGCTTAGGGGCGCCTGCCGGGACCTTCAGTCGCGATCGAATTAATCGGAAAAAAAAAACGTGCAAGCTTGCACTCGGTCGTGCCAAGCTTAGGCACAGTGAAACTCTCGATCCTCAAGTCTTACTGGCTGCTACTGCTAGGTATTAACTTGGTTGCTGCTAGGATCTGTAACTATAGGGTTGCTGCTAGGTTTGTAAGTAGGTTTTGCTTGGCCTAGTACTTAGCTATCACTTCGCATTACTGGACTTGAGGATCGACAGTTTCGCTGTGCCTAAGCTTTTCACGACCGAGCATGCAAACTTGCCTGTTTTTTTAAACTTATCTACGAATGTAGCGAAGGTATTCTCGATCGATCATTTTCGGAGGTACCTTTCCTTTCGCGACATTTCGCGTGACTAGCGCTGGACGCGTTGGCGCCTACGAGCGACAGCGTTCCTGGCATGCCACAAACGCAGGCAGGCTAACCAAGGTTGGAACAGTGCCAAAAACGCTGTTGCTTGCTGACACCGAACGCGCTGGAGGCTAGCCACTCGATATCTATAGCGAACGTTCACACGACTAGGCGCAGCCCCTTTTATGGCAAACTCCGAGGTCAAGCGCATGCACACTGGGTGTTTACGTCAGATGACGTAGATGGTTGCTAGGCGACACGTACTAGCTATTTTCGTAGCTTCGGCGTGGCGGGAAACGGTTTACCAGCTGCTGCGGTAGCTCGGCGCGGCGGCTGCGCGGAGTGTTCCCGTCGGTGGGCGTGGCTTGGCGGCAGTTACTGCGTTGCTACTGCTTCGGAGCATGCGCGGCTAGGCGAGGTTGGGCCAGGTGGTGCGCAGCTGTGCCTTGGTTGTTGCTAAGCAACGGCGCGGAGTTTTCTGCGGACTTCGGACGTTTCTCCTCCAGCTTTAACAGCTTCGCTGTTAAAATTGAATTAACTGGAGTCGAATTAGCGGAAGTATACTATCTCTCCATTCTAGTCACTGCATGCTTAGAAGAAGTATTGCATTGAAGTATAGACTGGAAAGGCTTAGGAGTGAGGGTCAACGGCGAATATCTCAGAACCTTCGGTTTGCAGGTGACATTGTTCTGTTCAGCAACACTGGGGACGAATTGCAACAAATTATTGAGGACCTCAACTGAGAAAGTGTAAAATTAGGGTTGAAGAATAATGCATATGCAGAATACAAAGGTAATGTTCAGTAGCCTGGCAAGGAAACAAGCATTCATGATAGCCGGTCAGCCTCTAGAATCTGTGTAGGATTGCTTTTATCTAGCTCAGTTGCTTACAGGGGACCCTGATCATGACAGGGAAGTTTACAGAAGAATAAAAATGCATTGGAGTGCATGCGTTAGGCATTACCAAATCCTCATTGGGAGCTTACCAGTCTCATTGAAAAGTTTAGAATCATTGCATTCCACCAGGGCTAACATATGGGGCTGAGACTTGGACGTTGACAAAGAAACTCTAGAACAAGTTAAGGACTGCGCAAAGAGCGATGGAACGAAGAATGTTAAGCGTAACCTTACTACACAGGACGAGAGCGGTGTGGATCAGAGAGCAAACGGGGATAGCCGATATTCTAGTTTACATTAAGAGAAAAAAATGGAGCTGGTCAGACCATGTAATGGGCAGTGTATAATAACCGGTGGACGAATAGAGTTACAGAATGGGTGCCAACGAAGGGAGGCGCTGTCGAGGACAGCAGAAAACTAAGGTGAGGGGGGGGGGGGGTGAAATTAGTAATTTTGCAGGCGCAAGTTGGAATCAACTAGTGCAAGACAGGGGTAATGGGAGATCGCAGAGAGAGGCCTTCGTCCTGCAGTGGAAATAAAAATAGGCTGATGATGATGATGACTATCAAATTTGTTGTCAGCTTCGAATACTCTAACAAAGGTAGTTTAGAGAAGAGCTATGTCTGTCTAGCGGTGCAAAGATAAGGGTTTCTATACTTCTTACTTAAAGATGTTTCATTTTAAGCTTGCCGATTTTCGGCACTGCCTGTAAAGTCTATAAGCCGCAAATCAAAACTTTGCTGCCTGCAGTGGGTTTAGTTCAGAACGTTATCTCAAATATACCCACTGTTCAGATCCGTTCGGTATAGTTATTTATTGAACGCATTTCGGAATCTCTTCTTCTTTATGGGGTTTTACGTGCCAAAACCAGTTCTGATTATGAGGCACGCCGTAGTGAAGGGTTCCGGATTAATTTCGACCACCTGGGGTTCTTTAACGTGCACTACAACGCAAGCACACGGGCGTTTTTGCATTTCGCTTCCATCGAAATGCCGCCGCCGCGGCCGGGATTCGATCCCGCGATCTCGTGCTCTGCAGCGCAACGCAACGCCTTAGGTTTCGGAATCTCACCTGTACAGAGGTTTAGCGAACGCTGAACATTTCAGCGCCAAACCATCATTTCAGCGAATGGCAAACATTACAGTGAGCGACCATTTCGCAGAGCGAATTTAACTGACAGAGAGAACCTGTTTCCTCTGGGAAAAAAAAAAAAAAAACAGACGTGTTTTTGTGTCTCCCGAGCCTCCACGTTCCCGGGTCACCATTTTCACTCGCCTAGTCTCGCTCACGTCTCGCGATGAAAAATATGCTGGAGAAATGGCAGACGCTGGTGAAATTGAAGCAGTTCTTATGTCCTGGATTTAAACAAAAAGGGCCAGGACAAGGATAGGAGAGAGTAGTGAAGAACTCGGAAACCTCCTCCACCTCTTCTAGCTTGAGGAGACCGACTTAAACTGAACTGAGGAGTGTTTCAAAGGTACAGACGGGTGTAAGTTCCAGTGTAAGTAGTCCCCCTGGCTCTTTCTGAATCTCGAGCATCCTCCTTCCATTGTAAATCCATCGACGATTTTTTTTCTTACATGTAATTTTTTTTTCGTGTCCGCCTGAATAATCGATATCCGCGAACGAATGAATAAGCTATCCATAAGAAACAATGGGAGAACACGCCACTCAGAACGAAGGTATCGCCGAACAAGTCTGCCCACGGGACGGATTAAATTCATTCAGCGAAGCACGACTCTATGTAAATATATATAAATCGAGATCGGTTCCGAGCTGAAGCCTTCTCTTAACCCAGGTACCTCCGCCGTACGTACCTCTCGTGTCCATGTGAAAGTTCTGCCAGTGGCGCATCCGCTCCGAGCAGCTCCAGTAGTTGAAGCATTCCGGACCCTCGGTGTGGTGCACGAAGAACCGGGACACCGGCTGGACCTCGAGCCGCTTCTGGTTCTTGGGCTGCCGGGCACCCCACTCGAACCGGGACACGAACCGGATGCCCGAGCAAGCCAACATCACGCGGATTCGATGTATCGGCACCCACGGATGCCACCATGAGCCGGCGCGTCCTGTGGATATACGCGTATATACCACTGTTACAAAAAAAAAACGCCGTTTCGCTCGAAAGGCTAAGCATCGATGGCGATAGCAAATTAGTGAGCAGCTATACGAAGTAAGGATAGTAGTTTTATCGGCCGTATAAACTTGTAAACATAGGCATACTAACTAAATGAACAAGCATGGTGTCACGCGCGCACAAGCAAACATGAACACATCTCACTCGATTCGCTGTCAGAACGCTGGTGTGAGTAAGCGCAGCAGCAGCCAGAGAATTGACCTTCGTGCCGCCGCTCGCTCGACGCGAACTAAGCCGCGAAAACACAGCGCAAAGCGGACTCTGTCCCTGCCGCAGATGGCTTTCCACATATAACGGCCGGGCAGGCGTGCGCGGCGTAGAACGCCCCCCCCCCCCCCCCCCCCCCGGAGCGTTGTGCGCGACAGGAAGACGGTGCGCTTCCTTCACGCTCCCCTCCGTTGCGTGCGCGAGATTGAGCCGCGACCTCCGGCTCACCCTCGCACTCTTTCACTCGCACATGCAGCATACGGCGTGCGGCAACGATTTTATCATCCTTGGACTGTATATAGAACCTCACGGTGACGACGACAGCAACGGCGACGGTCTGGTGTCCATATAATTATTATCGCAATAAAACATGCCAGTCACTCGTATGGAGGTAAGAGCAATAGCGGATAAAACTATCGCCGGTGACAACCTGAGAATTACAAACCAGCTCCACTCACAAAAACGCAGTGCACCTGACCTTCACCTCTGAAAGACAGCCGGGCCTGCTGGAGTCCTCTCACAGCTTAATGACATTGCTCTGCTAATGTAAATACTAGCTTAATAATAAAAGCTAGTTGTTTCAAGCTAAATGTTACCTTTGGCTGAGCAATGATGTCAGGATCCCCCCCCCCCCCCAAATGTTCAGGTTTCATCCTGAAATCAGTGACACGAAGACCGATCTGTTCGGAGAAAACAGTTGTTCCAAAGACGCGAAACTGCTTGACGTCAGGTAAATGGGCGAATCTAATTGGCTGGCGCATATATACAAATTGTTTTTTTCTTTGAGTTCGATAGCCTACAAATTAAATTTTAACTCTTAGGTTGTGACTGTCTACATAGCCTCGTCGTCTGCAGCTGTTAGCTATCTGCGTCGCGAGGACAAAGGTGATGACGGGTTTTGGGGGCTGGTCAAGCTGCTACGAGCAGCTTTTTTCCCCACTTTACCCCCACAAGGCTGTATTTACTTTTTGTGGAAATAAAGCATACATACATACATACATACATACATACATACATACATACATACATACATACATACATACATACATACATACATGCATGCATGCATGCATACATACATACATACATACATACATACATACATACATACATACATACATACATACATACATACATACATACATACATACATACATACATACATACATACATACATACATACATACATACATACATACATACATACATACATACATACATACATACATACATACATACATACATACATACATACATACATACATACATACATACATACATACATACATACATACATACATACATACATACATACATACATACATACATACATACATACATACATACATACATACATACATACATACATACATACATACATACATACATACATACATACATACATACATACATACATACATACATATATGATGCTCCTCGAGAGAGGAATGTTGCGCTGCTGAGCACGAGATCGCGGGATCGAATCCCGGCCGCGGCGGCCGCATTTGCAAAGATTATATTTGGATCATCAAAACAGTGATGCGTTTATTTAGGAATGGCATCGATCCCTTAGCAGCAGCCACAGTCGTGCCCATAGTCGCCACCAGCCCAGCGTGTTCTCCGTTCCAACGGCGGCGGCTAGAAACATGGTACGCGCGAGCGGCGCATGGTGGCACCAGCGGTCGAGCACTGGGCTTAGGCGCAAATAGAAATACGCCACCCGGCGCCTTGCGGCCCGGGCGTGCCCGAAGGTCAGTTCACTCGCTCCCGCGAGTTCCCCCGGTCATCGAGGTAGATGTGTTCATGTTTGCCTGTGCGTGCGTTACACCATGCTTGTTCATTGAGTTAGTGTGCCTATATGTTTACAAATTTATACGGCCGATAAAACTACTATCCTTCCTACTACTATAGCCTACTATAGCCGTTCACTGATTTGCTATCGCAATCGATAGCAAACTGCGACTTCTTAATGACCACTGCAGGATTAAGGCCTCTCCCAGCGATCTCTAGTCACCCCTGTCTTGCGCTAGCTGATTCCAACTTGCGCCTGCAAATTTCGTAATTGCATTCGCCCACCTAATTATCTGTGTCCTCGACAGCGCTTCCCTTCCCTTGGTACCCACTTTGTAACTCTAATATGGTCCACCGGTTATCCATCCTACGCATTACATGGCCGGCCTAACTCCATTTTTTTTTCTCAATGTCAACTGGAATAGCGGCTATCCCCGTTTGCTCTCAGATAGCAGAGAATAAACCACGTCAAAGGATCGAAGAATCTAGAGCGTACATTTATAAACAACACAAGCATGTAGAAATAAAAAGGCGAGGACAAGTTGGGACACCACAAATTGAGTCCATGTACATATACGCGTATGCATCGTTCCAAACACACACAGACGAGGCCGCAGTCCCGTCTGAGATGAGCAGGTGAACAGATGAGGAAGATGCACTTGTGAAATAATACACACACAGAGATACGACAGTCAAATGCGAGCTTCATCACAGAATAAGAATAAAAATAGGCTTTGACACACACAGTATATACCGGATGTTTCAGCGAATTGGCGTTCCACTTACTATATTAACGAAACGTTGCTTTTACGCATAGAAGCGCAAAAGTAACTGGAATGCCAATGCATTTCTCCGCAAAGTTCGGAATTAATGTCTCGAAACTTGTGTCATCCGCAGACTTCGTTCCAAGTGGATCCGCCTTGTGAACTCCACGGCTAGAATTTGCAAATCACAATATGGGCAATAAGGCAGTTAGTTAGAAACTTAATTAGTGAATTTTTGTTAATTAGTTGATAATGCATTTCAATTTTTTAGCAAGTAATGTCTGCTTCTTTGAGTAGACCAGCTCAAGAACTAGAATTGTGCGATCTACCACAGGCAACCTTTAAAAATTTTGATAGTGTTCGCTGAAACACCCTGTATACAAATATGTAAGCGCACATAACTACAAATTGAAGAGGGTTGTGGGGGTTGCATTGTGGTTGCTATTCAGTTCTAGTATACATATTTAACCAGTACTAGAACACGATCAACTCCTCCCTTTCCACTCACCTGGAGCCGCACTCCCGAGAACAACCACAGCGATGACTACCTCTGCGACAAGTCCACGAACCATCACTGAGACGAGCAGGCTCTCCCGAGACAGTTTCACACGCCAGCGAGGCTTCCCGAGACTACGTCATCCCACGCACGCATTTGCGCCCATCTCGTTTGGAAATTGTGCACATGCATGCAGGCCTGTACGTAGACAGTATATTCAGTACAACACAAGTAGTAGCGGCTTGCACCGTGATCGATCGCGCGCTCACCGTTGCTTGTGCGCAACACTGCGCTCTCCGCAAGCGGCTGGAATTCCGCCGCTTCTCTCCCACGCCAAGTTTCACCCCCTTTGTCTATATTCTTCTCTGCCTTTATTATTTTTTTCTATATTGATAAAAAAATATCTAAACAGTACGCTCGTCTCTTCGTTCCATCCTTGGTCTCTTTGCGAAGGCGTCATTGTCACTTTGTTTGCGTCGTTGTTATGCGAATATTTTTGCCTTACGCGATCCGACGTTTTTGCTTTCTTTTTTTACAGGTTCGCCTCGACCAGGAGGATGTGTTTCCGCTGTCAGGCCACGCATCGTTGTCGTTCCTGTTGTGTCACTTCTTCACGAGCGACCTATTTTCCCGAGCAAGGCCGTTTCATTTTCGTTTTACTCCTTCTCTCCCGGTCACGTGCCGGGACGCCACGAGCTCGTGCAGAGTATCTCACAGTCAAGGCCCACGACAAACGGTACGCGTCAGTGCGGTACAAGGAGGTTTGGCAGGGCCGGTACCGCTGGCGTCGCAGAGGTTTTGGTGCCCGTGTTCGTATAAAGCGGGATTCGTGCCACAGGGCGGTTTGTCGATTTCACCAACAGATGAGCATAACGTATGCAGTGTGTCCCAACTATCATGCACCGAGATTTAAAAATATGCAAATGCCACGTAGCTGGACAGAGCCAACGTTATGCTGCTTGCCATCGCTTGGAGATACTCTAATATTTTTTGCATTCTGCCTAATTACATAATTAGTCTTAATTAATAAGCTTCTCAATTATAATAATTACATGAAAAGTGTCAATGGGGAAATTGTAGAGCAAAATGAAAAAAATCAGTAGCCCCTCCCCTGTCGTAGAAATGGGGGTAAGCGAAGCTTGTCCTGTGTTTCTTCGGTGTTCCTCCGAACGAATTGCACTGACGAGTACCACATTGTGCTCGAACCACAACCGGTCACACGCACTGCAGCTGGCTCCGAAGTTCCGGTTGAGAAAATCTCGTTGAAACCTGGCCGTCGCGCCGGGGAAGTTGGCGCTAGCGTTGCCGAGGCGTACACCACTGTTGTCGGGTTCCTGGAGGGCTAGACGACACTGAAGTTTGGCCTCAACATCGCCCTCCCGCAGCTCGGGGTCGGCGGCTCTTCGCTGACGTTTCGCCTGGGCTTCAGAAGCCCCACGCTAGAATCGGCACGTCGACGACGAGCCCTTTCCCGAGCGCGTTCATTCTGGATGGATTTCCATGAAATTTCTTCAAAATTAAATCTGCAGGTTACGGAAGACAATGACTGCATCATACCATCTTAAGCAATCGCCCATACCCCCGTAAACGCAGCCTCCCCATTACGACGACAGAAGAGAAGTGAAATTCTACGCTGGAATGATTAGCGGAAACTCAGCCAGCTGTGGAAGCAGACGACGACGACGAACGCGGGAGCAGTGGCACGAGCGCGTGCCGAGCACGAGCACGAGCCCAAATCGAGGGACGCCAAAGAGCCAGCTGCGGAAGAAGACGACGACGCTCGAGCCAATGCTGATGATGATAATATTGTGCGTACATGGACGCCACCGACATCTGTGAGTTGTAGCAAGCTTGGCTTGAAAAACTCCCGACACAGTGTTCTGTTGCTCAATACGTGCTACATAAAAGTGCTTTTGGGGGGGGGGGGGGGGGGGGGGGGTGGAGATGCCCGTGAATATACACGCAAAATTGCCGCGTGACTGGCCGCTCGAGGCACTTTGTCCTCTTCCTATTCGTTTCTCTTAACCACATGGTCAATCTTCCCCTGTGGGTATGGGCCAGAATCATTCAGGACAACGACAACGACCAGCAAATGGGCCGAGAAAACAACAACCGAATGCCATGGCCGGGCTCTCCGCCGAGGAAAATGCCGAGGTAGTGCGATTCAAGAGAACTGCGCAGCGGACGGACAATCGGCGCACCGAAGACCTCTGGCTGGAACTGCGGAGAGCATTCGACGAGGCTCAGGAGAAGCAAACGACCGGACAGCGCTTCGGCGAACTATACTATGCCGCATACGCCATGGTGGTGCGGAACAAAGGGGCACGCCTCTACAAAGGAGTGCGTGAAGTCGTAACGGAGCACCTTACCAACAAAGTTCGACCGCTCATCTTGGCAAAAATTCACGACGACTTCTTGCAGGTACTAATTCAGGCCTGGAGGGACCACCAGAGGAGCATGAAGATCATCGGCGACATCGTGGCGTACATGGACAACGTATTCGTGCCTCGGAACAACGCTGACAGCGTGTCCAAACTGTCGGTTTCGCTGTTCCGAGACAAGGTGGTGCGGCACGCCGACGTGCAGGACCGCCTCCGTGAAACCTTGCTCGGCCTGGTGAAAGCAGAGCGCGAAGGGAAACGAGTCGACAGAATTTTGATGAAGGAGGCATGCGAGATACTCACAAGTTTGGGACTCGATTCAAGGTCGGTCTACGAAGATTTCGAGAGGCCATTCCTTGCTGAGTCGGCGAAATTCTACGCTTTCCAGGGTCAAACTTACGTCGAGAAGATGGACGCCCTCGAATACATCACCAAAGTGGAGCAGCACATCCACGAAGAGTCGGAACGGGCGAGACAGTGCCTGGACGAGTCGACCGCGGTTCCCATCGTGCATGTCGTGATGGAGCAGCTCGTTGGGAAGCATAAGAAGGCCATCGTGGAGATGGAGGGCTCCGGCGTTGTCCATATGCTCGAGAACCGGATGACGCAGGAGTTGAGGCGGACGTTTCGGCTCCTAAAACGCGTGCAGGGTGGCCTCAAGACATTGCTGGACTGCATGAGCAAGTACTTGCGTGACCTAGGAAGATCCATAGTGAGTGATCACGGCGACTCGGTCAGCCTGGTTCCGAAGGTGATGGAGCTGAAAGACCGGTTTGACTACTTTCTGCAACACTCCTTCGACAGCGAGCCGCTGGTCAAGGAGACGATGGCAACCGACTTTGAGTACATACTCAGCCTGACCCGCAAGTCGCCCGAGCACCTCTCAACTTTTGTGGATGATGTGTTGCGGAATAGGATTAAGTGCATGACAAAGCGGAAGATTGACCTGTTGCTGGACAAGGTTGTGGCCATACTTCGGTTCTTGCAGGAGAAGGACCTTTTTGAGCTCCACTACAGGCAGCGCCTGGCCAACCGGTTGTTGCTAGACGACGGCGTTACCGCCGACGCAGAGAGAAGTATGGTCAACAAGCTCGGAAGCATTTGCGGTTGCCAATTCACCTACAAGATGGAAGCCATGTTCAAGGACCTGCTCATCTCCGGTACCCTGATGAAGCAGTTCAAGGTGGTATTGTCTTCTTGCGATATGGATTTGGATGGAGTCGACCTGAACGTGCGCGTGCTCAAGACGGGCTTTCTGGGCCCTGCCTGCCGCCACGCAGCGAATCAACATTCCAGCCACCCCACGCAGCGCGTTCGAGATGTTCCGACTGTTCTACCTAGCCAAGCATGACGGCCGGCAACTGATCCTGCAGCCACATCTCGGCTGGGCCGAAATGAGTGCCGTGTTCTGCGGGCCGTGGAAGGACGAGGAATCTTCGTCTCGTCAAGCGGTGGCGAACACATCGTCCAACGATACCCGAGCCTACACCATCCAGGTGTCGACGTACCAGATGTGCTTACTGATGCTGTTCAACAGCCGCGACAAGATGTCTTACGATGAGATCGCGTCCGAGACGGAGATCCCCGAGAAAGACCTCATTCGCGCCCTGAGTTCGCTATGCACGGGCAAGGCCTCCGAACGCGTGCTTACCAAGACGCCCGACACGGCGGAGGTTCAGAGGGACAACGTTTTCGCCGTCAATGGCGCCTTCATGTCTAGCCGGCAGATAGTCAAAATTCAGTCGTGTCAAAAGGATTCCGCTGATACGGAGTACGATAAGTCACTAGTGGCCAACCTGGGTCAAGAGCGAAAGTATATGATTGAAGCGGCCATCGTGAGGATAATGAAGACACGCAAGAAATTATCGCACAACGACCTCGTTATCGAGGTCATGAACCAGCTTCGAGCAAGGTTTACTCCCAGTTCCGCTACGCTCAAGAAAGTAGTCGACGACCTCATAGGCAGAGAGTACTTAGAGAGGGCTACCGAGGACCCAGGTGTGTACATCTATATGCCATGAAAAAGCGGCGGTGGTATAATGTTTAGCAGCTCACTGGAAACAACTCCGACCACGAATGTGCAAAATATGTGGCTTACCCCCCCCCCCCCCCCCCTCCCGTCCTCCCAATCACGGCTTGTCAGGAAGTCGTTCCCATTAATGAAAAATTTTACCCCCGATGGTACTGAGTTTGTGCTAGTCGGTGCCGAGATAACTATGCATGCGAGAGGCCCTGCATGCCAGTCAGCCTTTCTCTGTAGACCTTTTTTCACGTGCTAGTTCGCTCAGTATAACCAGATGGCGCTGGCTCCACGCCCATCCATTTGTTGCCTCAAAAGCCACGCTGCGTCGTCTCCGCAGCAGTTTGATTCCCGGTCGCGTCGGGCGCGTTGCGAGTTTGGTGCAATGCAAAAACGCTTCTGTACCTAAAATTATGTGCACATTCAACAACACCAGATCGTCGAAATGAATCCGGAGCCTCAGCTCTACTATGTCCCTCATAACCCACTGTGCACTTTGAGGACGCTAAACCCAACATTTCTTTCTTTCTTTTTTATATTTGTTTTAATCTGCTAAATGTGCTGAACGCGTAAACGCTTGAGTAAGGCCGCTCCGTATTTAGTAGATTGGCAACTATAGCGTTATTCAATGGCTGTTTGTGCTGAAAGCTTATTAGATTCCAGTGCCTTGTGTTCACAATGACGAAACATCGAAAAAAGGTGTACCACTCTTTAGTGGCCTTCTGATAACGCTGCTTTTCTTTATCACGGTCCTGCCAGATTTTTATTCGTCCTTATTTATTCGCACAATAGCCCCGGAATAACATTTGGAACGATCATCTGACTCAAACCACAGGTTCTTGCTCTAGTGAAACAATTTTGCGATTTTTTTTTTTTTTTTTTTGTCAGAGGCAACGTACTCGGGGGGAAAATGTGATATCAGATAACAGCAAAAAAATTTGTAGACACTCACTCGCGTTTGTAAATATTATTTTCCGCTCCCCACTGACATCCAACCCCCATTCACTGAAACACACTGAGACTCGCAATCACGTATTAGATATTAGTGCACTCATTATAGCGAGAGTGCCGACCGGTGAGCGGTTTACATGTTTCACATAAGAATGTTCGAAGCCTTACTTTTCGCCCCCAACCACAGCGTAATCTCATGACGAACGATATTACGTCTTTTATTTAAGCTACTACAAAACTTCAAAACATGGATGTTTTAACCTCAGGCGGCGGCACAAAGCGCCTTGGACACATGCGCGATTACGTTGAAAATAACGTAATCACAACGCACCAAAAATGCTTTGCTGAATCAAACACATGACAACCTGTGGCTGACAAGCCATATGTAGTAAATTTTAAAAAATGAGGCAACGACCGAATTACAATAATCCTGATTTATTACAGCGGCATAATGGATACGTTAAATAGCCTGACAAACGAACAAGAATTCAGGATCGCCAGTCAGCCTCTAGAGTCTGCAAAGGAGTACGTTTATCTAAGTCAATTACTCACAGGGAACCCTGATCATGAGAAAGAAATTTACAGAAGAATAAAATTGGGTTGGAGTGCATACGGCAGGCATTGCCAAATCCTGACTGGGTGCTTACCACTGTCGTTGAAAAGTAAAGTGTACAATCATTGCATTCTACCGGTGCTGACATATGGGGCAGAAACATTTGAGGTTAACAAAGAAGCCCGAGAACAAGTTAAGGACCGCACAAAGAGAGGCGGAACGAAAAATATTAGGCCTAACGTTAAGAGAGAGGAACAGAGCGGTGTTGATCAGAAAGCAAACTGGGATAGTTCATATTCTAGTTGACATTAAGAGGAAAAAAGGAAGCTTGGCAGGCCACGTAATGCGTAGGATGGATAACCGATGGAACATTAGGGTTACAGAATGGATGTCAAGAAAAGGGAAGCGCAGTCGAGGACGGTAGAAAACTAGGTGGGGTGATGAAGTTAGGAATTTTGCAGGCGCAAGTTGGAATCAGCTAGCGCGAGACAGGGGTAATTGAAGATCGCAGGGAGAGGCCTTCGTCCTGCAGTGGACATAAATATAGGCGAGGATGATGATGAAACCACCCTGCTACTACGCACCCTTACTGCACACCGCACTTTTAGGGAGCCTACTTGCGCCTACATACGGTATGTCTATAGGCTCCCTACGCACTTTTGACAGCAAGCGCCATCTCTGAAAAATCAATGAAAGCGCTTTGTCGTATGGCTACTGCCATACGGCAAAGCCAGGGTATGCGAAGACCAGCCACCATCTGCCTTTCGTGGGGGTAAAATCTTTCTCATAGCCATAGAGTTTCTCACTATATTACCTAGAGAGAAATCTGGCGCTGCTGCGCTGTGGTATGGTTGGGAATGCTGGTGGTATATTGTGACTTCGGATTGGCATCATTCTCAGAGAGCCAGGACGCCTTGAAGATGCGCCTGGCTAGCACCGTTCCGTCTGTCGCACTGATTCATTTCCTGCTAAGACATCACGTAAAAAGTTGTTTTAGCTTTATTATTACACAAAAACACGTTTTGTTTAATTTTGAGGACTTATTATTGGAAGTACAATAATGCGAAACGTTAAAGTATCAGCTGGCCGCTAAAGTTGGAGGACATACGACAAGATTCTCGCGCGCTTTGGAACAACTTGTCTGTTCTTGCTTTTCTTCGCTTGATTCTGCATTGTAGGTGAGTAAACTTTATTGAGCGATGTAATATGGGTGAATGAAAGCTCTTTTTTTTTGCAGATTTTATGTTATGAACGCATTATTTGTATAGCCATAACCATGGTCTAGGCGAAGCCTCGTACAACACAAGCGTCGCAGACACATATCCCGTCATTCCCATGACGGCACAGCGCCCTCTAGGAAACTCCCACAGACGGTGGCGTCAGATTGCCCTCTAGGTGTTATAGTGAGAAACTGTTTGTTCATAGCCACAGCATAGTCATACCATAGCCATTTTCATACAATTGGGTCATTGTATATATATAGGCATAGTCGTAGCATAGCAAAGCATAGCTTATAATATAGCCACAGCATTGCCATGGCGTAACCATACCATATACCACAGGCATATCATAGTCGTAAGGGGCCATTGGACTGGCTATGCAACTGAGTTATTTACACGCAGGGCATTCGTAGGTGAACCATCTTCAGCATATGACCAATATTTCCGTCGGGGCCCGCTCAGTGTGGCGCGCTCGGTTCGGTACGCCCAGGCGTCTCGCAGATGTAGTTGTTGACTCTGCCGCCGAAGCGCCTCCACCGAGAGATGTAGGCGTACAGGGCGTCGCCCGGACATGCCCTACAGTTGGCGTCGCGGTGACCATGCACGGTGTAGTCTGCACGGATCTTGCCCTGCGACAAACGCGGCGATGATCAAGAACATGTTGCTTGCTCAGCTGGCGCACAGATAACTACATTATTGCGCAATACAGACGACCACACACATAGACGGGACAGGCGCTCACCATTTATCAGCTGTCTATTCAAAATCTAGAGATCAAACGTCCACAAACACATACAGGGTGTCCCAGCTATCACGCACGAAGCCCTAACGAAAAAAGTCCCATCATTCCACGCGGATGAGACAAAGTGAATGTTGTTCGAAGTCTTGTTGAGAAACCGCCAGTAATGTTTATACGCCTACATTCACTAGTCCATTAAAGGTAATTACCTAAATTTATGATTGTTGTTCGAATTGTCGAGATGTCGATTAGGGAGTTGTAGAGAATCGGAAGACACATAAAAGTGACACGCTTACAGCATAGTAAGCATCGCGTTTATTTTCTTCGCCAGAGAGAATTAATGCCCGCGAAAAAAAAAAAAAAAAAAGACCACGTTACTAGGTGCCCGCGCGCGTGGAATAGCAGCACCCTCAAGCAGACTCAGTCCGTTCGTTCAGATGAGCAGAAACCACTGCGGTGCAGCAGATAGCTGCGCGTTCACTCTTTACAAGACGTGCGAAAAGTTCCCGGCGATTGTTGCGTATACCAAACGTCAACTAAACTCGCTGAGCACTCTGAGCGGCAAGCCTGAGATAAACAGCTTGCTTTCCCACTGTGGCTGTTTGATGGTGCTGCTATGCCGTGCGCCGGGCGCGTAGTCACATGTCTTCATTCTGTGGACTCAGCAATCTCTTTTACCGCAAAAATAATTTTCATGGGTCAATGGTTCTTTAGGGCCCATAATTAGAGCAGAAGATATAAAAAAATTACGAGCTATGTCGAATTAGCCATCCCCCTGTTTCAAAAGACATGCTCACCATATCCATCCATCAGCGATCCCCCTGTTTCAAAAGACATGCTCACCATATCCATCCATCCATCCATCCATCCATCCATCCATCCGTCCGTCCGTCCGTCCGTCCGTCCGTCCGTCCGTCCGTCCGTCCGTCCGTCCATCCGTCCGTCCGTCCGTCCGTCCGTCCGTCCGTCCGTCCGTCCGTCCGTCCGTCCGTCCGTCCGTCCGTCCGTCCATCCATCCGTCCGTCCATCCATCCATCCATCCATCCATCCATCCATCCATCCATCCATCCATCCATCCATCCATCCATCCATCCATCCATCCATCCATCCATCCATCCATCCATAGTTCCGATATTTCGAACAATAATGCACTCTAGGGCCAGGCTGGCACTCTCTAATCTAACCACCAACTCCATATGCCCCGTGATCTTGTACAGCCGCACTTTTGTTTTCTTACCATAGCGACGCCGCACTGCAGGAGCCTACTAAGCGCCTCGATCGCCCGCGGTGTCGGCAGGTGGCGCGAGAAGTCGCCGATGAAGGACACGGCGAGCGCGTCTTCGTTATTCCCTTTGGTGTGGGCGCCGCTCGTATCCCAGCCCCGTGCCACGTACACCCTCCCGTCGCCACCGATGAGGAAGCTGTAGCCGAGGTCGAGCCAGTCTGCGAGACGTTGCGGAATATGTACAGTGATTGATGTTTGAAGGCATGGTCTTTTTAGCCGACTACACGTAGGCTTGGCGTATCTGGGATCTGGCTATCTTGTAACCGCTTCCAGAAAAAATGAACGGTCCATTAGGTGACTTCTAGATGTTGTATTAACATGAAACACGTATCAAGTGATAGGTCTCCATGTCGAGAACAATTAGCAATAGTCGTAAAGTGAGGATCCTCGAACCTCTTTATAACGAAGCTGAAGGGGGAGGCGAAATTGCTTTGTTATATCGGTTACTTCGTTGTAACCATTATTGACATCAACTGCTATATATGTCCAAGGGGGTGCACAATTGTTAACATGGAAATAAGACGGTTCTGCGGCCTGCGGAAGCGCTACACGGCCACGTATAAAATTTGAATAAAGAAACAAAAGAATCTTCGGTGTGTGCAACACGCGACTTATCATCTGACACAAGCAGCCTTTAGATAGCTGCCTTCTGTTCCATTGTGATGGTCTTTCGCGTCTGCTTTGCACTTGCCTCGTGGCGGTCAAGCAGCACGTGGCACACAACACAGAGCTCCGCTGTGTGATCGAGGACTCAAGTGAACTTCGCCGCACCGGCTTGGCTCGCTCTGTTCGTGGCCTCAGAGATTTCGCCGATGCCAATGCGATCTCTGAGGCCCCGCTCAACTGCCAGTCCGCGCCGCAGGGAGTGGTAGAAGTGAATGCACGGCATGGGCGTGACCACCGAGATAGCAGCACGGAGATCTCGGAGGCCACAGCCTGCTTGCGCGGCGCGCCACGCAGAAGCGAATGCACTAACATTTCGCACCGCCGTGCGTAACCGTGCAGCCAGGCACGCGCAAGAGAGAGAGAGAGAGAGAGAGAGAGGGCAGTGGAGAAGTGCGATAGTGAGCTGCTGCTTGTGCGCAGGTGCGCAGCTACGCGGAGAAAGATCAGTGTTGCTCGAATACGTATTCGACGCGAGGACACGGAAGTTTTGATAACTGCCGCGGCGATCTAATTGAATTGAATTCTGGGGTTTTTACGTGCCACAACCATGATTTCATTGTGAGGCACGCCATGGTGGGGGTCACCGTGACCCCAATGCACGGAACACGGTCGTTTTTGCATTTCGCCCCCATCGAGATGCGGCCGCCGCGGCCGGGATTTGATCCAGCCACCTGGTGCCTATAGCAGCGCAACACCCGCCGCTAAGCCACCGCGGCAGGTGAGGCGGCGAGCTAGTGCCGAACCCCGTGAAAAGCGATGTAAGTCGGCGCGCAACGATCGGGTAATTTTTAGTTTCGGCGATGAATGTAGTTCGTTATATCCATTGGCAGGAGAATTTCAGTTTGTTAAAACGAGGTTTTAAATACATGGCTCACTATGGGCATTTCAAGGGGAATTTCATTAATTTCGCTATATCTATTATTTCGTTATGACGAGGTTCGAGTTAGTCAAAAAGGAAGTCTAATTAGCCGGAAATGTTATAGGTGTGGTGGGGTGTGGGTGCCTGTGTCGTTGCTGCCCTCTGCTGTGCAACTGCCCAGTTGCTTATTTGAACAACCTTAAAAGGCCAACTGCAACAATTTTGGGGGAACGCGCAAACAGCTTAGTTGGGATAGTGGAGATGTAGAAGAGCCCCCGTGCAAAATTTTACGTTTGAATTACAATTGGAAACGTCACGAAAAGCTCGAAAAAATTGCAATTTTTTGTTACCGAAACCGACAAAAAAAAAAAAACGTCCATTACCGCTCGCCAGAAGTGGCGCAAGACCTAGAACGCGCGGCTACCCGATTAAAGCGCGCTGAAGTATCTCAGAGGCTGTGTGCTGGGACTTGCGTAAAGCGACAACCACCAGGTGCACGCGTCGTCTGCTTAGGTCGTGTTTAATGGCTGCCAACGAGAAAACTATGCAATTGATATAGCCCTGCGGTTTTGCCAAGATAGCTTTACTGGTGTATGCTGTAATGATCTAGAACAAATTTAGCCAAAGTTAAATTTCCTTGCAGTTGGCGTTTATAAGTGGACAAAAAGAAATACACTAAATAAATTTCGACTAACTTATAGTAGACAATTTCGACTGCGGCAGCTAGCAGGGCATGGTGTAAAAATGAAACTCGTGAAACCGGTCTGTCTCAGGCAACGGTGTCTCTTCGCTTCCGCTAATGTCGCCTATACCTCTGGTGTCCATGTGGAAGTTCTGCCAGTGACGCATCCTCTCCGAGCAGCTCGAATAGTCGAAGCACTCCGGACCCTCGGTGTGATGCACGAACATGCGCGGAACGGGTTGAACCTTGAGCTTCTCCCAGCCTTTGGGCGGTCGGGCGCCCCAGGCCGAGCGGGGCACGAAATCGATGCCCGAACAGGCTAGCATCACGCGGATCTTCCGAGCCGGAAGACAGTGTTGCCACCACCACCACCACCACCCCCCGTCGGCGAGACCTGCAAGTTATAAAGTTATGTTGTGGGATTTAAACATACATTAAACCGAAAAGTAAGTTGAACTGTATACTCATATGGTATGGAAATATGCGGCTGCCCCGACGTACAGCCCATCTAGGAACCAACCGTCGTGTAGTGGGAGGCCCGGCTGACCAGCTCCAAAAAGCATTCTTACGTTTGTATGCTACTGACTGCTGTTAAATGCTAACCTGATAATACTCGTTTGAATGCTAACCGATGTAACGATATATGTGTGTCCTGCCGGTATGTTTATGCATGTAATTGTTGCATGGATCCACAATGGCATGATGCTACGGATCCAGATGTTTATTAACATGTTTTTCTGTATGACCACACTGTGTCAAATGAAAGTTCAAATTTACAAAAATATATATATTCTGATTGACAGGCGAGCCTGGTAGACAGGGCGCGACTACTAAACGCTTAAAAACCGCGATTTTGTCCATACATACATTTCTGCACATGATGAATGTATTCTGTGTACATTTGTTATGTCTGGTCAAGCATGGCGCGAAAAAAAAAACAAGAAAAGCAAGTGGTCACCTAAATCTGCTGTCAGTACGCCTGCATCGCATTCGCGTGACTGATATAGTTTGTAAATGACAGATCTAGCAGGGTTTCAGAGGCATCCGTAATTCTTTTTCGGCGTGTTAATTACATCTTGAGATACAAAAGAAAAGAAAATGTCAAGGCAGATTTTGCTTATTAGCAGTCGATAATACGTTAACATTTAAGTCACTACTAAACATGGCACGTAGTCCAGACAAACAGTACTCGGGAACACATTCAAGGTAATCTAAAACGCGGTAACAGGTCCAGAAGGGTGTCTGTACATGAGGACAGTAATTGTACCCACGTATTTAATCGTTAGACGTTCATAGTGAGGATCAATTTATGAGTATTCCGATGATGTTTTGATAGTAAAGTCGCTTTTTCACACAAATAGCCAGACCACCTCCCCTTCTGTTTTCTCGCGATATCGTATCAATCACAATTATATCCAGAGAAATGCATATCACGGCAGTATCAGGTCTCTGTGAATGCTAAAATGTCGAAATGGCGATCAAATGTATCTAAAAACAGGCAAACACACTCTTGCTTATGTCTTACCCGCCGCGGTGGCTCAGTTAGCTGAGGCATTGCACTGCTGTGCCCTAGGTCGCGGGATCGAATCCCGGCCGCGGCGGCCGCATTTCGATGGAGGCGAAATGCAAAAACGCCCGTGTGCTTGCGTTGTAGTGCACGTTAAAGAACCCCAGGTAGCCAAAATTAATCTAGAGCCCTCCACTACGGCGTACCTCATAATCAGAACTGGTTTTGGCACGTAAAACCCCAGAAAGAAGAATGCTTATGTCTTAAATTTCGCGCGTTTAAATTTAGCACTGAAATAGCTGCTTTACATCCCACGTAGCTTTTATCTGCTGAAAAAAAGTAGCATCATAATAGCCATGCAACCGTGAACATGAAGCCATGAGCTAGGCCGACAGATAAAAACGAGAGAACGAAAAAAAAAAGTAAAGTCGTACAACTTTATGAGCTATCGCACCCTTTCCAGGTCCTCGGCTGTTCTTATTCTAACAATGCGATGACGTGAGCTTCGCCTCATAAACATCTTGCCATCTTAAACCCAAGAAAACTGATAATCCAGTTCGCGGGCTTTACCGACACCACCTAGATAGCACAGGCCTACGCACTCCGATCTATGACGTCATGCTACCTGCCCCGAAATTTCCATTGCCAAGGCTGGCGTGACGAAAGCGGTGACGTCAAAATCACTGTTGCTTACGCGGGAGCATCCCCATTAGATTATATGGCAGTCGGGCCAGATAGCATGACGTCATGATTGGAGTGCGTAGGCCTTGTGCTATCTAGGTGGTGTTGGCTTTACACCCCATGTGCCAAAATAGCTTTTTGTTTTGCGCAGTTTGGTTTTCATTCAAGATCTTCGACTTTGCTTTTCTTCGTGTCGTGTCTTCTTCGTGTGTATGTGTAATTATTTGCGCTATATGTGAAAGTAACATAGCTTTTCTTAGATCGGCTCGCTTTCTGAGCCAGTTATCTCGTGCGAGACGAGATGAAAAGCGTACCAAGATTGGGACGGGCGTTTTGACTTCGTCTTTTCCTGCTCTGATAGCAAGCCCGTGGACGGCTTTTATATCTGACTAGGACAATCTAGGCAGTTCCAAGTCATTAACCAAGATGTTCAGTTTCGTTCATTTGATGCGGCAGCCCATGTATTTCGAAGTTCAGTCGCCTGCTGTACTGGTCTAGATCGTTCATTTCTTGCTTAAGCTTGTCCATTTCCTGTTCTTCTGCCTGCTCCTCAAGCTTTCTTAACCGCGTCTTTAAACAGTCTATGTTGGTATTTTGTTTATTCATTTGGATCACTACTTCATCGTACCTGTCAGATATTGCTTGCACAGACCTTTCAAGGGCATCACCAGTGGTAACAATGCCTTCAAGAGCGTCAACTTTCGCTTTGATTGTGAGTAGCACAGAGAGCTTCTGGTGTATTTGAACATTTTTTGCAACAATATTCTGGCTTCTACTGATTTCTTTTTGTACGCGCTCTCTGTGACACCTGAGCATGAACTAAGATTAAGTTCATAATTGCACTCTGAACAGGATAAATGTAATTTATTGGTTGGGATAAACTGGTGACCAACAACGCAGCTGCTTGCCATTAAGCGTTTACTCAGCGGCACTGGCAACCGTTACTTCGTTAGAGATTGAAACGTAAAAGGACAAGGTCGAACACCAACCTGCAAGTTGGACGATGGTCTCGCTAGGAGCAGGGCGACAGACCATATGATGCCACTACTGTTGAGCATGTGTGAATTTGCGCATGATGTTCGCTGTTTTCGAAGAAGCTCTTTGATGACGTATGTCAGTACGTGGGCCCTTGGTCATCACGTTTTCACCCACGTGACTTCAGTGCCCAACCCTAACTAAAACACTGCTTTAACGCATCACGAATGTTACGACTAAGTGCCGACTAAGTGTCGGAGTACGCTTTCGGAGCTGTTAGTTGAAACGTGTTGAAACTCGGCCGTTATTTTAAAAATTTGCGAAGCATTGTGCCCATTCCGTTACGCTGGGCATCACCGTGAAGTTCCACGTTAATGCCGAAGGGGCAATGTCCAAAACTCCTGGCTATGCAGTTAGTTGGTGGCTCCGAGATTAATTTTTGCCTCGTGGGGTGCTTTAGCGTGTACGCCCATCGCGGTGGCTATGGTCTTGGCGATGGCATTGCGCTGCTGAGTGGGTTCCATCCCGGCTGCAGTTGCCGCATTTCGATGGGGGCGCATTGGAGAAAAGAAAAACGCTCTTGTACTTAGATTTAGGTGCACCTTAAAGCGCCCCAGGTGGTCAGAATCAATCTTCAGTCCCCAACTACGGCGTGTCTCATAAACAAGCCGTGCTTTTGGCCACGTAAAGCCCCACAATTTCATTCATTTCTCGAGGAAAAAGATGCCACGTCCCGCGATGGTACTGCACGCAACCGCACATCCTATACCGACTACGATAAACGTTACGAGAGGTCCATGATCAGTTATGAATTCTA
Organism: Dermacentor silvarum; assembly: GCF_013339745.2. NCBI lineage: Eukaryota > Metazoa > Arthropoda > Arachnida > Ixodida > Ixodidae > Dermacentor > Dermacentor silvarum. The sequence goes on from NC_051160.1 coordinate 10,669,018, forward strand.
ATGCTGCCGTGCATAGGGCAGGGCTCCGCTTATCGAATTCAAACGAGCCAATTAATGGGCGCGTGCCTTTCGCTGTTCGGAATGCCGTCTCATTCCGGTCGTACAGACCAAGCGGCCGGTGCCGGAAGCATTTGTAGGGAGCTGAAACAGCCGCAGCGCCATCGGGCCAGGGCGCGGTGTATATCGGTAAAACTATAATATCGGCAACCAGGCGTTAAATTTCGCATGCCAATAGCAGCGCCGTAACACACAGCCTAAGCGAGTGGTGGAAACAATTTTCAGCAGCACATGCTGTGATTTCGCGTTATCGATTTCACCGCTCAACTTGAAGCACATGTGTCCGGATTCTGACCAGACTGGAAATCGGCGTGCTATAGAACGCTCGCCGGCTGCTAGAACGCGCGCCGGCTGCTAGAACGCACGACATGGTATCGTCCAACATGTCGTACCTAGGGAGCCTACATGCAAGCGCTGTTTTAGCGTTGTTTTAGCCGTATAGCGCTGTTTAGCCGTATAGCGCTGCAAGCGCTGTTTTAGCCGTATAGCGCTTCCTGGCCAGCGCTGGTTCCTCATAAGGAAAATTTTCTACAGTGCCTCAAGAGCTGGCCCTAACACACAGAGCGTAGGAAGCGGTTTTCGCGGCATAGAGAATGTTGCAATATTGCGTCAGAAAATTCACCAGTCATCCTGAGGCACATGTGTCATATTAGCTTCTGACCTCACTGGTCGTTGGCTTGCTAGAACGTATAAAAGCGCATGCGCTCATGCACTCCTCGCAATGCGCATGGCCATGGACAGAACTGCCTAAAGCAGACGCTGACGCAGGCTTTTATGGTTCGAAATGTGGCACTTTCGGGGCTTCTCTAATGGACGGTGTCAGCGCATTTTAGTTGCACTCTCATATACTGCCCTATAGCCAACGCACTGCAGACCTGATCAAACGCAGCTCTGACGTCATATCAATGGCCGCACTTCATACTTACGACATGCGCTCTGTAGATTCTCCGATAACAGTCCACTTTCGTCACAACTGTGCAAAGACTGACACTTCCCTTCGCGTAACAATCACTAGGGTTTGCACGTTGTTTGCGACGACAGGATGCTGCCGCATTCCTAGCAGCTTCGCGACTCTGAAGAAGAAGAACGTAAGTTATTGCCGTCACATTTCAAGCACCGTTTAATGTGCTCTCAGGTGTATAGCTAAAGTATGGAACACTGTATATTTTTTAGCTCGGAGCCTAACGTAGGAGTGCTTTCTTTTTCACCTCCTTCGTCTTCTTTCTTATTAACAGTGGTTTTCGGTTGAAGATGAGCGTCGCGAACTTGATGTAATGTTGCTACGTGTATACGCTTGGAAATGGATGCTTGCACAGTACGTGCAATTTCACTCGAACAAAAGATTTTTACCAGAATTTGACAGTATTTTGCCAGGAATAGAAGCAACCTTAAGTTCCCTCCTTTGTATTTAGGCGCAAGAAGTGCAAACTTAACTGCGGCGTTTCCTTCGGGGAGACTTGTTGGCCCAGTTGATGGTTGCTTACGGGGCATGATCAGTGCTGCGCGAAGACACAACCACGAAGGATCGCACACACGTCACTAGGCACTATACTGTAACAATAACCTACACTAACAATGTGGTCGTTGTGCGTCTGACACGTTTCTGTAATTAAAGCGATGCTTTCATTGGCTCTTCCCGTTCACTTTTCGTGGACGTTAATTGTCCGTGTGGCCGATCGAGTAAGCTGGGCCGAACTCGGTAAAAGTTTTCAGTCAAAAGCGGTGATTTGGCTGTCTGTGGATCCTACACTTTGCGCGATGTGCGTCCTATAGCAAGGGCTTTAACGCCGATTTGTAAGCCCGGGCCTATCCTGGAGCCAGTCCAGCGCCACACCATTCAACGCCTCAAATAATTAACCGTTAGAGCTAACCAATCCTATACGTACGACTACGAGAAACGTTAGCAGAGGTCAATTAGCACATCTGATCAGGTCTATACACCATGGAGCTATCGCTTGACTTTGACAATCATCTTTGTACGATTCCGGCCCGATGTTCTTTGCTGCGTGTGTTGCACCGCACTATAGGTCCTTTTGTTTGCCTTTGCGAATGTTAGCTGACAGACAGCATATGGCAATGCTCGCCGCCACCAACTGAATGAGCTCTGAAACCGCATTGGTTACCTTGTGTCAGCGGAAGTTTTCGTTCTTTCACCCGCCTTATATATTCCTATATGCAGTACGAAGTCACTTGGTTGTCGGTCTTTTACGCGTTTATGCGATGTTGCAAAGAACTTTTTTTTTTCTCTTTTTGTCTGCTTTTGTTATAGCGGTGTCAGGCCAGACGCAGTCCACGCTGTATACCGTCACCACAACTCTGGCGCGACAAGTATGCATCCGGCACCACCTAGCTCCGACGATGACGATGGATCCGACCGGGTCCCGTGGCAACTGCTCATCTCGCATTTCCTGCACAAGCAGTACCGACGGTGTCAACGTATTTTCGTACCTGCGAACATTCTGTTTTGCATCGGCTTGTTGACGGCTTTCGCATTCTCGGTCCTCTTCGAATATGTCGACTACCATTTTTTGGTAAAACCGGCGGTTCCGTTCTCGATGCCGTCGCCACCCTGGACCTTCTGGCGACAACGGAAATACGACAGCGGCATGCCGCGCATCCTACTTTGGAACCGCGTCGCGGGTTGGTCCTCGTGGTACAACGTGACCATCTGCCCACTCAGTGCTGCTGCTGCTGCTGCTGCTGGCGATGAACTCTCTGTAGCGTGCGAGATCACGGACAGTCGTGCCCGGCTTGTATGGAGCGACGCCGTCGTGTTCGAAGCGGAGCGGATCAGTCCCAAAGACATGCCGAGTCGTCGCCTCGAGTTTCAGACGTGGGTCCTCTGGACGCAGAGCCACGTCTCTCCCGTGGGTGGATCGTCGTTCCTCGAATCGCGGGCCGTTGAAACTCGCGGCCACTCTCACCCGGGGATTCGCACGAAGTTCGACTGGACCATGGGTCGCCGGGAACTTGCCGACGTCGTGACGCCTTACAAGTCTTGGCGCTGCAGCGACGCCGCGTCCGGAAGCACGACCACGGTGGCCGAGGCCGCTCGGCGCAACCGTGAAGCTCTCGGCTACACCGGGCGAGCACGGAGAGACGCTGTCTGGATTGTCGGCCAGCGCGAATGGGACATGTACGGAGAAGCCAGTGACGTCGGGCTCGATGGAGCGAGCGGAACGGACTCCGAGCGCGAGTTCGTGGGCGTCGACCTCATTCCCGACTGCGGGCGATCAAGCTGCGGGTCTCGACGGGAGTGCTTGCGAGAGATCGCCTCCAACTATCGCTTCATCGTCGTCACGATGGATCCCGACTGCTTCCACGGTCCGTACGAATTGATCTACGACGCGTTCGAGTACGACCTCGTTCCCGTCCTGCTGGCGTCGCCCCACGCGACGATCAGTGTTCCTTGGCAGTCCGTGGTGTACTCGGCCGAGTTTGAGCGACTCGGCACGTTGGTGGCCTTTCTGCGCTCCTTGGCGATCCGGCGCGTCGACTACGAGCGCTACTTCCGCTGGAAGGAACGCTGCTCCCTGATTCCCGTCGACGACTTTTGTCCGCTCTGCCTCGCTCTCAATGACCGATTCTTTCACGGCCGACATCCACCGGACGCTTGCTACCGGCGGATGCGTCGCTTTGCGGATTTTCGCAAAGCATTCCGGGCGGCGCCCGTATGGTTTGAACTGGGCCTTCTATGGATTCGAACGTACTGATCTTCAATGAAACAAAGTAGGTCTAAAAAAGCAATGTCCTTTAAACCTCCTTGATTAGAACTAAGACGTGCGCCATTGGATGTACGAAAGGTAGTATACAATTCGCAGTTTTGCAGCGCACGCCTCTTTCTGCGTTGAGTGTCGTGTTCGCTTGTTACTATATATGCATGCATATTCTTATATACTCTGCTATATATACATGCGTATATGAAATGAAGCAATAAATGGCTGGGGCTTTGGGACACTGTTGGCTTTTCTTTTCTCGTCATATCGCCATGCCCGCTAATAATCGGCACGGTGAAGCCGCGCCTCCATCAACCACATTTTTCGTGCATTTAGCCTCTTCTTGTTTGTTTTCACTACCATTTTTTGTTTACTGGCGACTGCGCTTCATTCTTGATATTTTACGCAACGAAATGGTCATTTCACTGTAAACGACTACAACTGGTGGCTGAATAAACGTGCCGGCGTTATCTGCGGTTATGCGTAGAGTAGCTCCTTCTATTTTTCTCGACAACATCTGGTTCTGTGTTGGTGTAGTAACGAAGTAGCATTACATGCTGAGAGGGTCAGCAAAGCGAAACGATTGCCTCAGGCTGGAAGATCGTTCGTTGACAACTTTGCCCTTCTTCGACGAAATAAAAAAAAAATCACCGACGATTGCGATACTTCCTAATGCGAAATTTGAGCGCAGCTCTACACTCGCTTTCATTTCGCGATATATTGAGACAAAGAATTTGAGAGAGACATGTAGCAGAGTCAGCGATCGTCGAAAATCTGATGTACGGGTCAAGCGCGTCGGCTTTTATACATGACTCGTCGAAGGTTCCAGTGTAATCGCTGGTGCCCACGTGACTTCCAGAAAGTACTACACAATTCGCGTCGCGCATACAATCAGATTACAGAAAGCTTTGATGACAACAGCCAGCGGAGGAGGATAACATTCGAGAAACTACTGATATATCCAGGCGCGTCGTGCGTCGAGGGATTACATTCTTTAGCCGGTAAGTAGCAATGACCGAAGAAAGATAAAGAAGTCATCGGTGAACAGACTACGGTGCGCTACTCTGGCGCCATCTTGTAGCGGTCGTCGCTGCGACTGCGCTTTTTTTCTCACGCTTTCGCCTTACCCCCGCTCCGCCTCATACTTCCGCTGCACCCTTCTCCCCCGCTTTCCTCCTCGCGCTCTCTTCGCTCTCGCAGCTTTTTTCATCCCCCGCTGCGCTCCGCGTCGCCCTTTCATCCCCTACGCTCGTTCGCTTGGTTACGCCGGGAACGCCGAAGCTCGACGACGGAACGGGTGCCTAAGAGCTGCGCTGTAAAGAAAAAAAATTCACAGCATATCCACGGGGTGAATGATGATGAGTGGGCGAAGCTCCGGAGGGAATCATCGGATCTCCCGCTTAAGGGGACGCTAGCACAAACGAGTTAGAAACGTGCAGTACTCTCTAGTAAGGGGGAGCGGCCACAGCTTCTTACGCAGCCATTTACACATGCCGGAATGTGCACCGCGTTTGCCGACGCCATCACATGACTGCTGATAGAGTATACCCCCCGTATTCATAAACGCTCCTCGACTTGCCACCGCTTTGGGCAGCGCGTTCGAAACGCGTTGAAGGTAAGGTGGAGAGGCCACAGCGTCTTACACCATCTTCTACACGGCCGTAACGCGCGCACAAACGCGTTGAAACGCGCTAGAAACGCGTTCGTTAATGTGGGTATTTATAGCCATCGTGGTGCGTTTGTCCATGTCCGCTTCGTGGTGTAGTGGGCTAACGCCGCGCGCTCGGAAGCGAGGGGTCCCTGGTTCGATTACGCGCTACGGACACAACTTCGGAATTTTTTTCTCATTTTTCTCAGACTGGTTACACACTACTACTACGACGGGGACGGAACGGGTGCCGCTATAAGGAGCTTCGCCCCTAAAAATGGAGGCCTGGGTGCAGCTCATTATAAGGGCTCTAGTTTGAACTTTGGCCACTTAGATTGTTTACCGTGCTGCAGTCGCGATCGTTATGTCCGTGAACACTGCAGCCCCTCCATACACGTTTCCGCCGCTGCGGTGGCACGTGGACGGTTTTGTGAACCGATCGTGTAGGCCGATAGCTAGAGGCTCTTGCGAGTGCACTGCTGTGCAGAATGGCGAGGTGGGCCAGTTGGTTGATCATGTTCATGGTGACAGTAACACTCGGCCCGACAGGGTCAAATACGGACAGAAAAATAAGATAAAAACGCTTTAGTCGTCTTTTACGGTCCATGGTCGCATCCAAGAGGTGGCGCCACTAGCAACTTCAATGGAAGCTTTGCTTGCAGAAGCTTTGATTTTCCTTGCGTTTCTGTCGGTTTCAGTTCGAAGCAGTTCACACTCTTATTTGTTTTTAATTTTGGCATACTTGAGAGTCTTTACATAGCACTATATTTCTTTAGGCCACATGATATTTGTCATAATAGTACCTTGTGGAAAAGGAAGACGGCAACTCTTGGGCAATTTGCTGCCTATCCTAACTCTTTAACCTTTTGTGCAAAGAGGTCGTCGCTGACGGATTTTGCTTGTTTGGAAGGGGCCTTCGAATTTTCCAAATTATCGGGCAATCGTAAAAAAAATTGAAAGAAAATTTTGAATGAAAGGGAGGGTGACCAAATATACGGTTTTATGCCGTGTCGACCTATTGTAAAATTTTGTCTGACAGAAAACAGTGCGCGCATACTACCCAGCTGGGCTAAAAAAAGAAAAACATCAGGCATGCTAACCAGGTTTGTGCCTTTGCTTAGCCAAAATGAATTTTTATATATGGCTGAAATATTTCATTGTTCCACTTTAGTTGTTCCATGCTTCACAGTAGCCTTCTGCGTTTATTATTAACCATCATTACGCCGGCACACATTTATTAAATCAAATCAGGTTTATTTTTTCCATAAAGAAATGGAGGGAGGCCTGAACAAAAAGTGAAAACTAGTTCACTTGACAATCAGGCTCAGGCATATGCTTATGTACAGCTATATAAGGGTGAGCAAAATGAAGATAACAGGGCTGTTGCTGACACAAAGCTTTCATTTGCAAGTACAGCAAGCCATTGTTTCATGCACTTCAATTCATGTGCAACGGCTCGACTTCAGCTGCTTGGCCCTCTGCCGCTTTCCTGCCTTGTCCCAGTTAATTCCTTTCACATAAAAATGCAGACGTGTGACAATGTAAAAACTAATTATTTTAGCTGCATGTGAGGCTAAGAGCGTGCACATTGCAGCCAACTTCGAGGGGAAGCTTACTCTTAACAACTGCCAGCATGTCCATAACGCTGTCAGAGTGTGGCTCACTCTGACAGAAGCATTCTGTGAAAAGATCCTCTAGCTTTTTCACGAAGCCGTACAGCTGACTGGAGGGATAAAGGAGGCCTCCTCGGTCACAGAAGTTTGTTAGCCGGGCAAGTTGAAAACTTTCGCCTGGTGTCATAGTAAGCAGCTTTATGCATTCTTGGCATTTTGTGCTGGAATTGACAATACACTCCCGCGCAACATAACCCGCAATGTGGTAAGTGAGACTCGAGTCGCTTCTGGCCACGTGCTGGTTATGGTCGTTCGAAACCCACAGGCCCGTGCAATGCTGGGGTACCACGTTTTGTGTGGCCTCTGTGGCATTAGCGCTAGCAGCAGTTTGACTGCACTCATTTCGGTCACATGGTGCTTCGAGATAGTCAACTTCTAGTAAGGAGGCAAGTGTACCTTCCTCGCAGTTTCCTTCGCTAACTGACCTAACTAGACCATAAAAAGAAAGACAATTCACAGTGATCAGGAACAGCGGTGGAGTTGAGCACAAAACGTGGCTCGAAATGGAGCTCGCATACTGCGCTCGTGTCGTCCAGGGGAATTGTCAGCTCTGTGGAGGTTTTTTCCCACTCTTTCCGCCTATTTTTATCCTTCGGGACGCAAACCAGGACGACTTCGGCCCATCCTTCACATAAACATAGCCTGTTTGGCACCCAGGCGCGTAACAGTGATTTTTGTCGATGCCGCGGCATGGCTCAGTTACTGGAAAGCATGCTAATCTATTGCAGGCTATGTGCGAAATAAACACTGAAGGAAAAAAAAAAAAACCACGAGACAACGTCCACAAAAAAAAAAAAAAAAAAAGCAACGCAGCTCAGCAACTCCAACTAATATGATTGGGCATTGGGCGGGCACTGGGCAGCTGCGCCGTCGCATCCACGCTCCATTGAAACTGACGCCAGCGCCGCCGCTCGGGCTATCGGAGAAGCTCATATTTGTGACATTCGTGGAGCCGCCGCATCGCATAGCCTCTGCCGGAGAGTAAGCCCACTGCCCCCTTCTAGTACACTGTAACCACGCGAACGCGCTCGTGCCACTGTCCCGCGTTCGTCATCGTCGTCTTCTTCCTCAGCTGGCTCCGTTGCCGCTCATCATTCCAGCGTAGAATTTCCCTTCTCTTCTGTCGTCGTAATGGGGAGGCTGAGTTTATAGAGCTATGAGCCATTCACTGTATTACGTGACGGACAGCTTTAATTTTGAAGAATCACAAGCGGCAATGGGGCAACAACGGCGGAATGCGGGCATAGCGTCAGTGACGTCGTTCTCTCCGTCTCAGCCGAACGAGTGTGTAAGCTCATCAAGAAACACAAAGATGTAACCAATGATTGAGAAAGACTTTAATGAACCGTCGGGATTAATCCAGTCATAAACACCGGGGCCGCACGTTTCAGCTTCGCTAGTTAATAATCTGACGGAGTGCTTCGGAGGGTAATTTTCTTCTTTTTTATTATTATTTTTTGACCCGTTGAGTACTACCTCCACGATGCAGTCTTAGTTTGTAGGTAGGTCTAGCGGAGGAACTCCCGACTCGCGCGTCGTCTGCTTCCCGCACGGCATCATGGAAGCGACAAAACATGTGGTCTCGTGCGCATTCACTTGATGCATGGTCTCGTAGTATAGATTGCAGCAGACGACGCTTTGAGCGCGACTACGGCAGTACATCCGCTAACACTATGGCATACAAACTACAACAGTGCGCTAGCAGCTCTCCAGAGGGCTCTGCGTTGGTCCAGCGGCTAAAGGGCCTTTAAGAGCGGCACGTGGTCCAATGTCAAAATATTCAGTGGCGATTCAGTGGTATATAAATGCGAGATTAATGCGTTAGCATTACGTCTCCCCTCTTTGACGTGCCGGATCCACGAGTTAAAGCCGCGTCCTCCACATTGCAAAGTGTTGTTCAGGAGCTCGCTCGACACACGTCCTGCCTCGTGGGGGAGCGAAGTGCAACTGACAGTGGTCCGGAGCCAAGGAGGTCCGGAGCCGGCCACCATCACTTGTATTATACCGGGTGTTTCAGCGAACACTTTCAGAAATCTTTAAAGGTTGCCCGTGGAAGATAGCACAATTCGAGTTCATGAGCATGGTCTACTCGAAGAGGCGGACATACTTGCATGAAATATTGAAATGCATGATGGACTAATTAACAAAAATTTACGAATTACGTTTTTAACTAATTACCTTAAGGTCCATATTGCAGTTTACAAATTCTAGCCGTGGAGTTCGCAAGGCGAGGATCCACTTGGAACGAATTCTCAGGATGACACCAGTTTCGAAATATTAATTCCCGAAGTTTGCGGAGAAATGCATTGGCGTTCCTCTTATTTTTATGATTCAATGCATAAAACGACATTTTCTTAAGACGCATACACATATTACTTCACGTACTTAATACGTAGTATGTGAAGGAATCCATATCCATTTTGACCACCTTGGGTTATCTTTAACGTGCACATAAATGAAGTATACGACCGATTTTGCATTTCGCCTCTCATGAAAATGCGGCGACCGCGGCGTGGATTCAGACCTGCGACCTCTAGCTCGTCAGCGCGAAACGCCACATTCACTCTGAATAACCGCGCCGGCAAGCGATGCAAAGCTTCATTACTATACAGAACGAAACTGCATGCAAACCTTGAAAGAGTACAATCATTGCATTCTACCGATGCTAACATATGGGAGCAGAAACTTGGAGATTAACAAAGAAGCTCGAGAACAAGTTAAGGACCACAAAAAGAGCGATGGAACGAAAAATGTTAGGCGCAACGTCAAGAGACAGGAAGAGAGCGGTGTGGATCAGAGAACAAACGGGGATAGCCGATATTCTAGTTGACATCATGCGGGGAAAATGGAGCTGGGCAGGCCATGTAATGCGTAGGATGGATAACCGGTGGACCATTAGAGTTACAGAGTGGATATACCAAGAGAAGGGAAGCGCAGTCGAGGACGGCAGAAAACTATAGGTGGGGTGATGTTAGGAAATTTGCAGGCGCAAATGGGAATCAGCTAGCACAAGACAGGGCTAATTAGAGATCACAGGGAGAGGCCTTCGTCCTGCAGTGGGCATAAATATAGGCTGATAATGATGATGATACTTACAGTAGGCGTGCGTTCATCCATGTCTGTCTCCAACCTACACTTCTGACTGCGCGGTATAATCTCGCTTCGCACATGCCTGCAGAACCACGCCAGGTGTTGGCGGACTGTATATACCTCGGCGTCATTTAGCCTGTTCTCACCTGGAGTGGCAGTCATCCCAAGCAGTGCCGCGGTGACTATAACCGTAACAGCGAGACGACGTCGAATCATGTTGATCCACAAGCTTCGCACATCTGTATATAATTATCGACCACGACTTCCAGACTACACGAGATCATATGCTTTGTAGAAACTGCGCTCGGAAACAGTAGCTATATGTATGTGTACGCACGAACGGTTTCTCGCGGTATGATGGATCGCCCCCCGTTGCACTCGTAACAATGTGTGAGCACTGGCATGAAAGCAACGGCGTCCAACAGACTGTTTACCTGTTGAGTATTTTAACCTCTGCCTTTGTCTTCTCTCTGCGACATTGTTCACTTCTTTAAAGCGAAGTTTTCGTTGCCTATACTTACCCCAATTTGGCGTGGCTGCTTGGTGCTGTTGCGTCGGTCGCTGTCTGGGCGTGTACATATATTTCAGCGAAGCTGTATATGCCTAGGCTGAAACACTCGTGGTCCGACCACAGAAACCCTCCGGCGGAAATGAACCTATCGAAAACCTATCAAAAACTCGCGTGTCGTTCACTTGGTAAATACGAAAATTGGCATGGTAGGGTACCAATGTATGACTAACATGACCGAGAGGTCATGACATCAATAACTTCACATGTTCGTCAGTTACGTCACGATTAACGATACTAAAATCCCGTGTGGCACATACCCGCATTGGATACGCGGGTATGAGGCAGGGACAATAAATAAATAAATAAATAAATAAATAAATAAATAAATAAATAAATAAATAAATAAATAAATAAATAAATAAATAAATAAATAAATAAATAAATAAATAAATAAATCACCGTGTGGCTCATACCAGGGGTCGCAAATTTCAGCTTCGCCTGTTTACCATCTGTACGGGGTGCATGGGCGGCGAATTTTCATGTGGGTGTACAATCAAACCCGGATATATCGAATCTGAAGGGGATCACAAAAAAAGTTCGATATATAGGTAATTCGATACATAAAATAGAATTTTCATACAAAAGTTTTCCAGAGGATTTCACTGCTGTTCGTTATACACAATAATTCGTTATATGTGGGTTTGATATATCCGGTCAGGACTGTGTATGCAAACGTCATATGAGAGTAACCGCCATGTATAGCTTTTATAACCCTTGTGTGCTGACCAAGTATGCCCACCTTTGATCTGCATTAGGAAAGGATAACTTTTCTTTTTACCTAAAACCTGAACAGATAATGTCGGCTAGCATGGCGTCTCTATGCACGCCGATCCGTCAGTGGAACGGCGAATTATATTTAACGAATTCTGTAATTAAAGGCATTTTGTAATTAACACGAAACCTTCCGTGCCCGGCCTCTAGTGAAGCATCGGAAGAGAACATCTACTGCAGAAATAAAAGGGGGAAACCATATAACCATGCGGAAACAAAAGAAAAGCAGAAAAAGTTTATCGAGCACGCAAATTTGAACAGTGGAGCTCTCAGTCACGAACACAGTCATGTGACCGCTATCCACCGCTGCGTAGTGCAGCTTGACTTGGCTATAGCACAAACGGAGCAAAGCGCGCCCTCCTCCGTTGCATGTACTGTAGTACCTTGGGAAATGCAGATTTGGAGGAGGCAGAAAAAGTCCCCGCATGTCTCTCACGCGGTTCACGCATGCGCACAACGATCGGGCGAAAGCGAGAAAGGTCACGTGGCTCTCATTCTTTCGCGGCCAGCGCAATCCTCCAACACGGCGTAACGGCGTCTACATGCAAGCTGGTTGCGCCGCAATGCCAACAGATGGCGACACCTCTGCATAGGGTTTATAGACCTCTTGTCCCGCCTGTAGCATCAGCACAAATTGAAACGCCAGCAGGAAACAACTGATCAGAACGCCCGTCAGGCGTAGTTATACTTGGAAGCAGGACGTGCAAACGCTCTGCAGCCGGTTTCTTACCATGCAGAAGTCCCCAAGTGCACATTTTGGAGTGTGAATAATAGGCTGAGGGTGCAAATACAGGTGAATCTGGACCACGCAATAACGAATTGGTGTATTTTCGGAATTGCTCGCTTTTGAATGATGCTTAAACGGTGCGTGTTTTTTTTTTTTTTTTTTTTTTTTTGAAGCTATGCGCCAAATACTGCCTTTTACCGGAATCTATAGTTCCGCTTTGAGGGTTTATGTATAGGAAGTTTTAGTTTGTACGTAAAGCTGTTAAGCTATCAGTTTACTGGCTAGGGCGCTCGGTTGCTGAGGTCAGTGGCGTAGCCAAGGGGTGGCGCACTGGGCACGTGGGCACACGGAGAATACCGGGAACACACATATCGCAGAATGAATAGCATCGCAACAGATACAATGTACAAGAAACTGACGCTATATACACTCAAAAATAAAACAGAAAAAATTGCTCCAAGTTAAGGCGAGCATGCACAAAGTCAGATTCTGAACATTGTCACTATAGACCGTTATGTAAAGTTGATATACGTATAATAGACTATATCAAGAAAAAAATTTAGAACATTGACTGCTTCTTCAAAACCGCAGCTGTTGGTTCGTGAGGAAAATGAACTCCAAGGAGGGTACCGGCGTGGCAAGATTAAAGACGCGGATGGGGGTTCCCTCCCAAATCCGCTTTGGTCCAACATCCCTTCAACAGCGTTATGGGCAGCAATGTCGTAATCCCCAGGCCTTGACTGACGTGGAGGAGGGGGAGGGGGTGTTCGGAAGCCGCGTCCTACATCGCCTCCGTCTTGCAAGCCTGAGGCATATCCACGCAGCAAATGTGAGGTTGTATATATATATATATATATATATATATATATATATATATATATATATATATATATATATATATATATATATATATATATATATATATATATCCGAGGGAGAGGCTGAGCGAAAGTATGTAGTATCGCAACAACGTGGGAAAGGTGCGATAAAACGAGGCTTTCTGTATACGTTCCGTGTACACCTGTACTAGTATAGCAGAGCAGGCTCGCACGCCGTTCACAAGAACGGAGCATTTATCGAGGAACCCCAGCCGAAGGGTCCGAGCCCCTCCCATACATACGCATCGACGAGCTGCCCCCTCTTTTCACTTTCTTTCAATCTTTCTTTTTTGTTGCTCTTACCGGAGCTGAATGCAGCGCTGCCTTCCACTCTAGCGTCCACCTTTGTTATTCGTGTTTTTTTATTTTTTATTTTTCAATGACGCGGCAACTTCTGGGTGGTTCTTGAGAGCTGCCGTCTGCTCCCTTCCTCACTTTTCTGTCGTTTGCACAAAAGCTCCGCGCGTCCTTTGAATCGTCGTCTGGGCGCCTTCTGTTGTTTGCCTATGGGCGGCCTCTCCTTTTTTTCTCCCGCTGCACGGCACGTTCCTTGGCTTTGAAAGAGTGTTGGCTTTGAAATTGGGGAAGATCGCGCGTCACCGGCAGCTGGTCACTGCTGGGGAAACGGCGTCCAGCACAGTGGTCGAGGTGACGTTACGGCTGTAGGCGTCATTATACGTGCTACTGAAACAGCGAGCCCCGATCATTCTGACGGTAGCAGCAGACGAACTCAGTCAGCACATCGTTGAATGCAGAATTCTTCAGTGATACGTCGTGAAATTCCCCACAGGCTCGCGTTTCAAATCCCGGACACAGTCATTGGTAAACTGTCTGGGGGAGGGGAAGAGGGGGGAAGGGGTAGCCTGCTGGCTGTTGCGCCACCTGCAGACAACAAAACTAACTATAACTCCTTGAATACTTTAGCGCAACGAGAAAGTTATAATCTCGGCACGCACTGCAAGCCATTACAAACCCAGTGGCTGAGCAAGACTTTCCTACCTACCCCGCGGTGGTTCAGTTCTGCTGCTGAGCACTCTAGGTCGTGGGTTCGATTCCCTGCCACATTGCAGTGATAGATACGGCATGAAAAAAAAAAAAAGAACGAACGAACGAAAGAAAGTTACACAGATTTCACGCACCGTAAAATGGCACTGTGGGAAAGCGCTATAGCTGCAGGCCACGAGAGAAGAATGCGAGAAATTGGCGCGCGACGCACTCAGCGGACGTCTCAAGGAGGTGTATAGACTGCTTTGGCACAAGAGAAGTGAGCGAGCGATCGTGGCCTAATGGTTTGAACATCGGGCTGCTGTGCAGGGATTCCGAGGTTCAAGCCCTCCTTTGGCCACGCATTTCGTTTTATTGAAGAGGTCCGATGCGAGGCGAGAGAGGAACTTACCTACCGCGATGTGCATGAAATGAGGCAAAGAACACTTCGCTTCTAAACTTTCTTGTATAGTTCGACATGTAGCTTTTCAACTGCCGTAGTTTCAGGACGCCCTACGTAAAGTCTCACTTGCCCGCGGTGCTTCCATTGTGGCGCACGAGGATCTTGAACCTGCAAAGTCTGGCCCGGCCGGTGGAAGCGAAGATGTAATATATATAAGAAGAAAACAATGGTGGGCGGGCCCGTGTGGCTGGTTCGGCGTCACGAGGAAAGAGCGAGACGGCGACTTTACGAAGAAGAAAAGAAAACGGAAAGGCCCTTCGGAGAGAAGGAATCGTTACGCGTCGCAGCGCGCTCGTTCCTTTCGCAGCGATTTTGCGCTCGAAGTCGGCCGCCCGGAACAGACGCATTGTCCCCGGGCCCCGCACGGGTCACAACGGAGGACCAATGGCCGGTCGCCGACAGGTCTGCTGATAATAGAGCAAAACAGCGTATCGTGGTGGTCGGGCTTTTGTTTTTAATCCGTGTTTCAGCACCTTTAAGCCGCGCGAGACCTGCATGCGTGCAGTGCAATATGGACTTCTTCAGTCGCACTTCTATCGTGATGACGGAAGATACGAGCCTTCATCGAGAGAACCTGAGCGTATAGCAAGGGAACCAAAGGCACACGTGGATACTATGACTCCTGTTTGTAGTGCAGTTGCGAAATTATCCACACACCCACGTTGCAGATCTATAGAGCCTATGGAGCGGGGCTGCTGACGGTTGCGCCACCTATTGACAACAATATTAACTATAAATCTGTAAATACTTTTGCGCAACGACGAAGCGAAATTCTGGCACGCTCCGCAAGACCTTACGAATGCGCAACGCTGCGGAAACTATATATAGAAACTCATATAAAGTATCACTCTGCGCATGTCGCATGTACTGCCGTATAGCTTTTAATCTACGACGCGTTCTGCGGAATGGCAGACTACGTATGTCACAACTACATCTCCTGTACGCAAGGATACGTCAATCACGCGTCAGCAGTGCTATAAGCATACAACTTTAGAGGATGAGTGGAAGCATTTCCGAGTGGAGCAGAGAACGTCACCTCTCTTAGCTTACCGCGATGCACGAGTGTCTCGGCTATGCAACGCCACCGCTCCTCCGAGATCGTGGACGTGGCTTCTCACAATTGCAATCTCGGAGGGCATGAGGAGGAGGAGGAGTTGTCTCCTGCTCTTCCGGGTTGTCATGGCTACCACGGCTACGCACCACAAATTACGGCTGGCTTAAACAGCTTCGCTGTTAAAACAACTGGCCGCAGGTGGGGAACGCTCCCACGTCTTCGCATTACGCGTGCGATGCTCTTACCATTGAGCTACCGTGGCGCCGGTTTCCCATCCACTCTCTGCAGGGTATAGCGCATATATATCGTAGAAGCGTATATACTTATGTTTCTACTTTTCGCTTGCTGAGAATTTCGCTTACTTCGTTATATCTATTATTCCGTTATGTCCCGTTTCGTTATAACGAGGTTTGACTACAACCACTACGGGCTCGCTCTTGAAAGACAGTGATCTGCGCGCCTAGCTTTGGTTGAGCGCGACATGCATAATGTACTGATTAAACTCGACTTATTTTTCTTTTTAATGTTCCTTTAATACTGACACGATTACATTTAAGGCGTTTACATGAAACCAACAAAAACGGCTCGAGTCGGCTTGTCGGGCTGAGACAACTGCCTGTCGCGCTCATGTAAACGCTAGCCGCGGTCGGGTTGAAGGCTCATTCACACTAGGCGGACACGACAGCGATTTTGGTCGGCCGACTGTCGGCGACAGCGTTTTCCTTCCTTTAAACCGTTGGCCACAGCGTTTTCCGTCCTGTAAACAGCTGTCGCGAACAGTCGGCAGACCGAAATCAGTGTCGTGACGGCCTAGTGTGAATGAGCCTTAAGCGAGCGTCGAGTCGGGTTGAGACAACTCCGACTGCACGGAGTAAGTTTACTCAGCCCGAACCATTCGAAGCAAACATGCAAACGCTTACGGGTCGAGTTGGTGGTTCGCATCCAGCAGCGATCGACCGGACGCGTTGTCTTATCTCCTGCCTCAACACAGCTAGGCTGTCCCAACAATCTCGACACGTCATGTATGCAAAGAGATCACGTAAACAGAGTCGAGTCGGACTGTCTGAGCCCGACTTCCTGACTCGACGCGCTCCTGTCGGGTTCATGTTCACCTATAAAGCCATATTTTTGAGCAAGCGTAGCTTCTTGCCTCGCTACGATAGCTTTACCATCATCATCATCATCATCATCAGCCTATATTTATGTCCACTGCAGGACGAAGGCCTCTCCCTGCGATCTCCAATTACCCCTGTCTTGCGCTGTATCTGATTCCAACTTGCGCCTGCAAAGTTCCTAACTTCGTCACTCCACCTAGTTTTCTGCCGTCCTCGACTGCGCTTCCCTTCTCTTGGTATCCATTCTGTTCACCATAGTGGAGGCCTTATTGTACTTCTTGGACGAAAACCCAAGCTGGTCGAAATTTGGTAAAGCGTTCCGAGGCGATGACAGACGGCACACCATCACTTGCGTTACAGTGCCTAGAATACTTCTAGACACTGTACTTGCGTCGAGCACGCCTCTTCACACTGCGTCCCCCACTGATATAATGTGAGGCTCGCCACGTCGACATGGAGATTTCCGGTTCCTGTTTCTCCAACAGCGAGCGAATGGACTCCGACCAACGACTACACCGTCGTGAAAAGCAAGTGAGCGAGGAATAAATACCGCAAGACAACCAAAGACGTGAGTGAGCAGGGCCTACTCCCACTTACAGGATTGTTTTTATGCCTCTCGACGTCTCTAAGAATTTAAATTCTGTAAACAGGCAGATTCTTAACACCTACCTTGGTGATGTGGCTCAGAATAAGGAATTAACGAAGTACATTTCAAAAGAAAGAAAGAAGCGTGGTCACAGTGGAAGCGACGCAGGCTGCCCTAGAAAAAATTCTTCCTTCTTTTTTACGTGCCAAAACTAGTTCTGATAATGAGGCACGCCGTAGTGGAGGGCTCCAGATAAATTTTGACCACCTGGGGTTCTTTAACGTGTGCTACAACGCAAGCAACCGAGAAAAACTGAAAACCGTGCGCGTACTATAGGACACATAGAAGTCCGGTCGTTCAATGTGCATGGTGGTCGCACTAGGGCAGGCGTTATTTCCGAGGTCGTGATTGATACCAGCGACGAAGAGTTGCAAAGGCTTCGACAGTCAAGGTCATCGACTTTCATCACTTCGGTCGCTCGACGAGCCTCAAGCTTCTTTTTGGGGGACACACGCTGCCTGATCATGTCAAGGTAGGCTATACCTAAGACACCCGGTTCGTCCTTATGTGCGCCGACCACTGCAATGTCACAAGTGCCTAAACCTAGGCCACGTCAGCGCTGTCTGCACATGTAGCCTGGACGGAATGCCTCTGCTGCGCCGGCAGCCATGACATATATTCGTGTACAGTAAACGAAATGAAGTGCTCGAATTGCGATGGACCCCACGAGACCAATTCCAAGGATTGTTCTCAACAGAAAAAGGAGAAAAAATGAGCAAGACAAGTATATGTCCCACAGAGAGGCGGCAGCGTCAGCGCAACACCAGAGGAGACGATCGCGTCGTCGACGTGAACAAGCTGTAGGTCCAAACGAGAGCTCCCTAGCTCCAATTCCGCAGGTTCCAACAGAAGGTAGTTGAATCGGCATCCATAGATCTCTTCGAACCATTGCTTCAAGCGAGCCGCGCAAGCCCGGAATCGAATGAAGGGCACGCTTGCCGCCTGCGCACACGGGCCTTATAGACTGTCAGCGCCACCAAGGACAATGGACTGAAAAATCTCCATCAGACTCAGTCATCAAAGCCATGCTGCGACAAATAATCGACGCCCTGCAACTGTTATTGTCTGGTTCAGATACGCCAATGGCGCTAACAGCTACAAAAGTTACGAAAGCTATAGACAGTCTTCTAGCTACACTGCGGTAACTTCTACCTCTGCCCGCGCGAAGATGACTGCGCTGTGCCGTGAAGTGTGCACGTACTCTTCGCACAGAAATGGTATGCTATGCAGCCCTCATCATAGCGTTCACCGCGTTGATGTCAATGGCAGTTTACCGAATTTACACGGCAACTCCAACTGTCATCGACATATCAACGATCGTTGGCCTCAACGGAGGTAGAGGGTCTCAGTTGACAGTCCCTGAACTACAGTGGCTAGTACCTGAACAACGGAGACGGGAAGATGGCAGCCTCCGTGAATGAAAACGTGCCACCCGCAGCTGCCGATGCTGCGAAGCGTTTCGTGTGGACAAGGTCCATGACGGACATGTTGCTGCACGTGTCTCGCCAACGGAAAAATCTAACGGCTCCGACTGTATTGTCTTAGATTCGCGTTTAATTTTTTCCCGCTAGGTATGTTTTGCAGTCAAAAAAGAGAAAAGTTACAGCGCAATAATAGATAAAACAGATTTTAAAGAGAACCATGCAAAAGTAGCGAGGAAATATGCAATAATCTATCGCATATTACTCTCGATTCAGCGCGCTCACGTGATAGCAAAATTTAACCCAAAAGTCCGTGTAAGCGCAGTTAACAGTCATTCGCTTCAATGCCAGTTTGAAAGTTCAACTGTCGTTGATTTCGATGGTCGTTCAGGGTGACCGTGTAAAGAGGGTATTATTCCCCTTCCCCAGCGTGCATGCAGTAGCAGGCTATAGGCACTTCACTCAGGCCGACATCTCCACCTTTCTGCTATTAAAATTATCTCTCTCTAAAGCCATATTTTTGCTTATCTTTTACCGGTCGGTGACCAGTTCGGCTAACTTATGCTATACGAAGTTCTCGCTCGGCAAAAGAAGTTCCTTTGTGTGTGGAAGCTTTCTCGAATGTATACTCGCTGATTAATGAAAGAATCTTGTCTAATCAGATCGCGTGCTCGGCGCGAATAGTGGTGTACATTCAGGAACGTACGCGACTACGAGAGATTACGCTGGAATGTACATACGTATATGACGTGGGGTTTTACGTGCCAAAACCACGATCTGATTATGAGGCGCGCCGTAGTGGGGGACTCCGGAAATTTGGACCACCTGGGGTTCTTTAGCGTGCACCCACTTCGCCCCCATCGAAATGCGGCCGCCGTGGCCGGAATTCGATCCCGCGACCTCGTGCTCAACAGCCCAACACCATAGCCACTGAGCAACCACGGCGGGTTATGACGAGCAATGCGTAATTAGAATATGACGCGTATATATGTTTTTTGAGTCCCGATATCGTTGTTCTTCTAAACACAATTAAGTTCGGCCAACAAAGATTCCTTCTGTGACTCACAGTTTCGGCGCTGATTGGTGCTCCACCGTCACTGCAGCGTGACAATATTTAATTCTCTTGTGGGTTTCTTTAAACGAGCGGATCAAGGGGCATATCGACGAGCTAGTTGGCGCGCATTCTTAATAAGTTTTACCACAAACAGGACGACACAAGGTGACGAGGCAAATTAAGGCGCTACTCCCAAGTTGCACATTCATACTGCGCCACACCCATATACTTATTAAAAAACCGGAACGCGCATTACATCAGGAAGGCCAAGAGACTGATATAAAAAACAAATATAAGAGCGCTTTGAGATCATAATGTGTCATTGTTGTGTCTGCTGCAACACTGAATTGTGTTCTAGAATCTTTTGTCTTAATTTTACCGTTCTCTCGATATTTTTGATGTCATTATGGCTTCTTTGCGCATGCTCATATGAGTTAATGAGAATGAGTGCGACGCAATGAATGCGTCACGTGAGGAGCGCATTGTCCTGCCTTCCTTTGTCTTCCTGTTTGTGCAAAAGTTTATTGAAA
The DNA here is from genome assembly GCF_013339745.2 of Dermacentor silvarum. Lineage (NCBI taxonomy): Eukaryota > Metazoa > Arthropoda > Arachnida > Ixodida > Ixodidae > Dermacentor > Dermacentor silvarum. Next base: position 10,689,416 of record NC_051160.1, read on the forward strand.
ATAGCCGATCAATGTGAGGCTTTTGACAGTTGCCCATATAGCACCGTGCGAACTTTTACTGTTGGAGAGTCCCTGGAGCGAGACGGGCTTGGACGCTCGTCTCAATAGGACACGTGTGACGTATTTGTGACGTGAATGGGACGCAAATATGACGCAAACGTGCGGCTGTGCGAATAATACGAGCAAATGTACTTGCGCCGCGATTGTGCTCAGTATATGGACGTACTTCCATGGGTACAGCGCGTCTACCCTCGAACGTGTCTTTAACGTGCACCGAAATTTAAGTATAGACGCGCGTCTTGCATTCTTTCCCAATCGGAATACGGCCGCCGTTGACCGGAAGTCGACCCCGCGACCTCGCAATTCGATTCCCGGCTGCTGCATTTGGATGGGGGCGAAATAAACGGGGATTGGGGGGGGGGGGGGGGAGAGAAAAAAAAAAGAAAAGTTCTCGTGTACTTCCATATGTAATCCGGGGCCCCATCACTACGGTGCGTCTCTCAATAGCCTCTGTGTTTCAGTGGGCCGTTAACCCTCCCCCGGGTCAAACGATTCTCGCCGAAAAGTCAGTACTGAGGAATGTAACGGCAGCGCCGCGCTGCGCATGTTCATGACGTCACACTCCGCATCTTGTCGTCACACGCTTCCATTGAGAGATAGAGAGAAAGCACTTGACAGCACCGCTAGCATGCACGGACAGCAAGGAAATGTCGAACCAGTGTCCTGTCAGTTGCAACTAGGCAGTCAGTTCAAAGCCGAGGGCAGATCCAGCGCTCGAGCGAGGGCACACTGACGCTATATAAGCGTGGTCGTTCGCCCTTTCCTTCGAACGAAACTTTGACGAGCATCTCTCGCCCGCCTATTCTTTTTTTTCGCGCCTCGCTCGCTCGCAAAAATCCGCGCCGTCGCTGCGAACGGCAATAACGCAACGACCCCGATCTCGCCCGTTCAACATTGCCTTCGGCGGCGCAGCATTGGGCGGTGCGGCGCACGAGGCGAAAGAAAAAAAGGGAGGCTGAAGAGCGTTCCCCGCGAATCGTGAATCAGCTCGAGCGCCGGGCGCCGTCAACCGCCCACTTTTAGAGGGAGAGAGAAAGAAAGCTCCCCGGGCGATCATCCTCTTCTTCCCGTACTGCGCTGCCGAAGAAGCGCGACGCCGTCGACGACAACGACGCTGCGCTGCGTTGGTTGTTCCTCCCACACATCCCCACCTCGGGAGCTTGCGCGGCGGAATCGATTTTTCCGACGCCGTCGCCATGGCGACGAAGGTAGTAGCGTGAACGCGGCGAGGAACTGCGCGCGAGCCGATGGCTTGCTGCTGCTGCTGCTTCTGTGGTGGCCTCGAAAGTGTTGTTATTGCTGCTGCGTTTCCCCGAAGCTGGGATATAGGCTAGAAGTCGTTATATATGCCGTGCCGGTTGCGTATGACATTGTCGATTGGTCCGGCGTTGCCCTTAGGCAGACCGACTGGTTGGTCTGGAATTTCGACGCTTATGACAAATTGCCGCGCGCGCCCGCGCGCGACCTTTGGTTTTTGGAGACAAGTGCTAACGTAGTGGCGGCTGAGTGGGGAGTGGAGTGTGGGTAGTCGCAAAAGACCGGTGTAGTCTCAGACTGAATGCGGCGGGCAGTGGAGCTGAAAAGCAAAAACTAAAGCAATTAACAAGAAAAGTGGCATGGGCATATATGTGAGAGCTAGCTTTGTTTGTTCTTGATCGCTTGAATTTTGTTGTTCTTAAATTCAATAATATATCCTATTTTCATGGTCCAGTGGCTTGTGAACGAATAAACCACAGCTCTAAAATGTTCACCGTCTGGGGTACAAGCAGCGAAGTATAAATGTGAGCATATAATATATATATATATATATATATATATATATATATATATCATGACCACATAAGGCCAACAGACAATGAAGCCAAGGAAAACATCGGGGAAATCGGCACCCACAGGCGAAAAGTATCTTTTCGTCCACTTTCATTTCCCTTTTCTTATTATCTTCATTTCAATTTCAATCACAGATAATTTCCCCGATCCTTTTCTTGGCTTCATTCTCTGTTCGCTTTATATGATAATGATTACCAAATCGAGCCCCTCGGTTTGCCTTCTTCTCTCGTTTATATATATATATATATATATATATATATATATATATATATATATATATATATATAAACTATTTACAAGTTTACTACTATGCGCGTTTTAACACTAGTACTGCCAAATGGCAGGCGCTATGAAAATTTAACCATCAGCTCATAAACTCTTCAATCCTCGTGCAAGCGTTGAAAGACCCTGCTTGGCGAACTGCTTTGACGAGCATCGAGCGAAATGTGAAAATCGTGAGCCATCCATTCCGCCGCCGGTTGTGGAGCCTCGGGCCTGCCGCATCACGCTCAACATTCCGCAGCAGAGCGGAGAGATTCGCGGATCACCGTGTTCATCCCGTGCGCGCTTTGTTTACACGGCAGTGCGTTGACTCCACATACGTTGACTACCGTGACCAACCGGTGACAACTAACCGTCGCGCCACAACGAGCTCTTCAACCTGTCACCGTTCTCCTTGAGACCTTGCTCCGCCGTCAGAAGCTACGCAAGAGCGTAAGAACGAACAAAAAAAGAAAGAAAAAGTAATAATAAAAAAAGAAGGGTGGTGGTGGTCGAGAATGAAGGAAGTGGGGGTGGGTGCTCTTTGAATAGTGGCGCCGCCTGGTGTGCGCTGGAAAACAAGTCGAGGAACCCTGTGGTTTTCGTAGCAAACAAACATGGACGTCCACGCACGGGCTGCGGAGTTTACGTCTAATTGTCGCGGTTACCGTGCGCTTCGCGAAGACTGAACGGCCGCCGGCACGCACAGGAAGGAAGCCTGGTCGTGGTCGACGAATGTGGCGAGGTTTCCGCGACGGTCAGCGTCGCTTAGGCCTAGCAGCGGAGCGAAATGGCCGCGGCTGCGTTCTCGTCGAGCTCGGACCGACGCAGTTTTCCGCTTTCATGAGGTAAGGTCAGATGCTTCTTGGCACGTCAAACCACCGCGGATGACACGCAGGCCGTTTGCGTGGCCTATCAAACCGATTGCGGTCATGTACAAGTCTGGGCTGAACCGCTAACGGAGGCGGAACCAACACAGCTTCGGTGACGTGGTAGGAAGAGAGAAAAAAAAAGGGGGCTATCGATTCGGACTCGTCCCTAGCAATATTGTTCCGTCCAAACATATTCAGGACCACACGAAACTACCAAGCGGATGGAAAAACTTTCAAAGCCTGCACAAGCATTGCGAGCGCCGGCTAGCGAAACTTTTCCCCGAGAGTCCGAGCGAGCGCTCCGCCAAGACTGGTTCGTAGCAAACGCCTCTAGCATCGTAATCAAATTGGGCTTTGAAACTCGATGAGCGGTCAGTGCTTGAGGTCTCACGTCGCACATTTATTGCAATCTGAAATTTGTATCTTTGGGACGCGATCTACGGCTGTAAGTGCGGTTGTAACGTGCGTTGCAGTTTCTGTCTGCGAGGCTTGACGCAGGCCTTAATTACCGGAGGAAGTTGAGCGTATCATCGTGATCGCTGCAATAATTGGGGGCCGAGAAAAAAACGAAAACGTGTAGACTTTCATTCGCGACACACATTTGCCGATGACTGTCTGCTAGAGCGAAGCATTTTCGCGTCCGTGCCAAATTATTTGCTCTGTTCATGGTTGTAGACGCTGTCACGAAAGTTGGGGTGGCGGGTGTTGACGTCTGCTTAGCTTCACGATTTCTAGGGTGGTCCGAGTGTAGCGCTGCTCGGTTGAGACGTCGGCGATTACGTTTGACCCGAATGTGGATGGTTAAAGCAAGTCAGCTTGTCCGAAGTCACGTTGTTCTGGGGTCCTCGCTTTTCGAAGCCTCCCCGATTGAATGCCACACGACATTGAGGTCAATTGCATCGTTAGAGTTGTTGCCTCCGACAAGACCCAAGCTGTTGTAAGAACGACCGGGCAAACTTTGATCTCGGTCCTTTACAAAGGCATCGGCTGGGCAAAGAATGCACGAACCTGCACAGTTATTTCATGGTATCTGCTTAAGCACCCCGACGATTTCCCAGCCGTAAAACTCACGGTGTCTCGATTCATTGCGTCAACACGACAGGCGCTGCGGTGTGGCTTGGCTTTCTGCGATCAGGGTCATGTAATAAGACGCTATCAGAACAAGAGATCTCAGAAATGGCCTGTATCGTGACGCAATTACTGTCTTGTTTCATGATTACTTCGACGAAACAGCCTTCTCGTAGGCGCTGCACCGTAATAGACTCGTCTAGTTTTGGTTTGCCCCCTAAGTCACATTGCTTGCTTGAGTTTCCACATTTCATTTTACTTTTATACTATTTAAGAAAAAAAGTGTTAAAAGCGTAGCTTAGTGTTTCATACATTGAGAGGCTTTCCGCGATAGTTAAAAGTGCTGTCTTTCTTGTTTTCTTGTACTGTTCTTAGTACCTAGCTGAGTAGTTGAAGCTACGAAGCGTGCTCCAGCAGACGGACGCGTAGCTGTTGCGGTCACGTGCGTTTGTACGATCGTTCTGTGGGTTGACGTCATCAATAGCTACCAGCCATTGCCATATATTGTTTTGAAACGTAGTGCAGGTGTGGTCGACCAAGTTAAGAATGCATATCTTGCAGTCGTGAACACCTATATGAGTTGTTTGTTGTCTGTAGTCGCATAAAGAAGGGAGCACATTTTGATAATTCAAATCTCAATTATTCTGGAGATAGATCATAGATCGGTCTGTGCGCAGAACTCTTTTGTTGCTGAACCATTATCAGCCAGCTGTTGTGTCGGCACAAAGTGATATTAATGAATTTCACTGCTGTAGATAGAATTATACTCTTCTGAACTTCAACTTGAGCTTTTTCTGCAGTTATTTGCAGTTGTATTTCATACAGGACGCATTGTTTATAACAGATAATAATCATGCATGGCTTCACTATTGCTTGTCTGATTATAATTGGGTAATGAAGTATTTGGCTGAAGCCATGATTGATGAAACTGCAGTTTGTTCTTGGCTGATTATCATTCGATTACATGTAGGAGCTTAGATTGTCAAAGTTTTAGATGAGTAAACTCTCCAGCAGTCTAGTCAACAGTTGTGCCTACTGCTTTCACTAACATCTGGCTTATTTAAAATACTCCTAAGACTTCATAAATTCATATCTGTGCCACATGGGCACAAAAAATAACATTAGCTGCTTAAAGGGACACTAAAGGGAATAATTATTTCTTCTGTATCAGTAAATTACCCTTCCACAATACTGAAAACACCACTCTTACCGCGAGAAGCCGCTTGGTAAGACAGAAAGAAGCGAAAAACACAGAAGGCAAGTGGCGATGCCACCTTGGAAGTTCTCGCACCAGCTTACCCTGACGTCATGAATGTTGACAGCATCTTCTAGGTCTTAGTTAATTATTTAGCGGTAAAGATTGACTACATTGTGTTTTAAAGGAGCCCAAGACTGAATGTGGCAAGTTTCGCGAACTTTTACTGAGCCAACGTGGCCCAAATATGAAAAATTACTTTAGAAGTCGTGACGTCACACTGAAGTGTTAACGTTGAGGTTTGCGTGCGAAATTTAAAAAAAATTAACTTTGAGCTTCATTTTCTCCTCTAATAATTGACCCATTGCAGTGGAATTAGCGACAGCAGAGTTTTCGAAGAATACTTAATTAGTTTAAGTTGATTTATTGTTTTGCTTTAGTGTCCCTTTAATGTTTAATGCCATTTCTGCTGTGCCACAGACACACTTAATGGCTTGAAAATTGAATGCCATTATTGGCATAGTGTGTTGTCACAACTCAGTTGGTCATTGAATGTTTGCAGTTCCGGCTCCCTAGGAAATAACGTTTTTAGTGCTGGAAAGTTAATAATATGAACTAACAGCAGAACATTTCACACTTTTCTTTTGTAAACACAAAGCCAGCTGAGCAGTTTCGGTGGAGTGTTAAGAAAGTCTGGAATGCGATTCTTGAACTTTAGCACGCAGAAATATTTTGGGGGGATGTTAGGATTGCTTAACGGTGTTGTTGCATTAATTGCAGCTATTGTTGTTGTGACATTTATGTAATTGAAAGTGCACGTTTAGCAGCAAACTTCAGATACGGCATCAAGAAACTTACGGTTGTAGACACTTACTGGCATTAACCTCGCATGTATGGCAAGGGTATCAAAATTAAGTGTTTTGATAAGAAGAGCCCTTGACATTGAAACATCCTGTGTAGTTGCCGCTGATGCTAAAGAATTTTACATTATTTGTGAACCTCATCTTTGCAAAATACACTGCCTTGTAATTTAGTAAAATTTCAGAAATCTGTAATTGATAACAGCCTAAGAGTGCAATGAAAATACACTGGCTGTTCAACTCAAAAAGAAAAAAAAAAACATTTCGCAGTGGGAGGAAAACTTTTCAACCGCGGGAACTTTTGTATTAGAGTGTAGGGAGGCAGCGAAGACAGGTGTAGTGTGGCTTTGTGTATGGAGCATGTACAGAATTCCTGGGTTGTCATTGTGTTTAGGTGTTTTTTTTTTTTTTTTTTCACATGTGAATAGAATCTCGACTGTTCGCTTTTACAAACAATATGATGCTGGTGGGTTATCGGTCAGGTATAGTGTAGTCAATCATCAAGTCATGACTGACTAAAACTGCTTAGCAGTTAAACATTTTTACCAAACAGCTGTGATGAAACTTCAATAAATTGAACACTCTTCAGTGTCGCATCTTAGAAGTTGTTTTCAAAACTGTAAAGACCAGGCATGATATTTAATAAACGTCGCCAAATGATAGATATAATGTGAAGAGACATGAAGACATGTGGTGTAGATTAGACAGCAGACAGGGATAGCTGATGTTCTAGTTGACATCAAGGAGAAGTGGAGTTGGGCAGGCTGTGCAATTCGTCAGGTAGGAGTGAAGTGGGGTCTGTTAAGGTTGCAGAAGGGTCACCAAGAGAAGTCAACCACAGTCGAGGACAGCAGAGGATTGGGTGGTGTGATGAAATTGGAAAAGTTGCAGGCATAAGGTTGAGGTCAGTTAGTGCAAGACAGGAGTATGTGTAGATCGCCTAGAGTGGCCTTTCTTTCTGCAGTGCCCATAAAATAGGCTGATGATGATGGCCTTTGTGTGCATCCAATGGCGAAAGTTTTTGAAGTGCGGAATACTTGAAAAAGAAAAAAAAAAGATACTTTACGGGCACTCACCAGGGTGGTGCAATGACTGTGGTGTTTGGCTCTCTGCGGCCAAGCACTAGATTGAGGGTCATATTCCTTGCTAGGCGGCCACATTCTAATAGAGAAGTACGCTCTAGCGCCGTGGTTTGGTTGCTTGTGAAGAACCCTAGATAGTAGCGTCTCTCGGGAACCCTGTGTTGCTTTGGACCATTGATTCCTGCGAATCGAGCAGTTCTTGATGCTTTGGCTGCACAATTTAGAATTGACAGTTGCAAAAGGCCAGTTGAGCGCCTAGCGTGTCGTGGACCCTTGTCCTGTCTTTGGTAAAAGAATTTACTTTGTAAATCGGAACTACACCGAGGCAGACAAACTGGGCCAAGTGCTGCGAAATTTATTTGGCACAGGTTGCCAACCAAATAAATTTTGCCTACCAGATAAGTTTAGTTGGTAGTCTGTGTGCTCATCCTTTGTGTGGGTATGCCGATTTGCACAGTGGACTCGTTTTATCGAAGATGCGGTGACTAGTGAAGTGAACTGCTGTGGTCAAGTGCAGTATATTTTTCGGCCTCTCTCTTTTTTAGGGAGCGGTGGGCATAGCGGATGGCGGCTCCGCAGCAGGGCAGAGGCGCGCCGCCGGGGAGCGCGGGTGGCTCCGGTGCCGGGCCCCGGCCCGACGTGGTGGGCCTCAACCCTTGCCTCACCTGCAAACTCTGCAAGGGGTACCTGGTGGATGCCATGACACTGGTGAAGTGTCTGCACTCCTGTAAGCCACTGCCTCCGTCTCGATGCACTACTGCTTTGCTGGGAATCGGAGGTTTTCTCGGTTTTTTACTTGTGGCTATCCTCCGAACGGGTCGACAGCTGTGGGCCAGTTTGTGGAACATTGCGCTTTAGGTAAACGCTACAGTGAAACAATAAATCATTTCAGACAAATTAAGTAGTCTCGGAGAACTTTCATTTTTTGTCAATTTTGCAATAACAGAATGATTACTAGAATAAAAGTCTTTCATTTTGTTTTAATTTTCGCGCCTAACTTTCGGCGCCAGCGTGTTACTATGAGGTCACAGATTTCAAACTGTGTTCTCATATTTCAGCTGTTGGGACGCAGTAACTGTTCTCAAAACTTTCTGAGGTCGGTCTTTGGCTTCTTTAGAATACAATGCATTCTGTTACTGATAACAAGTCAACTAGACCCAAACAGATGCCATCCAAATACATGAAGTCGAGGCCAGCTGGGGGGGGGGGGGGCGGGGGGGGGAGCTTCTAAGGTGGTGTCGCCACTTGCGTTTCGTATTTACATCTTTCTGTGGCTTGTCAAGCGTCCTTCTACAGTAATAGTAGCTTTTTCTTTTTTGTTTTTGGTTTTGTAGAAGGGTAATTTACTATCAAATTATTTTTCTCTGTAGTGTCGGGTAAAGGCAAACAAAAAGCATAGAGTGGCCGAGACAAGACGAGCACTTGCTGAAGCTTGTTCGTTTGAAGCACTGGAATTCATAAGCAGGAGGTGAGCAATGCAGGCAGAAAGACTCCAAACAAAGAAACAGGAAAGGGTGACTTACGGAAGCATTTACTGTTAATCATTATTGTTATTAGACTGCGAATTTTTTTACCTTGACAGCACTTCATTCGAGCTATGTTTCCATATTTTTCTTATTGGTCTGTTTTTTTGTTCCAGCGTGTTTCACCTATTGCCCTGCTCAAAATTCCATTGCTTCGAATAAACATATTTCAGTGAGTGCTTGACCTGGCTCAGTCATTGTGGGTTTTTGTTTGCACTTTGAACAGTGGGCAAAACCGTGTTGGTGTTGTTAACTATACCTTCAAGTCACTCTTGACATTGGTTAACTACTTAGTGTGGCGTCATTGAAGATGTGGCGGTGCTGCTGTCAGATTCAGTGTATCAGCCAGTCAGTCAGCTAGTCTTGCAGTCAGTCAATTTGCACGACATCTACCAATGAAAGCTTTGTATTTGTTTATTATTGTGCCTGTCATCCATGATAGCACATGCTGGTGTGACGCATGTAAGGTGTTGTTGAGTTTCCCTTCGCATGTGGCAATAAGTGTTCTTTGTTCCACTTTATATGTTAAGGCGTCTCACGATATGTCTTTGTGAGGAGTTTGCCTTTTCACCGCCATCTTGCAAAACAGCTCTCTAATTTAATTTTGTTGGTGCGAGTACAGAGTGAGCTGCACTATTCGTTGAGGCTAAAGGAGATGTGCTTTTAAACAATCCTTGCAACTTCTCTTCCTTGTTTACTGCGTGCACGGACTTAAAAACCATTGAAAGCCTTTCTGCGAATATACCTCTCAAAGAGGCACTAAATATCTTTTGTTTTGTTTGTCAAATGAAATAAATCTGCGCTCGTGAGTTTAAAGCCATTTTGCATCTTCAGTTTCTTAGGTCTTTTTAATTATGTCAGGTGTCTTAACAACCTCTGTATCTTTCTTTTCTATAGTAAAGAGATTGCACTAGTAAACTACCTCAAAGCCACTCAGTCTCTTGTTGTGGCCCTGGTTTCATTGTAAGAAAATTATGTTTTCGCAAGATGCAGCTGCAGCTTTTGATAGGTCATCAGCAAAGCGAAAAACGAGGTCAGGCTGATCTAGCAGATTAATTTTATCAAAACTATTGCTTGTTTTGTGTGGCAGGAAAAGATGACACATTAGCGGGGTAAATAAAGGTCCAACATTATTACAATCTGAGAAGCTTGAACCATTGGAAGAAACACATAAAATAAAGCAAAGGCTTAGTATTCAGTCTCGTTGAGATGCATCAGTTGCTTAGTAGGGCAACCTCTTCCGCCAGTAAACATTCAAGTTTTGTGCCCAGAAGGATGACACTGATGATGGCATTTTAATGTTACAGATTTTACAGCATTTGTGTACAGTACTTGGGCTCATCATTTGTAGCCTTTGAAAATTGTCAGCTTGAGTTGCTCCCCCCCCCCCCCCCCTTTTTTTTTTCGGGTAACAAAATAGGAACTTATCTTACTCTGCAGTTGGGCATGCTTGCTTTCAACAGCCATTGAAACGAAAGGCCGTTGAAATAAATACATGTACGTTTGCTACTTTGTGTGAGCTTGCGAAGAGCCAATGGGGGCTCGCAGATTTCATTGATCTTTGGCTTGATTTTAATGGTCGTTCGATTGATTTCATTGTGTGTGTAACAACAATATTAGCCAGGTGTTGTAAGCTGTGACAACACATGAAGCCGGAACACAACGCCAGTCCTGCACAAACTGTCAATCGCATTCGTACTGTTTTCCAAGGTATCGAGACATCACTCTTGTTAAAGGGACTACAGTTGACCTGCCTAAATTAAAACTTGGGTAATTCAAAATTACCGTTGATGGAAGCGAATGTAGGAAGTTTGGTTGGCTCGCAACGTCTTCTGTGACCTTTAAAATTGGCTAAATTAACACGGGGGATTTGTTCAGTTCTAGTCCTCCAAAAGCACACAATTGAAGCCAGAAACAGAGTCAGAAATGTGACGGCATGAGTAAAGAAAATGCACCCATTTGGTTTGCTAAAACATTTTCTTGGGTGAGTTGGTTTATAACTGAGAAGGAAAAATAGTAGCGCAAAAAGAATTTTTCTTTAATGACGAGATGAGTATGCACTACTGGTATTCTTCTCTACATTATTCCTTTTGTGCTACTGCTTTTTCTTCTCAGTTATGAGCTAGCTCTCCCAAGAAAACGTTTCACTAGGCTATATTTCTGCTAGATTGGGCTCTTTATTGAAGCACCAGTCCATTGTAATCACCCCGTCCTTGCTTGCTGCTTTCGCGCTACTGTTCTTCGTTCCCGTGTTTGATGTGGAGACAGCTGCGCTAATTGACGGAGACCAATGTGTCCAGGCGATGTGGACCGGGTCGCACGTTTGCCTTCCATGTATCAGATTCACGTCCTTAGCGAGGTGGGTGAAGGCCTGCAGGGTGATAGGGTCTGCTGCTTGTGGGCCTGAAATTAATGACATGGCCTAAAACTGAGGACTTCAGTTAAAAAAAACTGACTTTGCAAGTACACTGCAGAACACTTGTAAATTATCATCTGCGCATTCTAGTGTGGTGAAATCTAGTGTTATTTTCGCAGTACTTGTGCCTCATACACTTTAGCCAAACAAATTAGCAAAAACGGAAGTTTTGAAAGATTACTTTACCATTCTAACTCATTATTTGTTTCACTTCAGTGTATCTTTAACAGCTCATCTATTCTAGTTTGTATCTTTTGCCACATCTCGTGTGTGTGGGTAGGTGATCATTTTAAGGATTGCCGCAGATAAGGAGACGTGTTGAAGGAAAGCTTTACAGGTGCCAACTAGAGATATTCGGTGCGTACTGGCGAGAGCCCTAAATAGTGCTTCGTAAGATTTTGAAGCCAACTTGAATTTGGAATGAATTTTGGTAGCATAAGCTGACACTGCTATGGAGAGAGAGAGATAACTTGATTTCACGCTAGTAAGTGATTACACCTATCAGTCCAGAAGCTCGCTGGCCACTCACATAATTGCTGATTTTGATGCAAGCAGCCAGATACCATCATTGATCCTCAGTAGATCTGGCCTGATCCAGCTTATTGGCAGATGAGGGGATAGCTTAAACTTTTGTTTTTAAAAGGAGCAATGGCAGCCGGGGTTCACATTCCTGTGTATTATGTGCTGTGTCAGTAGTAGCTTGTTCCAGTGTTTTGCACTTTGGTTGGGTATCCGTTCCCAGTACCGACGTGATGTGGTCCCTTGCTGCGAAATAAAGCCCCTTTTTCACCATTTGTAGTCACCTTTGTGTAAACTTCTGCAGATGAACAATCTCTTTGAATGTGCTTCAGCTAAAGGCTGCATTTGGAAATCCTTGCAGACCTTTAGGCCTTCATGTAGATAGTGTTTTGTGTAGGCCCACTCGGAGCTTGTCCAGATCCTTGCTGTGTGATCCCCTGTGCTCACCCCACTTCTCCCATGTCCTAAGCCATCTCTTTTCCCAGTTGGGCCAAGAGCAATCCCGCTCGAATGAAAATGCGTAGCTTATTCTTTCATGCACTCTGGTTTCCAGCCTGTCTGTAAATGGCGCGGGGAAAAACAAAACAAAAAAGCTGATGTCATTTGTTGTTAAACGTAATATATCTCTTCTTTATCCCTGTCATTCTTCTAACAAACCTTGGTCTCTCTGATTTCGTCTCCTTTGTGCAGTTTGCAGGTCCTGCATTTTGAAGCACCTCAAAACTGGCCACGCGTGTCCTGTCTGTGATCTGCGGCTTTCCAAGATCAACGTGGAAAGCCATCTTATGTGAGCACTTTGGTTCTGTTATTTTCAGAAGTCTGCGCGAGTATGTTACAGCTAAAGCTGTTAAGGCTTGGAGTCCCACAACATTTTTCGTGTAGCGGCGTGGTCGATATTGAATGTCCTCGGAGAACAGCCAGCAACGCCTCTTGCATGGCAGCACCAAAGCGGCCGTACAACCAGAGCGATGGAACATGCAGCCAAATGCCGGAATTGGTAGTGCTGGCATAGCACGCGAAAACATTTATCAGATGTAGTGAGGTGACTATTGAAGTACCGTATCATCCAGTCTATAGGTCCGGGTCCGGTGTATAGTCTGCAGGGGATAATTTGGGCTTAAAATAACTTTTTTTTTTCCCTTAAATAGTCTGCAGGGACAACTCCTACAGAAAATAGGTCATTTAGCTTGTCTGCAAGTGGTAAACAGTAGGTAAGCAAAACTTTTATTGTCAGCTAGTCAAAGCCTGCATCCTTTGTTACACTGCAGCGAGGTTTTGCGCATGTGCTCACAAATCCAAGTACTAAAATGCAGCCACTTTAAGTATCACGAGCAGCACATTTGCTTGCTTATTGTCACGGTGTTCCATATTTTAGGTGTACGTGTCATACACCTTTAACAGTATTGCAAGCTTGCCAGTATGAGATGGAAATACAGTAAAACCTCGTTAATTCGGGTTTCATGGGACCGAAAATTATGTCTGAATTAACCGAATGTTGAATTATCGAGGGTATCCAGAAAACAATAAGCAAATGCTTACGTCAACATGCTTTTATTTAGTGAATGAATGAGCAAACCATGTTGGTATTTTGCACAAAAGCAGTGCGGAAGCTGCAATTCTCGTCATCTTGTGACTTATTGGCTCTCGCAACGGCAATCGAGGCCTTGTGACTTCCTTCACAGCATGGCTGCGGCGCGCGCCTTCATTTACGACATGCTTTGCACTATCGCGCGCACATCCCAATTATGTTTTTGTCAGTGAGCTGATCGCCAACAGATTGTCCGTCCATCACGATGTAGCCGGTGCTCTTCATCCTCGACAGGTTTGCACCGAGTCGAAACGAAACAACTGTTTGCCTCAACCGCTGCGGAGGAAACCGCGGCCGCTATCGACGTGATTATGAACGACGACTTTGCGGTGCTGAGTGCACGCAATGAGTCAGAACGGAACTACCGTTCGCTGCAGCAACTGCGGATGAAACCATGGTCGCTATCGACGCGATCATGGATGGTGATTACGCAGCTTTTTTAGGCACGCGGCCGACGCGTGTACAGAATCAATACGAAACTGTCTGCTGCAGCTGCTGCGGAAGAAACTGCGCCCACTATCCACGTGATCATAGATGGTGACTACACAATTATGACAGCGTGCAGCCAACACGGTGTTATGTGCGGCGGTAAACGCAAAAAACAAAGCCTTTAAAGGCACAAATAGGCACGATGCGTTCTGGCGTTGCTGTCATTCACGTACAGTTTCCGCTGATGACTATTGCGATGTGGACTCTGCCGCTTCGTTTTGGTTGGATGCTAGTGCCGTTTTTTGCACTTTTGCATCGCACATTTGCGGCGCTCCTCGCTCACCGAGCTCCGAAAGTTGTCCGAATTAACCGATGTGCGGCCAAATATGTCCGAATTAACGAGAGTTTGATTGCATTGAATAATGCATACGTATGCCGGGACCAGAAAACGAGTCCGAATTAACTGAACAAGTAACTTGGCACAATAAAAGACACAGACAGAAGAAAGGTCTGTGTCTGTGTTTTTAATTGCGCCAAGTTACTTGTTCAGTTATAAAAAACCAACTAGCCCAGCAATTAACTATTTTAGAATATATTACGAATTAAGGAGGGTCGAGTTAACGAGGTGTTATTATTGTATTGCTCCTGTGTAGCGACAACCCTTGTGGAGCTCATTTTGATAGGTGATTTTGCACAGGAAAATTTCGCAGGCAGTCTAGCCTTGTTATCTGCAAGCGCACCTCCAATAATAGTAAACCAATAATGTTTAGTCCAAGCTCATAGATAGTTCGAAACTCGATAAAGTTCAACTTGTATAGTCCGTGACCCATAGTCCGGACAGTACGGTACTAAGCTAGGATGTAGGTAATCGTGTAAAAGGACTCGGGTATAAGAAAAAGAATGGCACTGAATGTAGTCAAGTGTTTGCAAAGTCCTGGGTAGATTTCAGGCAGTAGCAAAACAGACCTGCATCAGTTAGGGAAGATGTGAGGACTCCCTCGTACAGCTTCGCCTTTCTTTGATGTACGAGTTACTCGGATTCACAGACATCTACAAAGTTTTTTTTTCTTGTACGATTGCTGTTGTTTTGTTATTCTCTGTTTGCAAACTCTGCCCCTCTGATTCTTTTCGATACTTGTCGTTTTGGCTGCTGCATTTAGGATCTCAGCTGTTTGGATGTTCTCTTTTTGATTGTCGAGTTAATGCTTTCTTTTTCCCTTTCTAACATGTCCCTCCTTCACATGCTTCCGCCCTTTTGCAGAAAGGACGACACTTTACAGAATGTCGTGTACAAGGCTGTGCCAGGACTCTATCAGAGTGAGTGATAAAGTTGCACGTTGGCCTGTTGCTTGGAGCCTAAGGGGTATTACTGCATTCGCTTGCATAAGATGCACCTTTTGTTTGCATAACGTTTATCGCGTGGGTTTCCCAACAAGTCAGATTTACGGCCTAACCCCTGACACCATGTAGAGCACCACGACTGATGCACAGAATACACAACCGCAGATCACGTTTGCGTACTTTTTAGGATACTAGAACCTTCCAGGGGCAGGGCAACAGCGCTTGCAAGAAGTCTCCGTTGAGAGTGCAGGTCTAAGTTTTGATTATTCTAATTCTTTCCTCCTTGGGCCTCATTACCCTCTTTCTGTTTTATAAGCACTGAATCTCGGTAGTGCGACATGGAATTTGTGCAATCCTGAATAGACATTTCATCAAACTATTCTAGATTGTAAAATTTCTTCTTGACGTGTAGCTATGGAAACACAGATTTCTAGGACGTTGCTTCTGCTTCTTGCTTTTCACCGGGGATTGTTTTCTTATGCCTGCCATGGGGTGGCTCAATAGCTGTGGTGTTGTGCTGCTAGTACGCTATTGCTCGTTTGATTCTGAGCTCACGGTAGCCACATTGTGATGGGGCGAAATGCCAGAATGCCTTCAGTTAGACTAAAAGGAAGATTCAGCTAGGGGGGAGCTCCTATCTGAATACATGTGAACAAGAAAATTGTTTTCTTTATCAACCACCGCACCGATGTTGATGAGGTTTGTTCATTTTGAATGAAGTTAGATTGGTTTTTTATTGATGCCATTTATTATTATATTTTGAATTCTTGATTGCAAAATTTTATATAACTTGAGTATGTACCAAGGTTACCACTCTAACTCAGTGATAAAAAGCAAGAAACATCATCACAGTTTTGCAAACTGCCCCTGATAACATGTCTTGAGCAAACAAAATAATGTGTTATACAGTGCTCTCAAATGTACCACCAATTTGCCAGTAGGACTTTTGCAAAACATTTTTAAGCAGTTTAACAATGTCACGTAAGCTGTAAATTAATATATGAAATTTGTTTACTTCAGGTGCTCTAACAGATGCAGTGTACAGCCCTGGGTTATGTGTTTTTGGTGCAGAGTTATGGATTTTTAAACTTCATGCTTTAATTTTTTTACTACATTCGGAACAGTAGTGCATTGCAGATCAGGTTCGTGAGGAGTGCTGAACCCTTGGTTCCGCTCGTTCGAAATTTTGCCACGTAGAATGACGACGCCCTGCAGGTGGATGTTGATACAGGCTTTCCTGTTTGTATCGCTCTGAGAGTGGTGTATGAAGTGCATCGCCATCATCGGCACCCGCCACAGAAAGCACAGTTAAAGCCTTCATATTATCTAGGAAAACTGCCAGTACTGGGTGTTTTGGCAATTAAGGCGTCTTCGAGTCCTGAATTCAAATTCAGCTTCCTAGAGTCACTAGAATGTAGCTTTCTCTCCCTAGTGCAGCAGATTTAATTCAAAGGTGTCCAGTGGTTTCCTCTTAAAAGCGCTTCTGCATTATACATTTAGTTTGGGCAGGGAAATCGAGCTGAAGCTTCCTCTTAAGCAGGTGATCAAAATTAATCCACAGCTCTCAACCACTATGGCGGCTCTCATAGCTCTAAGTGTTGCTTTGGGATGTTAAAAAAACTCCACCATTTGCCTTGCTTTTTTTTCCCCACTCTATTTAATAAACAGTGCTGAAATAGAACATGCTTGTAACCGTTCTTTTGTTCACGCCATGCGCATTTTTTTTTCATTTTTTTTGTCATTTTTTTTTTCAGAGGAAATGAAGCGGCGACGTGACTTCTATGGTTCCAAGGGCAGCAAAGGTGAGCCTGCCATGAACTTGTATAGCACATTTGAGGGCCACTATAGCAGGCACTGATATATTTAGTTATTGGATATAAAGAAGTAAGTTCCACATTTTGTTGGTCGTGCTTTATTGTAGCAAGCGTTTCTTTGGGTGTCTTGGGTGTTTCTGCCATATTTGAATAGATAATGGACATAAGGGCTAGGCTCAAAGAGTGTGGCATTGTACATTAACCTCCTAGGTATATTAATTTCGTCACAATCTTGCTTTCTGGCAGGGTTGGGCTGCACAAACTCGTCTGGCTTCAATATTCTTCTTATTGTAGATTGATTACAGCGTTTCCTGCTCTGCAATTTTACATGTTTTTCATAGCCAAGGATAAGGATATTGCCTTATCTTAATGGTTTGGGCTTTCGCTGTAGTGCATGCTTGTCATGACATCATTTTCATTTAGGAAAGCTTTTTGTACTGAACCGAATCTGGATTTATTTGTCCCAGCATTTGTGTTTACTTTTATAGCAAAAACGTTCTATTAGGTGATGTAACGAATTTCTAGGGGTATGCAAATAGAGAAATTTTCTAATCGAATGTAGAATATTTTATCACTTCTAAACTTGTAAAATATAAAACATTCCATGTAGTCTGTTTGGCAACAGAAGGCCTATTCACATTATTAGCGGAGTTATTATCAGTTATCAGCAGAGTTACATTATTATCAGAGGGGATGACACAGGACATCATCCCCTCTGGATCCAAATAATCAGAGTTGCACTGCCACCGCATCTGCATGTGGTTGGTGTCCATTATTCACGATTCAGCGTGTTATCTTTAACCTTGAAGGCAGTCGCTTTTGATGAGGAACTCAAGATAGTAGTACATCTACGGACAATTTTTTTTCTCTTTCGCACCTTGCTGTGACATTACAGCTACTGCTCTGGGCACCACGCGTCACCAACAGCATCTTCATGCGAACGAAGTGTCCTGACGCACAAAATTTGGTTTTTCGCAGATAAATGTCACAAGCCACTCGTTCTGCGGAATGGTATTTTTTATACCGATCGCAGCGCTAAACCTAAATGCTCGCATCGGCTGGCCGGTGTACAGCGGTGACCCTTGCCCACATCGAAACGCTTGTCGCACATTTTTGTTATGGAACCGGTGCAGTTCAGTAGCAAACTAGCCTGTATCGAAGCTGCACTGAGCTGACACCGACACGCCTGAACCACAAATTATGCATGAACGCTTGTGTCCATTACAATATAGGCCGCGTAAACAGCCATATTGTCATCTGTCAGCAACAAGAGTTGACCAGGCAGGCAGACGCCGCTACATGCGAAAGTGACTCTTGGCTTGCAGAACTTCCAATTTAATTCCCACTCGCATGTTACAAACTGTGCTCACGGGCATGAATTAGAAACACTCGGCACGACCACAGTGGGCCTGCAAGTCTCACATGATGCGTCTTGCGTTCTGCTGTCGCGACGGTCTCTCGCTGCTCGCAGACTACCGAAGTGCGAATGTGGCATGCAGTGGCTTCATTAAATTCGAAATGCAATGCAAAATTTCTACTCTAAATTGATAATCTCTTTCGCAGGTCTGCACTTTTTCACACTGCTTAGCTTTGAGTGGAGTGTCAATATCTGCCTTGCAGTCTCGTGTGGTGTAGAATAGAGCAGTTATGTGCAGGCCTGTTCACAGGATGTGCTGCAAAGGCAATGGCGTTGTGCTAGAGCTGTGTTGCTGACAGCATCTCTATCCCTCTCTTTGTCAGTGGACCAAGCATCATTAAGCCCCGAACAAAAAGGAGAACTGGATAGCTCGAGTTCCGGTCGTATCATCTTCAGTCCTGATGAAGCGGTCAGCCTCTCTTTGGAGTACAAGCCCATGTAAGTGGCCGTCTTTAAATAAGCATTTTGGTGGTTCTCTTGGAAGAGAGTTCTCAAAAGTCTTGCCTACACATTGGGATGTTTCTTTAAAATTATCTAAAATTGTTTCTTTCTGTGCCTTTGTTCTTCCTTGTAACAATGAGGAATTACATGCGTGTTTTTCGAGCCCCTGTGGAGAGCCTTGCCAGACTTAGAGACAGCTTGGGGCTTGTTTAACGAAGAAGCACATAGTACAGCGGACTGTGGTAGGGTATTACTGAGTGACATGTTGGGTGCACAAAACAAGCATAAATTCTGGTAAAACCAGGATTAGTACTAGGTCCTTGAAAAAGCCTTGAATGTACAACTGCTACTTTTAAGGCCATGAAAGCTTCAAGTGCTTAAAAGTCCTAGAATTTTGCTTTTGGCTAAGCTTAGTGAATTTCATTAGTGTATTTGACCACGAGGCTTGTGCGAGCCAAGAGTCAAGCCAATCCAATATGGTTATCATTTCTGTAGTAGGGAGCCTTAAACTTTTTTTCCGCTGGCTGGTGCTAGTTTTCTGAAAAAGGCTTAGCAAGCACTTTTTTTGTTCGGTGTGCAAAGAAAATATTTGATCTTGTTTTTTAAGAAAGTATTTCGTCTTCAAGCTGTCTGACATCATTGTGCTTTAATCATTAAAAATGCATTATCACAGCCTTAGCAATTTAATTTTTCGCTTATAAGCTACTGCAAACCTCTGTAAAACAATGATGCCCGCATTTTCAGTCATGCTCATTGGCATAATCATCAGTGTTGGGATGTTGCACTGGGATTACATTTGCCATTGGTCAGATATTTCACAGGTCATTTGAGTTCGTAGTACTGAGGCGTTGTTAACATGAAATGGAAACTGAATAACGACCGTGATTCTTAAAAGTTTGGTATTTTGACGTTCGTAGTACTGAAATATTTTTACATTGAAACTATAAGAAGTCAGCAGGGGATTTCTGAAAAGTTCGTTAATCTGAAAAGTTCGTTAATGTGGGGTTCCGTAGTTCCGTTATCGCGTAGTGCTGCGCTGGTGTTACTGGCTCGCTAAATTTGCACTTGAAATTGCAAGCAGCAAAGAATGCCACGTCCATGTGATGTCACGGGATGCCCGAACGGTCCACGCGACAGTCACGTCCAAACGGTGACCAACTTCGTCGCCCGACAGTCGCATTGCAGGAGTCCTCACTGCTTTCGCGCTCCGAAAAGCTGGTGTAGAGGCCACCGTCATAGTACGCAACTACGCCGGCAGTGCAAGCCCTCAGCAGCATGTCACGCTCATTGGAGCTTAAATCGCTGAAATCGAGCCCAGCATCGCGAGCCAATGTGTCGTTGTCAGTTTCAACAAGGTCCATTGAGACGAGTGTTGACGATCATCACGTTTACATTTAGGCGCACGCTTTTCCTTCCACTTTCGCACTGCCGTCGGCTCTTTCTTGGCTCTGCTTCTGGCCGCGCGTCGGCATTTTCCGCAAAAAAGCCGTAGCGGCTTCTGGGGGTGGCGTTTTACTCACCAGCGGCACAACGTCACTATGAGACCATGACGTCACCACTCCTTGCTCGGGAGAGCGGGCGAATCGAATGGCGCTACAGGTATATGGACGCTTCGGACGCAATTTTCTCATAAAATAAGTATTTTCTTGGCACGAAACAATCGTTTCGATGTTTCGGTGATTGTATTTTAACATTCCACATCGACTTAACACTTGCCTTTAGTGTCCCTATAATTATGAACCTGTGTAGTGTGACTGTTGAAATGAGAAGTTCTTGTGAGCATGTTGCCTTGACTGGTAGATTGACTTGGTCATTTAGAATGAAAACAAAGCACACACTTACGAGACAAGAAAGGGAGACGGATGGCCAACTAATAAAAATAAAATTTAAATTTAATTTAAATTTAAATGACTGTGTGCCTGCTAGACCAACAGCAACGAGTCCAAAAGCAAACACGGGGGCAAATTGGTAACTTAGTGAGAAAGTTACTACATTTTGCAAGTTTTTAGTCACCCTACCGAACGTTGCCTTTTTTGTAAGTCTGAGTGACCTTTTAATGAATTTCTCTTTGACTTATTGACTTAAATAGCTAGTAAATTGGCCTAGTGAAATTATGCAAGTGACTTCGGTTAATTTTAGTGTCTCGACCCCATTTTACCGCAAAAAGGATATGTGTCTCAGTTTGTCACTACTTCTAAAGACATATCTTAGTACTAGTGAGCTGTTTTTCTAGGCAAAGCACAATATCTCTTGAGTTCTGTTACCGTTCTATAAAACAGGGTGTTTTTTCATTTTCACAATCTGACTTATGACTTGCCATCGCAGGAGGTTATCTAGGAGCAAATAAAACATAAGACAAAATTGCGAGCAAGCCATTATCATGGATGTGGGATCAAGTCCCAGCCACTGCAGGCTCATTTCTATGGGACACTGTTGAAAAAAGAAGCTGAAACTCTACATGGCTAAAATTTGCAGGCTGAAAATCCAAGTCTGAGAGAGCTTGCTGATGAACTCATTGGTAAATGGTTATTATTGCGATAGCAATTATATGGACACTCAAAAGCAGATTTCTGCCGTCGGCGTCGCCGTCGCCGTGAGGTTCCGTATGACGTCAATGGAGATGAAATCGTCGCCGCGCGCCGCCGAACGCTGTATGTGCGAGTGAAAGGGCGCGAGGGACGCGCTCTTTCACGGGGAGTGAACGCACGGCGGAGAACAAACGCGCGTTCTGCGCCGTGCTTCCTTAAGGGCTGCAGAAGTAGGCGTCTCTTTCCTCCTTTACAATCACCATATATGTAGAGCAAACGCGCCTTCTTCTCACGCACGAAAGGCCGCGGGGGGGGAGAGGGAAGGGAGGCGACGTTTAGCTGCGGCACCAAGTGCCTATTTATATCAGAGGCTCCGGCTACAGTCACCAACGCCGCAGGCATTTTGAGCGAACGCGGGCAAAACGCCGACGGCGTCGACAACAGTTCAGCGCGTTGCCGGTGCTGCTGCATGTCCAAGTTTATACAGCTGATAAAGCTAATATCATTACTCCGTATAGCTCTCTACAAATTTGCTATCGCAATTGATGCTTCGCCTTTCAGGTGAAACTGCGACAACTTTTTAGAAGGAAAACAGTGTGCATTGTTGGTATCCTATTTTTAACAAAGTTGCCAGGTCACGACCGAAAACTCTATGTTCTTATCAAAACGTCGCTAAGTGATGATGATGATGACATTAAAAAATATTTATTCTGGGGTCTTGCGTGCCAAACCCACGATATGATTATGAGGCATGCCGTAGCAGGGGACTCCAGATTGACCGTATGGGGTTCTCTAACATGTACCCAAAGCACGGTACGCAGGCGTTCTTGTATTTCATGGCCATTTCTCCCTTTTGCACCTCATGTGCTCTCTGCAGAAATAGGTTGGCTGGTTGACAAAACTATGTTTAAAGTTTATTAGTTGCTGGACTACAGTTTTGTGGACAAGTATGCCACTTCACTATTTCAATTAATTTGCTGTTTCCAGTGTTGATGTTAAGACGGAGCCCGAGGCATCTGCACCTGGACCGAGCAGCCAAGCATTTAAGGTGAGTGTGAATTACCTGTGGCAGCAGCGATTAACTACCGTGTTTACTAGAATGTTTTGCAACTGCATTATAGGGATGCTAATGGGTAAATTAAGTTGAGCTGTATTAGTAAATTAACCTTTCAAGAGTACCAATAAAACCATCCTTATCGCGAGAGGACGCTTGGTAAGCCAAAAAAGGCGCAAGAAAGGAAAGATGGATGGTGACAATGCCTTGAAGTTCTTGCACCAGCTACGTGTGGCACCTTGTGTTTTGACAGTGACTACTCGGGTCTGGTAAATTTTGTTTTGTTGGTGCAAAAATGGGCTACATCGTGTTCTAAAGGATCCAAAGACTAATCTTAGCAAGCTTCGTGAACTCGTACTGAACTACAACGGCCAAAGTGCGAGAAAGTGCTTTGAAATCTGGGACGTCACAATTACCTACCGACAGTTTAATTTCAGTGTGACATTTAAAAGAAAATTTAATTATTAGCCTTCATTGTTTTTCTTCTAGTAATCAACCTCTTAACGTGAAACTAACGAAAGTAGTGTTTTGAAAGAATACTTTATCAGTGCTCTTTAGTGTCGCTTTCACAAAGCATCGGTTGTATGCATCTCATTATCTCATGACTTGCAGGGAAAAGCAGTTAAGGGCGGCAGATTTAAGAACTAAGCACCAATGCATGGTACAATGAAATTGTAGCAATTTGGTTGTTGTTTTGCAGCACGTTAAAGAACCCCAGGTGGTCAAAATTAATCCGGAGCCCTCCACTACGGCGTGCCTCATAATCAGAACTGGTTTTGGCACGTAAAACCCAAGAAAGAAGATGTTGTTTTGCAGCATATGAGTCATTATTATAGGTATTTTGTGTCTAATTAGGGCAACTGTCTTTGGTATGAAGTGGTGGAAGAAAATAATCTTTGCTAGTTGTAGCATAGGCCACATGACGTTGCTTGTGGGGGCTAGATGCAGCCTCCAAGCCATCAGTTGTTGACCTGTCACTTTTGGTTATCGTTAGTTATCACAAAACATCAAACATTGCGAAGCAAAAATTTTGAACAGGAATTTGTGTTACATCCAAGTAACTGCAATATGTTAGATCATGTTCTGCCTACGTTTCTATGTGCATAAAAAGAAGCTAAACTTAATGCACTCAACTGTTTGCTTTGTAGATGCAGCTCACAGACCATCGACAGTGTGATTGGTGAGGGATCAGATTAGGCAATGACTACTAAAGCCACGGCATGCAACTGCAGAATTGTTGGGCACGCTTTCCCGATCTCTCTCTCTCTCTGGTGCTATGACCGCATTTTATTTTCTGACGAACTCTGCATTCCTTCTTGTTAAACGACAGCTCACGTTAAGTGTGTTCCCCTTATATTGCTTTGTCGTTAACACAGGAGCCCGCAAAACGTTACCTCAACTGCCCAGCCGCTGTGACGATCGCATTACTCCAGAAGTTTCTCCGCATGAAGTACAGCATCAGCGCAAGATACAAGGTGGGCTAATGTAAAACTCGTGAATCTTTGCGAATGTGTGCACGGGTTAATTCAGTTCATGTTGCCTCTTTGGGTTCATGTACGGCTGGTTATAGACTGCTTTGAGTGGCTTTTGTTGCTTTGCTGATGATGCTGCTGAATCGCATCTTTCTTTTTCTTGACGTTATGGATGTCGCGGATTGTGCGTCAGATTGTGATTTCTTATTTTTTTGAAGTTTTCTAGATGCCCTTAACACAGTAGAACCTCGGTCATACATTTTGGGGAAAAAATGCGAGATAAGAATGCTAATCAGAAAAATGTATGATACAAGGTCGCTAAAAAATTCGGCAGACTCAGCTGTAGTTGACGTCTACTGTATTTTCCGGCCTACGAGTCGCACCCTCTTACTCTGGTAGCAACTGCGTAGTTTGTGCAACGGCGCGATACATATCTTGATAGCAATCTGCAGACTTTGGGGGTCAGTCGACTCGTGGGCGGCCTGCCACTGCTTGCGTTGCTGCTTCGTCCTTCTCACACGGTGCTTGGCAACTCGGTCACAAGACGAACCCGGTACCTCCATAGCGCGCACACAACATGTAGCAACTACCAGAGGAGATCAACTCAGCGCACTTCGCGTGGCCATAGCATTCAATCTGATTTTGACGGCAGTTCTACCAAAAAAGAAAGTATAATTCAGAAGTACCAAAAACAAGATGGGAAAACTCAAAAAGTTGCCAAAAATTGCGTTTTGAGAAAAATTTTTTTTATAAAATTAGAGATTGAAAGTCGCAGCGCTCAAAAAATGCGGGAAATGCATACATTTTTTAAAATTATTTCTTGAGCCGCAACAGCCCGGGCAGCCATGTTATTGGCAGAACAAGGCTTGGCCGAGCTCCTCATGCGATTCGCAATGGCGAGTGGCCGTGCATTGTCTGGCCGTGAGACGCTAGAGGACTGCACACTTTCATGTTTTTAACAGCCACCTTGTGCTCTTTAAATGCAATTTTAACCTGTGTGGCCAAGTTTCAATAGTAAGCACAATTCCGCCCACCGCTCCGATGGGCGGTAACTCATTGCGTATGCTTTCTGCCCTCAAGGGCTTAGATCACCACGGTCATGTCTGAAATAGCTCTGAAGGCCTGCCAATGAAGAGTCCTGGTGCTTGAACTGTGACAGGAAACAGAGGGTGCATGCCTATGTAATTAAGGAACACCTACTATGTCCCATGACGGTGGCCTCCCCTTCTCACCCTTCGTACGCTTCACCGCAGTATATTGCCTATGCTTAACTGCGTAACACCACTGTACTCACTGGACTTTTGGAAACGGGCATTATGCAACCTTTCTGAGACTGTCGTTCTTTCTGTGCTTTGAATGCCATCGACTAGGATGACGAAGGCAGGGTCACTGCTGGCAGTGGCGAATGGTTTCAATAAAAAAACGCGGCACGTGATGCTAGACATGATATACATGGTCTCATGCCTGGCATTCCTGCAGCGAGTTCTCGCAGGGAGTCCACATTCTGTAAACCTGGGAAATCACGCTAAAAAAATTGAAAATATGAATCTGTTCTGCAGCTGTACAGTTTTTCGTGGTTCTGAAGGTGCAAAGGTATGTGGTGAGACAAAATTTTCAATAGACAGAATTTATTGGTGCCTGGAGGGGATACTCTGCAGCCATAGATAGCCAAAATCACATTAAAATTCTTTTAAGCATGTATAGTCTGTGGGCTATAGTCTGGAAAACGCGGTATTGCCTTTTATGTTCCTTTAATGTGCAGATGCAAAGGGCATTGTTTAAAGAGAGCTCGTTGCTATCTTTTTGCAGGTGGACATACTTTACATGGACGACGTTCTCTGGAGTGATTACATGCTTATGGATGTTGCCTACATCTACTCTTGGAAAAGGGTATGTGGGGCTGTGAATTTAAGGACATTTTAGTTGGGGAAAACCTCCGTCGAAGCCTTTGAGTTGAGAGGACAACTTGTTTATCTGTTCATATACACACCAACTGCAGAGACCCTCTCTTCGGTATACTACCGAGCTTATTTAAATGAAATTTGTTGCATTTGAAAAAGCTAAATTCAGGAAACTGTAATAAGGAAAATTTTGGCTCAAAGCTCAGACTCTACGTATGCTTGTTCGTGTGAATTAGCTTGCTTCTATGTGCGTATGTGCCAGCCGCGTCTTGCCAGGAATAGTGGTTAGCATTTAAAAAGGATATGCGCCAGCACGCGCTCGCTCCTAGCTAGAGATCTTGACAGATGTCGTTTCGGATTTAGCTTAATTGTTTCAGTGCTTAGGAATGCTTATCAAATCTGTTAAATGTACTCATTTTCAATTGAGACTCGTAAAATCAGCGTTGAAGTGCTTGCTCACATGGTATTTGCAGCCAACTAAGGAGAAATCCAACCTGCACCCCACCGTAGCTGTGTAGATTTGATATGAACTTTCTCTTTTAAATGAAACCCCAGCAAATTTTTTTCTTTCTTGTGCGTATGTAATTAGATAGCAAACCCCCTTTGGTGGATCAGTGACTATGACTTCCTTTTGCTGTACGAGGTCGGGGGTTTGATTCTTGGTTGCATTCCAATAGATAGCAAACCCCCTTTGGTGGATCAGTGGCTATGACTTCCTTTTGCTGTACGAGGTTGTGGGTTTGATTCTTGGTTGCATTCCAATGGAGGCAGAATGCAAGAACGCTTGTGTGCTTAGGTGTAGGTGCATGTTAAAGAACCCCAGTTTGTCAAAGGGGTGGGGACAGGGCGATGTTCCCTAGGAGATAACGAAACTATCAATGGCAGAGAACCTTGCCTTAAGGTATAGCTTTAAGGCATTGAGATGTGGCTTCACAGCAGCGCGCACCATGTTGCCATGAAGTCGCACCTCAAAGCGAAATTCACATATAGCCCACAACGCGACCTAGCTGTTTAATTTTTAATTTTTTGTTTGGGGTTATATACGCAAAAATATGGTAATAAATTAACGCAATAGCGTTCAAGGCCCCGTGTCGTAGAAAATCCGATGCCGGGTCAGGGGCGTTGCCCAGCCTAGAAAATCATTCCGACCCACCCCGACTGCGTAGTCCCGCCATGTGGTGCAAGGCATTAGTGAACAAAAATTTCTCAAAGTACCGGAGAAACCCGCATATAATACGGACCCGCATATAATACAAGGTGTTATTTGGGGATAGCAATAACAAAAAAAAATGTTTTCATCCACATATAATACGAGTGAGGAAAAACTCGCAGAAAGCATTTATTTACATTGCAGTTAACGTTCAGTCGTCCGTTTCTCTGGCACTGTCTCCTGATAGCCCCTTGTCCGAGATATCTTCCCCCAGAAAGTCATCTTCAGTGCCGTCAAGTGCATTGGAGATGGCGTATTTCTTAAAAGAGCGACTGACGAGCTCCTCGGGGATGCTGGCGCACGCATCCGCAATTCAGCTACACAGCACTGCTGGAGAGGCTCGTTTCAGCCGTCCGGCAGCCGTTACTTCCGGGTCTCCCGACCTCATCCACTCTTGGTAGCAGCACTTGATCTGGTCTTTAAAAGGCTTGTTAATCCAGACATCCAGCGGATGCAACGGGATGTCATCCCAGCCACGAACGCTGCCCTCGGTGACGCTGAAGTGCCGCCCTGTGACGCCATTTCCGATGATCTCGGCAGCTAAAATAACTTTCCTTTTAAAGGCAGCTGGGTACTGCTTTCGCGGTCCCGGACTAGCGAACGTGCCGATTCTTAGCGTGGTCAAAATGGCGCCCGTTGAAAGCAGCAGCAGCCTACCGACGCCACCGCAAGATGACTCATCCTGCTGCTACTAGTCTCGATGGTGATAGCACTGAGCAAAAACGAAACCGAAACTGCAAATTTTAGGCTGAAAAATTTGGGATCCGCATATAATACGAGGCAGAAATTTTACGTGGCAAAATTTAGAAAAAAACCTCGTATTATATGCGGGTTTTTACTGTAATAGCCGTCAGAAAATCGTAAAGTACGACTTAACCACAACCTGCGTACATGATAGCGTCGGATTGTAATATGAATGTACGCGAAAACATAATTCTGTTACGAGGAAACTCAAACACAAACCCCTTTTCAGCATTTCTACCATACAACAGTGGTAGCCCGGGTATGTTACTTGCTAAAACAACATCCAGATGGCGCTCGCGTCCTCAGCAGGTCAAACTGGGACTTAGCCTGTCTAATGCGTTTTGGACACACGTGCGCCTTGGCGCAACAGCAAACAATTAATAAAGTAAAAAAAAAAGGTCCTAGGGCCTTCACATTTTGATATAAGACGCCTTATATTGCCTGTGGAAAAATGTCTTCCCAGCAATGCATTTGTGTTTAAAAGTGAAGCCGACTTTAATAGGATCACTGTAAACTTGGTCTTTGTAAGCTGGCTTTCTCACGTTGTGGTTTGCAGTGAAGCTTACTCATAAAGAAAAATGCGATGCGAATAGGGCCCAATAACGCTATCGCGTTCCACTCTTAAAGGCAAAGCTTAAGCATCCTCCAATTTTTTAAGTGTTTTTCAATTAACTTTTGTATTTCTATGCCTTCAACTGTAGTGCTTTTTATTATTGACAAGTTGGCAGGTATAGTCGTATCAATTAACCACATTCTTCTCTCTTCTAAATCTCATAGCCTGCGCGTTGATTTGGGGCGATAAAAGCGCAAGACGTTATTTGTAGGGGTGTGCGAATAGGGATTTTTGAAACCCAATCGAATACGAACCGAATAATGCCATAAGCGAATCTAATCGAATAGTTATCGTATAATTAACCACCTTTATCACAATTACCGTAAAATACCACGGAAGCGCTCAGTTTCGCACCAACTTCCAGTATTAACATTTCCAAAACTTAAGAATTCTAAAAATTATATGTTAAGTGCCCACCCCCTCCAAAGCGTTAGCTTCAGCCAAAATATTCACCCCACTGCGGCCGCTGCAGTCCGCTAGGGGCGATGACGGGATACAGTCAACGTCTGTCTGACTTCCTAGGGGCTGCGAAAATATCCGAAAAATCGGGCAGTCCGAAAAAATGAATGCATGCCTTTTACTGCCCCCAAGGCCTCAAATCGCTACAGGCACGTCTGAAATAGCACTAAGGCCTGCCAGTACCCTTATTAGGCGTATTGGTGCTCATACTGTGATGGGAAACGGCGGGTGCACACGTGTATAATTAAGGAATACATACCGTGTCCCATGACAATTGCCCCTTCCCACTCATGATATGCTTCACTGCAATACTTTGCGTATGCTTCAGTACATAACACTGTTCTATTGAGGCGAAGCTGACTTTAAGGAACCGGCATTATGCAGAGCGCCGTACTTTTCAAGCTTCGAAGCCATTGGCAAGGATTACAAAGGCGGAGTCAGCACCATTGTTAACAGCGGCAAATTGTTTCGATGAAAAACACTTGGTAGCGAACGTCGAAGTAGCTAGGCCTAAGCGTTGCTGCTGGTAGTGGCTATGGCTGCCAGCAGATCTATGTGCAAGAGCGCTGGTTCGAGAAATAGCGAGATAATCGAAATGTCGGCAGTGGTGGCTTCGATTAATGCCTGTTTCGGGCCTGCAGTCATGGCAAAGAGTGCGGAAAATCGGACGGACAAAGATTTCTCTCGTCCGAAATTTCGGGTGTTCTTATACATTGAATCTATAAGACAAAGGCGTCCAAATTATCGGGCATGTCCGGAAAATCGGTCGTTCAGTGTATTCGCTTTCCCATCATTTACCATTTGAGAATAAACATGCTTTCTTCGATTCCGTAGCCACCATAGCCCTACCTAGAAGTTTTTGGTTGGCCACCATCTTGGTTTTTACTGCTTCGCCCAGACAAGCACCCATATCTAGATTACCCCAATTTTCAGTGAAAGTGGGGTGGGCGCTTCTGCGGTATTTTACGGTAATATAAAACGATGTTCACATCCTAGTATTCTTAAAGTTAGCAAGTTTCTGTCATACATAGTACGTTATGAAGCGTTATTTATTAAAAGCATAAATGGAGCGTTAGGAGCAAACAAGTAGTTTCTTCACGTGCGCAGGTCTTCAGCAAGCGCGAATGAATTCTGGGGTTTGACGTGCCAAAACCATGATTTCATTATGAGGCGCAAATGATCGCTGTATAGCCTGCGAAGTATAGCTACCTAAGCGACGTAGCCTGCTGTACTACACAAGTTCTCATGTTTTATGCTTATACTATGCACAGGGGGTGGAAACTTACCATACTTTTGCTACACTTTTATGTTTGGGTGCAGTTCACATTTAGAAATATTCGAAAACTATTAGAAAAATATTTGCATTTACGAATAGTGACTATTCGACTCAAAGATCGAATCGAACAGAACACTATTCGATTCGTTATTAGAAAGTTTCAAATATTCGCACACCCCTAGTTATTTGGTAAACCGCGCTCGAGTGACCTGCTTTTCACCTGCACATCTTTCTTTTCTCGGGCTTAGGACATGCCCCTACGGCTGTTCTATCGCGTGTTCGAGAGTGCACCGAAGCCAGCGGCACCTGTTGCGTCGACGGTCCAGGTGCCCACTTCAGCACCGAGCCTAGCGCAAAGTACGGCGCAGCAGAGTGGTAGCCTTTCATCATGCGTCGCTCCTGGCATCGACGCACGAGCACCAACGTTGAGCAAAAGGTGACTTGTTTCCCACTTGTGTAGCATAGAACTTCCAATGCTGCAATCGTGGCTTTTGTTCCAGTACAAGAAATGCCAGTACGGTTATGCGCAGTCAGCACCAAATTTTCCGAAGCTTGGGCTCGTCCAGAACAGTGAATTTTTGCTGTGCTAAGGCGTGCGTGCTTCTAATTGAATGGATTATTGTGTAGTCCACACAAGTGACTGCAGACATCAAGTCGGAATTCGAAGTTATCTGCCTGGGCTTTTATTATTTTTGGAAATCTTGCATCCCGTAAACTTTCCATGTACTACGTGTGTGCTATGAGTGTACTATTAGCATAAATTAAAGCGCTAACAAGTTGACACCAGCTGGAAGGCATTGCTTCGTTTACACGCTTCACCTGTGCTCATAACAGTTGCATGATTTAAGTTCGGGAATGTCTAGTCACTAAATAAGACCTGCTCAATTATTTGAATTTTCCCACAGCACTGGCACCTTCTCTGAAGAATACGATCTGTGTTTTTTTTTGGTGATCCTCTGGAATCGGAATTCTCAACTTTGTTTCGGTATCCACAGTCGAACTCACTTATAACAATATCCAAGTGCCACGAAAATTCAGTTGTTATAACCGATAATTGTTATAACCAAATTGCATGAAAAAAAAATCAAAATAGGGGAATGGCAGAGCTGTTGTGCGAAAACTATAATGGAGGGGAGGCCAGTGCCACTCCCCACAACCTTCCTCCATCCGGCTGCCGATGGTGTTGACTTGTTTAACTGTTTCCTGCGCACTCCGATAGCATGTAACATGCCGTGGCTGTCGACGTTCACCAATGACACTGCTATAACAACTGCAAAGCGGATTCATGGGCAGCAAATGACATTTGGTCTCCGCCGATGTGTTCATGTTTACAAGTCTATACGGCCAATAAACCTACTATCCTTAGTTTGTATAGCTGTCTACTAATCTGCTATCGCAATCGATGCTTCGCCTTTCGGGCGAAACTTCAAAATTTCTTCTTTCCGCTTTCTGCCTCGGTGATCATATGCGCCTTCACCTTGAGAGAGAGAAATTTACGCTTCTTCGTTGGCATAGCCATTTCGACTGGACACACACCACAGAAAGCGGCAGTGATTGTGGTGATCCCGTGCAGTCTTGCGCAGGCGCGTGATGACCACGCGTGGCTATGGATTGCAGTGGCTTAAATCGGTACTTTGAATTTGATTTCGTTCGCAAAAACCTCATTCAAGCGGACATACGATCGTCACAGCTTTGGAGGGGCCTTCCAATTTGACTACTCGGCAGTTCCAATTTCAGTTCAGTCCCAGTTTCTTTCTCGAAAAGTTAGTTGAAGCGGAAATACCGAATAAAATGCCTTCATTATGAAGATACTTTTTTGTATCACTTTCTATGGTCAGCTGACGGGGAATCGAAAATCTTCATTGTGGCGGAAATTTCGTTGTAGCGGCGTTTCGTTGTGGGGGGATTCGGCTGTAACCGATAATGGGGCACGGGGCATTGTAGTAAGTGGGTTATTTCACGATAGAAAACAGAAAAGTTGATGGTGCAGCAGCTTCTCATTGTTATAACCGATAAATAGTTAAAAGCGGTATCGTTATAAGTGGGTTCGACTGTAAATGGCACCGTGAGGGGTTGCAGTCTAAAAAGGATTTGGTCACATTTTTTTGTTGATGCATTCGGTGTCGGCAGCACCAGTGGCAATTCCTCTCCTGTTTGGTAAATAAGGCTCCAGGTTTGGTTCAGAGGAGTAGTGGCATTAGAGAGTTTTAGCATATCTAGTATTACAGCAGACGTAAGCAAGCAGACAGGGCGTTTTACTGGATGAGCAGAGGCGCAAACATGAACGGCCTGCACGGTGCAGCCCCCTGGTGGTGCCAGAAACCAGAAAAACACAGTGACCAAAAACACACTAACACAAAAAACACAGAAAAACACAGTAACCTAAGTGTATGTTACTTTGCTGCAGGTGCAAATTTTCGGCAACAACACGATTATGCCACTGCCGAAAATTTACACCAGCAGCAAAGTAGAATGCACTAGGTAACCGCAGTAATAGCTCTGTGTTTGTCTGGTTCAGCTCTGCATCAGCAGGTGGCTGGGCACTTTGCAGGCCACTCCCGTTTGCGTCTCCACTCATCCGCTACTTCTCCCAATCTGCCTGCGTTTAATGGAATACGCTAAACCGCTCTATTTGTTAACAGCATTGCTGTAGCAAGCATGGCACCGCAAACTGCTCTCCCATTGCATGTGTGTTCCAACACATGTTCTAGTTTTGAACCTTGATATAACAAACAGGGATATAGCATATTATCTGACATAGTAAGTTATGGATATAACAAAGTAAATGTTGAATTTGGTTGGCCAAGCTTTATTTCACTGAGCACATTGCTGCTATAGCGAAACTGAAGAAAGCAAAGTTTGAGACAATAGTGGGGAACAGCGAAGCAAATACTTTTTCGTTTGCAGCTCAGACTATGTGTTCTGGTAGCAAAAATGTCAAATACGCAGCAATAACAAGTTGAGGAATGGTGCACCCTGGACACTCGTGCATGTCTTTGCCAGCAGAACCAATCAGCAAGCCAACAACACGCCATTCCTGTCTGATCACACCGATCGCAGGTTGTGCAATAATGAATGTACGTAAGGTACATTGTAATATACCATTGCCAACATACCATGTATTAGCATGGCATATAATTTTGTTTTCCTTCATTTCCTGACGCTGTGCAACCTTTCAGTCCATTTCATCCCTGTTGTGTCTGCGTGGCTTCCACGCCTAACCCTTCAAATCGTGATGTATTTTGTTTTCAGTATTACTTTCTGCAATTATTAAAGGAACCTTTTCTCTTTTTTTTCTGTATCTTGCAGCGCAAGTGTGGCCCAAGAGAGCAGGGGTTGCAAAAAGGAAACCACTTCACCCGACCCCGTAGCAAAGCCTGTTGAACACTCGGCACCTGTTGTCGAGTTGCCCCCATCAAAGCCCACCATTGAAGCGAGCAGCACGAGCATCGCAGATCCGAAAGTACAAAGCAAAATCAACACCTCGCGTCCCAAGAGAACAACCGACCCTGCATCTGTGGCGGGCACGAGCAGAGTGAGTAGGGTGACGAAGACCACGACAACGCCGAGCGTCGCCGCGCAAGTGTGCAACGTTCAACAAGTACCTGACATCCCGGGAACCTCCACAAGCAAAATTTGTACCCCTGCAACGACAGCCTCAGCTGTTTCAACTTCGGAAGGACCAAGTAAGGCTGAAGCTGCGAATCTGGGTGCTGCAAGGACAGCCTCGGCTTCTCTCATCAAGCCTGAGAATTCTGCCGTGCCTAGTGAATCGGCCCCCTCAAACAGTGAGGCCAAAGCTGTTGCACCAGACGAGCCTGCGTCATGTCCACTAGCGAAAGTACCTGCAAGCGTTGCAAAGAGTGCAGCGGTTGAGAATGTGAACAGTCAAAATGCAGCAGCACTGCACCCTGGCACTGTTACCCCAGCAGCACATCAGGATGCTGGCGGCAAACCTGACCGCGTATGCGGGCCTACTTTGACATTCAAAGCAAATCCTGCTGCTGACAGCAGTTCAAGTGCTAGAACGGCAGGGTTTGTCATGAAGTTCCAGCCCAAGGTCACAACTCCCACCTTGAATGGCATCGACAAAGGGCTTGCGGGTGGTTTGGTGAAAAGTGCAATCTGTTCAAGCGACGTAACATCTGACCAAGTAATGAAGAAAGGCACCCTCATTGAAGACGTAGGCACGATATCAACGAGTAATGTTTTAACTAAGTCCCCACCCTCGTTAGTGGAGGACAAGAAGGTTGAGGAGAAGGCGCCTGAGACGAAACAGATTCAGACGTGTATCAGCCGTGCAGCACACAAGGCGGAAGAGAAGATGAATGCGATAAAAGCCGCCGCGGCTTTGGTGAAGGAGAGCGGTCCATCCGAGAAGGACTGTAAAGAAACCTCCGGAGGACTTTCGGTCACGCTGAGGCCAAACAGGATTTCCGGGAGAAGCCATAGCGAAGACTCTGCCGACAAACGTCCTCAGAAGACCAGTCAGGCGGACTCGTCATCGAAAAGCGACCCACCTGCTTTGAAACCTCCTTGCCGGTCCGCCACTCCACCATTACCTGTGATCCCTTCGTACCTCACTTTGAGCAAGTCGCATCCGTCGCTCTTTCACATGTCACCGCGGAAACGAGGCCGACCTAAGCTTGCAACTGTCAACAGCCTGAACGAAGAAATAGAGCGCGCCCACATGATGGCCCGTGGCGAGATGGCCGTTGCCACCGCCACCGAGATGCCTGTGGCGCGTGGTGAGACGACCGTCACTCCAGCTGCTGAGAAACCTAAGCCAATCATTCCGGTGATCACAAGCCTCAAGATCAAGCCCATTCCTCCACCACCCCCGCAGCAGCCCGAAGTTGTGACGCTGCAGTCGCCAACTGCGGCGGAAGCACCAAAAGATACCCAGCTGCGGCCGCGGTCCAAGAGCCAGGGAGACATCTCTGAAGAGAAGTCGTCGGATGCTGAAGACTCGATAGGGCGCCGTAAAAGCAGACGCAAGCGCCCGCCCGCGGAGCAGCTGAAGACAATGGTGACTCAACTGAAGGAGCTGGATTTGGAGAAGGGACAGGTGGCAACGCAGGAGCCTCTTCAGAGCCTTCCAGGTGGCGGCACGCCGGGTCTGCCCAGGCCCGAGCAGGGACAAGAGAAGATCACACTGCGAGTGACTCGCGACGAGAAGTGCAACCTGAAGGTGGAGAAGCAGCTGCGTCCTGCGGTCGTCTCCGAGACACTCCACGACTCGGGCTTCTGCGAAGACGTCGTCGCGGACTCGTTGGCCTCCTCTCCCGTTCCTGACCCCAAACCGAAAGGCGAGTCCGTTGCAGTGGCCGGGACTGTGCACCAGACAACAGCGCACCAGAACGTTGTCACAAGCACCACCAGCAAGGGACTCGAACACATTGGTGCCACACGCCACCTGCAGCACGGTACGAAGAGGGACTTGCGCAAGAGCAAGAGGAAGTCTGTCGAAGATTGGGTCAATGAGCAGAGCAAGTGGGTCCGGACGCATGAAGTGGAAGCTGCAACGCACCAGGGCGTCATGCCACCCAATACAAAGCCATCTAGGAATGGCGAAGATGCTATGGTGACTCCGGCTGCATCTTCAGAGTCTAAAGAAACGTCCACCAAGGTACAGCGGAGAGGTCGCAAGCGAACGAATCCTGTTAAGATCACCAAGCCAGCACCCGTGGTCGATGCTCAACAGGAGAAGCTTGTGAGCAGCCCCGCTCGTATTTCGAGCTCTTCTGCCGAGTCTGCCACCCCTTCTTCTGCGTTGCCTACAGCCGACAAGGAATCGGGCTCAGATGCAGGGTGCAAGAGCAGCACTCAAAGTCCGAGAAACAGTGGCAGCAGAAGCAGGCAGGAGCCGGAGCACCCAAAGAAATCCCCGGAACTTGTCATCCCACGGTACATTCCCAATGCGGCTACCAGTGTGCCGTTAACAGTCACGCACGCCCGGAACAAGCGCTTAAGAGAATCTAGACAGGAAGCGACGGCCGCCTCCGGCCTCGACCTCTCGTCTTCCCGTTCCACTTCAGGCGCAGCGGGCGAGTCGCCCGAGAAGGATTCCGAGAAGAGCAAATTCTTCAAGGAAGCACTAAATCTTTCGATGAAGGAAGCTGAGGTGCCCGCTGCGTCTTGCAAGGACACCTGCGCGGCAAGCATACTACCACCAAAGCACCCGGAAGAGATTACAGGAGCACCGACTCAGAACTCTCACAATGCACTGCCACCAGCATCAGTTGTTGAAAGCAAAACGGTCACAAAATCTCCTGAGCAGTCGTCTCCAAATCACGGAACTACATCGCAGTTAAGCATCATTCATCAAGTTGTTGAAAAGATAGCATCTCGGAACTCTTGTAAGGTGCAGAAGGTTCAACAAGACGTTGTCAACAAAGGCAAAGCAGCTCCAAAAGGAGAGAATCAAACAAACAGTCATGATGGAAAGTGCAATCCACGGCAAGGCGTGTTGCAAACTTCGCTAAGCCACTCCCCAAGCCAGCCAGGCTCTTTAGATAATAGGCAAGATGCCAGATCTGCAAAAAATGATGCGCTGGCACCGTCTTTGGACTGCAGCTTTTGGAGCAAAGGCAGGTTCTTGCACCGTCGCAGGTGCAGAGGTGCAGCCATCAAACCAGTCGCCAAAGTCGACACAAGCACAAACTTTAGACAGTGCGTCACCGAGCAGTACGGTTGGGTCGGAGATTTTGCCGCGGATAAATGAGACGGGCGTTTTTCGCCTGGAGTTCCCAGCCGCGGAACTTTCTGTTCCATCCGAGTCGAGAAGTCCCAAGGAAAAGTCTTCCTTCACTCCGTCAAGCAACTCCACAGAACAACTCCAGAGTCATGGCACCTCGTCGTTTGTAGGAAAAGAAATGTCTGAAAGTGTTCGGAACATAGTGCTTGTTCAGGAGAGCATGATGGAGCTTCGACAGGGGTTGTCGCGAGCAGGATCTTGCGGCTTAATCGAGGCCAGGGCAAAGGACAACACTTTGGCAGCCGAGAAGTTGTCCCGTACGAGCCCCATTCCTTCTAAAGCAAAAAGCCCTGGGCTAGAAAACTGTCCGACTCTAAGCATCAAGAAAGAGCTTTCAAGCAGCAGGAACAATGTCTTCGGTTCGCCCAGCACGCATTCCAGGCCACAGCCGACCATACAGTTTCCAGTAGGTGACGTGAAGAGTCCACGGGAAATCTGTGTCGGTGCATCTGCTGCTACATCTGCAAGCGAAGTCTTCTCTGGGAGCTCCAAATCTTGCGTACGATCAAAATCCGCTGAACTGTTAATGAAGTCGTCACCACCAGCAAATCGCTTGTCGCCAATATTTGGGGGCATGCCGATTCTGAAAATGCCTGTAGGAGCCGTCATGATGGAACAAGAAAAATTTGACCCTTCGAAATTACGTAGTGGCCACGTGAGGAGTGCACGAAGTCCTGTCAGGTCTCCCCTTGGATCAGAAATTAAAGGCCCAAGTCCGACAGGCCACGGCAGTATTAGCAGTTCTGCCTTGCAGAATGCACCGAGCCCCGTCAAATCCCCAGTGCCGTCGGAAGTCAAAAGTGCAAATCCAACAGGCCATAATCCGGCGAGCCCTTGCGGTGTCTCTACCGTACAAAGTACACCAAGGCCTGCAAGGTCTCCCGTGTCTTTAGATGTAAGGGGGGCTAAACCAACGAGCCACTGCGTCGCTGGCGGTTCTGTCAGCACGGCGGATGTAAAAGTTGGCAAACTTGAGCAAGAGAGGGGCTTGTGGCGGCCCATAGACATCTGCACATCAAGGCAGCTAACGGAAGCTGCCCTTAAAAAAATAGCAGCCAACAAGAGCATCTCCATAGGGCAAGTGAAAGACACGAGGTCGCAGGTACCATGTAGAAACCGGCAGGGAGTCGCGCTGGACATTCCACAGGCGCCTCGGTCTCTGTCGATCAGCATCGTCACATGCAATGCAGGAGTGAAGGGAGGTTACTTCCAGCCAGCAAACCAGATGGTACAGGCCTCACAGCCCCTCGAATGTTTAAGCATGTCTCGTCAGTTGAGCATTGGCAACAGCAAGCAGGCAGATTTCCTCGTGAAAGAAGTTCGGCCACCACCGCATTGCCCGGACACCAGCGTAGGCGACAAGTTCCTTGGCTGCAGCACACTGTTATCACGCACACGTCCAGAGTTGTCCGTAACGTCCAGGAGCAATTTAAAAAGTGGCATTCACATCCCTGCTTCTCTGAGTGTCTATACAAGCACGCAACAGAAGAGCTGCTTATCACCTCCCCTCTGCAAGTCAATGACGCGGACTCCTCCGTCAGAGGAGCAGCTATCACCCCGGCTGAACGTGGAGTTGGAGCAACCGCGTGTTTCCCCAAGACCTTCAGACAGGGTGCAGCGACGTGTGTTGGCCAAGGACGTTTGCCAGCCAGAAGGGCATGGAATCAGTTCCTCCAACGAAGTTCAGGCGAGCAAACCTAGTGCCTGCAGGGAGTCCGGTATGCCCAGCCCCAGAGCGAGTGAAAATATGTACAGGACAACGGTGGCTGAAATCGACCTCTTCACAACGCTCAGCATCATCGAGACCATGAAAGGGAGGGCGACTGTGCATGACATCATAGATGAATACATCACCAACATTGGCAGCTTTTTCTGCATTATGGAGTCACTTCCCGCGGAAGGCAGGCGTGCCGCGGAAGTCATGTGTTCCCTGAAGGAGAAGGGTCTGCTGAAGGTCACAGCACTGCTCAAGAAGGTCACCACCAACTTGTCCTCTAATCAGCTATCGCGCGCGCTTGCCGTCGAGGCTTTAGTGCAGAGGTGCTTGCAGCGATGTCGCCGCGGCCATCTTGGAAACTCATCTGCAACGTCGACATCGGAAGAAGTCGTCACGTCATCTGAATGGGACACCTCAAGCATGGGCTCTGCATTACGTGATCAGAATGTTGTAGATGTGAAGGATGAACCGCCTGCAGTTGCTGTTCTGGAACTGGATTTCGAATTCGCCATCGTTCCCATCCTCGAGGTGCACTTCAGGCATGCAGAGCTGAAAAGGAAAGCTCTGAAGCGCCTGAAGCATGGCTTGAGGCTTAGGGACTTGGTAGGGCTGAGGAGCAAGCATGTGTCATCGGTAACTCTGCCCGACCAAGTGGGACCCTGCACGAGGTTTCTTCCTAGGAGATCCGGAGGCTGCTTTTCCAATTTTTCAGCACTTGGGCGGGTTCAAAAGCGGTGAGTGTTCCATTTGGTGGTGGTTTTGCCTTACAACTGAAAAGTGACAGCCAGTAAGGTCTATGCTATGACATACTTTTTGTATGCCATCGTGAATTTTCACCTCATCAACATTTATGGTGCATGATGACCATGCTGTAGTTTGAGCAGGGCATGTTTCGTGTGTTTACTGACTGAAACGGGACCACAGTGATGCGTATTTGGTTATAATGGTCGTGCAATTGTTGCTGCAGCAAAAACAGCTGTGGACTGCTGGATAGGCAGCATGTCATAATCAGCGTAACGTTGTAGCTGCTGAGAAATACTCGTATATTCGCCCTTTCATTCTCTCACTGAGAATGTGCTTCATAAAATTTGCATAGGCTTACTGTGTATACTTTCTTTTCTGTCTCCTTGTTCTATATAGCAGTCACCTGCCACAGCCAACCACTTCTCTTGACCAGTCAACCAAGAGCCTGGCCAGGTTTCTTCCTATACCAAGTCGTGGGCTTCCTCAAAGGACTGTGATTGTGGATGCGCTTTCTTCGTTGTTGACTGGACACTCGCCCAATCTAGTCAACCGCAGAGTTCCCAGGAATGGACAGTGTTGTTCTCTCGTGTCAGCACAGTCTGTGACAACGGCTACAGAGGCTTCGTCATCGGCAGTGCTAGCCTACCGAGAGCCTGGCACCGTCCGGAATGTTGATAACATATTGTCTGTGTTATCTCAGTTGTTGTCTGGCCGACCGGACTGTGTCTCATCATACGTGCCCCAAGTGGTCTCACATTTCGATAGTGGTAGGCTCGTTCCTTCCACTCATCATCGGCAGTTAAATGACAGGCAGCACGCATCATGCAACCTGCTACTTGTCGAAGCCACCGCTGAAAGTTCACTAGTCATCTCATCGCCGCAGTCAAATAGTAAGCTTGTGATTGGGCCCGATTTCGACAGGCAGCTGCTGTCGAGGTTGCTCGACAGACTGAAGTTTATGATACCAAAGACGCAAGGCGCCGGTTCCTGGTTGAACAGCGTCGTGCACAGGGCGGCGGTGGGCGGCCACAAAAGTAGACGCATGCTGACGAACTGCATTGACGCACATGACGAAAGATGGCCCGCGATGGAGGCACTTGGGGCCTCTTCCTGCAAGGCCATCCCATCGGTCAAACCAGAGCTCGTGGCCAGGCCGGAGCTGTTAACCAGGCCGGAGCTATTAGCCAAGTCACAGCTGTTGGTAAAGCCTACGGTCGCAGTGTCCAGGGGGCTTCTTCAGAAGCGAGGAGCACTGACTACTGGCATCTGTGAGGTCTCCCCTGTACAGAAGAGAAGGCGCTTAGCTGGCGTCACCGTGCCCGGTGTCAC
The DNA here is from genome assembly GCF_013339745.2 of Dermacentor silvarum. Lineage (NCBI taxonomy): Eukaryota > Metazoa > Arthropoda > Arachnida > Ixodida > Ixodidae > Dermacentor > Dermacentor silvarum. The sequence continues at coordinate 10,729,936 of NC_051160.1, forward strand.
AGAGGTGTGCTCTGCTACTGCGCAGCGGCAACGCATTGTCAATTCATGCTTGCCAAGAAAGGAAGTAGTGGAAGTCGTTCCTACAGACTGCGTAGTTGTGCTGCACAGGTTGGAGCTGCGTGACGTCGAGGAAACGTTGCTTAAAAGGAAGAGGTGTAGGAGCGGCGGCAGCGCCCAGCCCAAGAAGAAACCAAAGTTGTCTCTGTTTCCAAAAGCCCCGTCGGGTGTCCAGAGGTAGTGACGGCTGCTGCTGCTGCTTATCACCTGTGAAAATGTGTTCTACCGTTTGTTTTTCCGCCTCCCCCAACGTCCCCCACATGTGTCGATTGTTTGTCTCTGTTGTAAAGAGAGTCTTTCCCCTCTGTGCACCTGTTTTATCGCAAGTGCGGTTTATTTTTCCCTGCAATTTGTTCTATCCCAGTGAGAGGCATTGGACGTTGTTTAGCCGTATAGCACACACACAACTGATTTGTAGCTTATTTATGCAAGGAACTGTTTTCTTCCTTTGTTGTAAACGTGTAATATAATTGTTTCCTTCGTGGCAAGGAGACGATGTATATAGTGTACGATAAATAAATTTTGTATAATTTAAGCAACCTATATCCTACTTGTCTTGACCAGTCATTGTGTGCAAAAGGCTTTTAGTTGGTTTCGTATTTATTCGCAAAGCATATTCCCATTCACACATTCGCAAAGTCACGATCTTAAGGGCAGAGGTAAATACAAATGATTGCAAATCGCCGATTTGCATTGCAAAAGCCGATTCGTGTCCATGGTCAACCATAAGAAAGGACTCCTCTGTCGCTTATGCCCCCGTAAAGCTTTGTTGCTATGTTACGCAATGTTTGAAGCACTGCAGGAGTGCTTTGATACGATCTGTCAAATATGCCATAATGAACACTGAGCGGCTTCACTTATGCAATTTCAGCATGTGATTTGAACAATGAAAAAATGCAGCCAGTTCCATGAAGTGAAATCTGTCGAAACAGCGGAGCTGTGGTTGGTATTTTTCTGCGAATGTTGCGTATGTCTCTTTTTTTTTGCTGTGGTAATCTTCGTTTTAGACCGAAGGAACGACCACATCTCCGCTGTTTCGACAGATTTCACTTCATGGAACTGGCTGCATTTTATTAGTGCGACATGAACATAAAGGTTGGATAGATAACACTTTTATTCGCTGTTTAATCCCTTCCATTGCTTGGGTTTTCGCAGGTGTCACGTCAGGTGTGTTTTTTTTTGTTCTTTTTTTTTGCCCTTGACAAGCACGGCCTTGTGATCGCTGCGGTAGACGGTCAGTGGACGCCGCTCGCGCCGAGGGGCGGCGTCCATCGTGCAAACAGCGCGCGTTGCAAACACCTATTATACCCCGGCGCCTCTCCTCCTCCCTGGCGCGCGCTCCAATTGGTCGGCTCCTCTCCTCCCGGAGACCAGGAGAAGAGCCCTCCTGGGTCACGTGGCCTCTCCGGCTCTGTTCCTGCGTGACGGCGTCGTCATCGACGGCACATACTCGACTAAGAACAGCTCCGCTGTTAAAAAGTTGAGTCCAGCATACAACAAAACCTAGTTAATACGTGTACCCATTAAGCGATGTACTAGTTAACCGACAATGACAGATGAGGGGCAAGAAACATGTTAATTCTCATTCGAACGCACACGCAGACAAGTTTTATTTGCGAGCAGGCAGGAAAGAAATTTGCGATTTTCACTTGCTGCCATGGCGGCCTCACAATAACGATGGCGTCCTCAAACTCAAGGCCACGAGCCGGTTTCTCCATCAGGCCCCATTTCTCTGCGAACGCCCTCATGACGGTCTACGCTTTAACCGCGTCGGATACGGAAGGGCCATCAATCACTTCGTCGTCATGGTTAATGTATTGGCTGACTGTTTAAGCCGTAATCGCTTAACGCATGCCAAACGGTTAGTGCGTAGTGTCTGTACTACATTTTTCGGCGCGTATAAGCATGGAATTGGCTAAGTTTCGTGCGCCCTGACCATAGCGAAATTGCGGCGCACGGAACTTTACCGGATTACAGTCACCACCGATAGTGATGTCAAAACATGGTAGCCATGACGTGTTTTTGAATCAACGACCTCGATGGTCCACATAAATGTTTTCTCTCTCCCGCTTCCATAGTTTCTAGCGCTTCCGCGACGCATTGGGTGTGTGCCGCTTTTCAATGAACCTTTTCGCCAACTTGGTTCACTGAGTATGTGCCACTGAGGGCAGCGAGTGAGGGAACAATTCTCAGTGTTTGCAGGCACCGGCGCCATGCTTCTCGTTGCGGAGGCCACACGCGGAGTTCTCGGCATTGTCATTAGATGGCGCAGTGTGTGCAGAAAGAATAGGGTGTCTCGATGTCAGCGCCGCCTCCAGCGCTACATCGAGGCACCCTAAGAAGCGAGAGGCGCCCGGTTGCCGCATGACGAGTTTCTTAGCGTTCGCACGCACCGGCGCGCCATGCATTTCGGAGGCCACGCGCAGCTTCCTGTCGGCCGCGCTAGATGGCGCCGAGTGTTCTTGGGAAGTATTAGTGGAAAAAAAAAATCGGGGAAGAGATTGATACGACCGGATCTGTTACAGGCATAGGTAGCGGTACAAGGTTAAAAGTTTTCAGAGAAAAGGAAAAGATCCGTATAGCATACCTGATTAAATCAAGCAAGCTGGGTGACTATTTGTCGCCGCCCCGTTTCAAAGGGGATGCCAATACATCATCGTCGAAGCGCGAAGTCCCGCTGCAGTACACGCCTCGTTTCGATGGCGGCAATACGTTGTCGCCATATCGATTCAATGCTAACGCATTGTCGGTGCAACAACTGCATCGATTTTGTTTAGGTTTGTTGGGCTTAACGTAGTAGTTCCTATAGTTGACTGTAGAAAGCAGATTTTCAATTTATGTGGTATCAAACTTTAGAAGAAAATTCCTGAAAATTGCAGAAGGCTGGTGTCAAGGTTTCAACTCTCAATAATAAATAGGGATATCACAATTCCGTAAACTTGACTCAACAATACATCTAAGGAGGACAAAATTTATGTATCATGCACTGCTCCAATATATACCACTAGTTTGTGAGTAGGACTTTCGCAAGACCCTCGTAAGCATGGTAACAATTTCATGTGTTTTCTGTTTATCTTGTTATCTGTTTTTGGTGCAGTAGTACGGTTCGTAAACTTCGTGCGTAGTATTTCTTTAACAGCGATATATACTAGGCAATTTTGTTAAAGGAAAAAAGCCCTTGATCAAGATTCTTCTCCCTGTAGACTTGCTAGAATTGAACTCAGAAGTGCAACAAATTTCATTCCAAACGGTTCCGCGGCTGTCTCGTAAAAGTTGAAAATATTTTTCTTCGTTTCACTGCATTTGAACAGTGAAATCGAAGTTGGCCTCAAGTGTCCTATAAACAGTTTACTGTGATACGTGTTTCCACTAACTAATTTCGGTATCCATGGAGAAGGGGGATATGTCACACGTCACGAAACACTCGTTCAGTTCATCTGATCACTGCGGCTGGTACAAGCGATCGCCAGTTCCAAGAAACGCGCTCAGCACCTACCAGTAGCGCACCCAGGATCTCTGCCAGGGGGGGGGGGGGGGGGGGGGGGGGTTGACAGTTTGCCAATACCATTTCAATTTCTTCACGGGAAATTGTCAAAAAATGCGCTTTTTGCGAGTGCGCAGACGATTGCGCGTCTTACATCATCTTAGTTGCAGTACTCAAACGCGCAAGGAAAGAAAAGGGGTTAAACAAAAGGGGGGGTAAAGTCGGCCTCAGGCGGGGGTTACAACCCCCGAACCCCTCTCCGTCGGTGCGCCACTTGCACGTACTCTAGTAGTTCCAAGATCGTATATATATATATAGAATGAGCGTGGCATAGAGAAAGGCGTCGCGAGAAACTCGTTTGGAACTTTCCATCGCATCGAGTGTGCACAATGCCTTATTGAGCTCCCCGAGTGTTGCCACATGAGCCTCTTGCGCAGTTGTCATTATCCGTGGCTCACCGCAAAAGCATTGCAGAAACTGCAGCACTCACCTGTCTATTAACCAGCAGGTCCAGGGGGGAGGTAGATATAATTGTAGAGAGGAGGTAGGGAGAAGAGGCAGAGAATGGGTAGAACAGACGCAGTCGCGAAACAAATGAATAACAGGCTTGCGACTCTTCGCTCCCAGTTCCCATACAAGGGGGAGGGCTGGAGATAGAAAGGGTGACGCATGAGAAGGCAAGGAAACACGACAGTGGTTGCACACAAACTGGATAACTTTAAGTTCAAAGTACAGTACGGTACGTTTCTGCTATTTCTGAAAAATAATCGCCATGCGAAGCGGACAACTGACGCAGGGCGTGCAGGCGCAAAGCCGCATCAGATCGCCGTACGGTGCAGGCGACACTACGGAAGCGGTCGCACGTCGAGTGATCACATCTGTGTCCGCCGAGGCATTGCTCGAGGTCGCGGGTTCGTTCCCGACCGCGGCAGCCGCATTTCGACGTGCACGTAGCTTTAGGAGCACGTTATTAAAGAACACCAGGGCGTGAAAATTAATCCGGAGTCCGCCACTACGGCGTGCCTCATGATGCGATTGTAGTACTTGAACGTACAGCCACATAATTCAATTAATGTTTAACACTTCTGCCACGATGCGATGCGCCATGTGAGGCAATGATAATGATCAACTCTCTCAGAGGTTATGAACAGTGGCGCACAACAATTAATGCCTCAAGCAAACACGTCTCCCACTGTTTTATAAAACGTTTACTAAGCAGACAAACAACAGTGGTGCACGCAAGGTAACGTTTAACATCAACGCAACATTCTAGTGTTGGACTAAACGTTGAAGAAATTAAACGTAGGCCGTCAACATCACCGTTAATTACCGTGAATCAAAGCAAACGTAGCGCACGAAGCTTCACTTGCATCGATTACCACAGTGCGTGGGGTCCGCATTTTTCAAAAAATTATTTCTTTTTAACGAGAGAGAGAAGCACCTAGCATGATCGCTGCACGACGTCAGCAAATTTTGTTTCTTGTCATGACGTCACAATAATGTCGATATTGCCAAGTCCGGCATTCCGAAACGACGCTATTACAAAGTTAAAATTGTTTTCCCAGGTTAATGATTGGTAAATGCGATCCTTTTAACGTTCCGAAAGAGTGTCGTACGCGTTTTTACAACTTTGAACGTATGTGTCAAGTACTCCTTTAATAAATGCGATATCGTGCGATAAATGAGAGGACAATCTCTATTTCGTTGGGTCCGGTTTCCGGTGGGGGCAGAACGGAAGCAGTCTTCCGAACACCGCGTGCTGGACCACCGGAAACTTGCCCAGGACCTCGGCCTTGTACATCTTGATGAGCCCCGCGTTGACCTTAGCCCAGCTGGGGACGGCGCTGATGTTCCACAGCTGGTTGGAGTGCTCGTGGAAGGGGCCGCTCTTCACCTTGCAGATGAACTCGATGCAGCCCATGAACATGTAGTCGCGCGAGTAGTTCTGCGCAAAGCCGGGGGTCGGGAAGGACTTGGGCTGTATCGCGAGCTGCCCGATCAGCTGAGCGCTGCCCCAGACGAACGGCAGGAACTGGTAGTCGTCGAGGCTCCAGGCCCCGTGGCTGCCGGCGGGCTCCATGCGGTACTCCAGCTGGAGGTGACGCACCAACTCCAGGTACCTTAGCGGAAATATAATTTAAAGGCGCATTAGTGTAGCATGGGGCCGGTCGTTCCACGTTTCTTATTCGGGGGAGGGGGGGAAGAGAGGTTCTCCCCCGGAAGACCTGTCTGTCTTTCTTCGATATCAACTGCTGTTGAGTCGCCCTAACTTCACGTACGTCACCTTACCCTGCTTTGTTACCATCTTACTCTTAAGTAGAACCACAGAAAAAGCTATTAAGGGACTATGACAATGCTCAACCAACTAGCCGGCAAGTCCATCCTGTGCATATATGTTGAACACACGCATGAGTGTAGATGGTCTTCGAAGCTTTCAGAACGAGCGCTGCCACAGAACACGAGCAGTGCACGCACAAGTGGCCACATTAGTAATTTAAACATGCGTGCCGATCATATGACGCGGCTATCGGCATGCGCAGTCTCCAAATGTTGGAATGCTGGCGCTCCAAAACGCTAACGACCCGCTGCTAATGTAGGACAACAGCTTACAGCGGAGTGAACCAAACTGTAAACCAATGCACTTGAAAAGAATGCATACACAGTATAGTGTGAGACATGTCGAAATGCCTTCGTGACAGTTTGCCAATACCATCTAAACAGCACTACTTTCGATTTCTTCACGGGAAATTGTAAAAAAAATGCGCTTTTTGCGAGTGTGCAGACGATTGCGCGTCTTACATCTTAGTTGCAGTACTCAAATGCGTAAGGAAAGAAGAGGGGTTAAACAAAAGGGGGGGGGGGGGGGTTAAGTCGGCCTCAGGGGGGGGGGGGGGTTACAACCCCGAATCGCCCCCCCTCGGTGCGCCACTGGATGAAGTGGTCAATCCGCTTTTTTTTTTTCTTCTTTTTTTTTTTTCGCAGTGGCGTTCGGGCTGCATACGAATAGGCCGCCTTCAGAGCAGTCACGCCTCATGGTAGGCCGTAAATAGCCAGAAAAAATTTGACTTAAAATCCCGCATAACTTTGCTCACGGCTATTCCGAAGGCCGCTTGGAATTGGGCTGCCGGGGCCGCTGTCTCTGGGGGGTCGCCTGTGGCAACGTTGGCCTGTGGAGCCGCTTAGCGAACGGTATATCAGCGGCCGTAATTTGATCGCGTGGATTCCAGCCAGGACTTGGCCAAGAGAGTATATACTGACCGCCGTTGCCGCAGCACTGAAATCGTTCACCTCTCTCGACTGAAGCTGTATCTTCGGCGTTCGTACTGTTTCTGACTCGCTGCCTTGCCGACCGCTTTCGTGAGGGGGAAAGTTGGGGTGAGCGCTAACTGTGCAGTTCATCATCGTCTTCATCTGAATATACCCATCCTCATAACCATCATCATCATTTGTCGGGTTGGTGCTCGTTGGCTGGCTCGCGCTGTGTTGAAATACCATGTGAAATACAAGGGCTCTGCCTTCGTCCTGGTCGTCGTACTATATATACAGGGTGACCCAGTTAATTTGGACCATGATTTAAAAAAATCCCGAGAGCTCTATGGAAATCGTACCGACTGCGTAGTAGCGGCAGTCGTTTGTACTTACAGCCAGGATTTCGCGCGCTTTTGTTCTTTCTCGGAAAAACCAATGAGGCAAAGCTGAGCACGAAACAAATGCTCGATTCGGAGGTTATTAGTTGCGTAGTATCGCGAACATCGAATGAATTCAACCGGCCACGTTCACAAGCCTCCCGATCATTTCTTCGCCTGCGCGAACTCTCGCCTTCCCTCAATCTAAACTCGGGATGTTCTCTTCTGTGACGCATGGTTTCAGCTTCCTTAGCTCTCGCTTCAGTCTTTCGGAAGCTACTATAGTCGGGTACAACTTTAGAAGGCAGCGGCATTTGCTCCCTCAAAGGCGGATGCATATGAGCCTCCTTGCGTCATGCGCCGGAGGGCCGGTGTGCCCGCCGACGGAGAACATGGACGCCCGCGCTTCACGCTGGGGTGAGTCACGTCAGCGGAACTATTTCTTTAGTCGCGGAGGCAATCGGCTGCTGCGTTTCGGTCATCTGGGCGGGGCCTCTCCTGTCTTCTTAAGTTGTACCCGACTATAGTGTCCAGTTCTCTGGTCGAAACCTGCCGAGCCGCGGCCAGAGGCATCGGCTGCAGTTACGGACACCTGGCGCGTTCGGCGCGAACGCGGGGAAACGCGGTCGGCGTCGGCAGCAGCGCTACGCGCCCCACTACCATATGCCTACAGTGTACTAGAAGAGATTCTAGAACACTGTACACATGCCTCACTCCTCTCCACCTCACATCCACTATGATGCGCGGCTCTGCTTTCACTCTCTCTCGGCTATTCTCTCCCCCAGCTCGGCGAAGCTATCGCACAGCTGGCATGGGCATGGGGTATGTTGAATAATAAAAGAATGTTGGAAGTTTAACCCCCCCCCCCCCCCCCCCCCCACACACACACACACACGTAAGCCAGTTATACCAACCTTTGGAATACGGACAGGACTACGGCGTCATAATCCTCTTCCACCCAGGCTCCGATTTTGAACAGGCAGCACAGGAACATGGCGAAGCTCATCTCGTGACCCGTGCCGTAATCGATGCGCGTCGAGTTGCCGAAGCTGTCGTCGAAGTAAGGCACGAGCTCCACCAGAGCCGGCCGGTACCTGGCCGGCAGCGCTTCGGCCAGCAGCCGCCGACTCTCGTCGTTCACCTTGCGGAGCCACGTTCGGAAGGCCGTGTTGCCGAACCGCTGCGGCTGGTTGACGGGCGGCGTCTCTCGCACCCAGCGGTCCAGCGTGTCCAGCACGGACAGCAGGCCCGAGGTGACCTCGGAGACGAGGAAGGTGTCGGTGAGCTTCTTGCCTTTGACCCGTTCGTTGAGGGCGAGCACGAAGCCGACGTACTCGGCGTACGCTTCGCTCTCGGTCCAGCGCTTCATGTCGGCGGGCGACAGAACTTGCCGCTTGGGCTCCGCGAACTCTGGCTCGTCGTCGCTATCTGACATAGTGGCTGACGACGTCTAGTCTATAACGGACGCTTAGGGTGTCACTGCTGTTGATTCGAAGTATTGCTAGCCCTATTCGAAGGATTCGAAGGCCCGTGACACTTATGATGATGATGATCGTAGTGGTGGTGGTGATGGTGATGCAGGCGCTGCCCTTAAAGCGGGCGATCGCACGAGAGGATATGGTCAAAAAAAAAAAAAGAGGAAAAAAGAAAAGATTGAAAAAAAAAGACGAAGAAAGGATTATTATTCTTAGTACTGTTATTTGATTTGGAAACATTATACAAAAGAGAGAAAACGAAAACAAGGAACAGGCTTGCAACAATCGCTAGAAGGAACACAATGCCTGCATACGCTTACTTCTATATATGAATCCTTGTGGCCTTCAGGAAGGAGGGGATGGAAAATAGAAATAGAAGGCAGGAACAAGGAAGGAAAGAGGAAATAAAGAATAAGAAGACATGTAACAAAATTCGAAGTAAAACAATGACAAATTATGGCCTATGGCAGTAGGAGCAGAAAAAAGAGAGTGCTGCATGTCGCGCTGTAGAAGTCCGAACTTTCGTCACTCATAGTCAAAGAAAGAATAATTGGAGGATCCCACGCATATGTGAAAGTCGGTTATTGGCCAAGCTGTTCTTTTCTTCCTTTCTTTATTTTTTTTAAAGTTTACAGAACTGTATTCACTCCTCCTCGTTCACTTAAGTGTAGCTCAACGCTGCTCGCTCAATGCGCGCTCAGGTCCCATTTTGTTCCCTTTGCTTCTTTGTTCGCACTGGGACGCTTTTGATGCCTACTTCTTCACCTTCCTGTAGCCGACTTCTTCAATTTTCTGTTGCTGATTGCCTCCTGTACTGCTTGCCTATTCGGGAATCTAGCCAGTGGCACATACCGATTCAGCAGGAACATTTCTTTAAAGCTAAGCATGTTCCCACGCCATGTGTCATATGCCCAGTTGCACACACCTGTTGCCCCAGGTTGTCTACTCGGCGGGTGCATACGGCGCGGCTGCGCGCGGCCGCGCGGGCCACATCTTGAAGCGACCTGCGATGAGTACAGAATCTAGGTGCGCCGAGTGCTGATAGCTTCGTGTGCTGTGTTCTCGCCGCTTAGTTCGCGTTGAAGCGAGAGGCAGCACACAGGGCAATTCGCTCGCTGCTGGCGCTCTTCCTCACGCCAGCCTTTCGACAGCGAGTGTCCGTGGTCATCGAGTGAGATGCGTTTATGTTTGCCTGTGTGCGTGTGACAGCATGCTTTTCAATTTAGTTAGTAAGCGAATGCTTGCGAGTTTATACGGGCGATAAAACTACTATCCTTACTTCGTATGGTTGTCTAATAACTTGCTATCGCAATCGATGCTTAGCCTTTCGGGCGAAACTGTGACTTTTTTTATTTGCGCGCATGTGCTTTGGCTTCGTCGCCCGCAGTTTCAGCTTTGCAGTGAAAACGAAACTATGGAACATTCGCTTTTAGCATGCCGGATTTTAGTTGCCTTTTGGATCGTCCTCTTCAATAGCTTGAGCTGCACCACTATTTGAGATATATTTTTTGCAGCGCAGTAGACCAGAACGAAAACAAGAAGCAAGCGCAAGCAAGCAAGTTTGCATACTTTTACCCGTCTTGGTATTTTGTTTGGTGCACTTTTCCATCAACCCAGTGTGGCCAATCCCCCCTGTGGGTACGAGCCATGTTCTGAGGCAACAACAACAGCTTCGTCCTCGTATTCTGCGCTGCAAAAGCCTTGAACCAATTCGTCCAGATCAAGTTCCTTCTGCAGGATATTGCTTGTTTGTTTTCCATCTGCAGACGGCTCTTATACCCACTGCAGCAAAGCATCGTTAATACGTACCCGTTCCGGTTTGAATGTAGTCGCGATGAATCTCCCGCCCTGTCGACATTGAACCTAATGTATTCGCTGGCCGCTTAAACCGTAGTCGCCAACGCATGCCAGACGGTCAGTGCGTAATATTTACTTGATTTTTTTTTTTTTTTTGCCGCGTGCAAGCGTGAAATCGGCGAAATGTCGTGCGCGCTGACCATGGATAGCAAAATTGCGGCGCACGGACCTTTCCCTCACTGCAGTCGCCACCGCTAGTGACGTCAAAATGTGGTATAGCCATGACGTGTTTCCTGCTCCCATAGCTTCAAGCGCTTCCACGTCGTCGTCATGGATGACGAGGTGGATGGTGGCCCTTCCGTATCCGACGCGGCTATTGCGTTGGCCGTCATGAGGGCGTTCGCAGAGAAGTGGGGCCTGATGGAGAAACTGACCCACGGCCTTGCTCAGTTTGAGGATGCTGTCATCGCTGTAATGCCGCCACGGCGGCAAGTGAAAATTGCTGATTTTTTGCTGCCTGCTCGCAAATAAAACTTGTCTGCGTCTGTGTTTGAGTGAGAACTAACATGCTTTTTTGGCCGGTAAGTGTATAGTCGCTCATCTATAATTGTCGGTTAAGTGGTACATCGCTTAGTGCGTACCTAGCTAATCCACGTTCCCCGCCAACTACGTATTAAGGAGGTTTAATTTACTGTTAAATGAATAGCCAAGATTCGGATGGAATTAGGAGAAAGCGTTTCGTATTGTCTAGAAAACGATGGAAATATATGGGAAAGTATTAAAAAAATGGTATCGCCTTAAAATAATTAGAATTTCTTCATCGGCAGAGCAAGCTTCCCTATAGAGCACACCGGTGGTGTTCTTCAATGAGACATCGTCATTCTCTTTCTGCCATAGGAACTTATCCAATGCGCTGCTAATGTTTTGAGACAAGATGACTGCCACGATAATTTTATTATACTATTTTTATTCTCGTCAATGAATGGCAGCATTGATGCTTCATTTGTATTTTGAAGTTCATAATACAAATGAACGAATGAATGAATGAAATGAATGAGCCCAAGCTATTATGGGCTCATTCCAATAGCCGTTTCGGGTCGCGATGATGCCACCGCCGACGGCGTACGCCGCCGTAGCCGCTATCGCTGGAAATTCGAAAAAAGTACCCGATTCCCGCCGGGATCGAGCCCGCGCCCGCTGCGTGGGAGCCAGATACTCTAGCACTGCGCCACACAAGCGCTTGCTAGCGGGCAGCGGAAAATGCCCTATAAGGCAAGCACGCAGGGGCAGACGACCCGAGCCTCCGCCAGTATGGTGGCGCCATCTAGGTAAGGTACCTGCAAACGCAGCAGGCGCAGACGACGAGATGCGATTCAGACGAGGCGCGCAACCAACGCGATCCCGGGCTGCGCGAGCTGCCGAGCCTCCGCCAGTATGATGGTGCCATCTAGTTAAGGTGCCTGCAGACACAGCGTGCCCGACATGTAAGTTGCAGTTGAAAGGCTTGATCGGGCTCAGCACACAGCTGTGCAGAGAGCATCACAAGCAGCAGCTCGCCGTCGACGCCGGGCGGTCAGTTCAGATCGTTCTCGTCAAAACGAGGTGAACAGACTGCCGCGAAGATCCTGTTGTGCGTGGTGCCCAAATTGGAGCTACTCTTGAGTCGCTCCACCAGCGACTGTGCGGCGAGTGTCGCGCAGGCCTGCGACTTTTCATTAAAGACACCGCTACTTTCATTCTGCTCAAATTTCGCAGAAAGATAACATTTTATGGCCCTATAGCTGATCGTCCGATATAACACTTGGAACTGTTGTTTATCTGGCTGGTTCCACACAAAAAAAGAAGAAAGCTGCCCCTCTCGTCACCTCTGAGTCGAGATGCTGGTAAATGTATAACGTGGCATTTAATTATACGAGCACCACTGACGTATAAACCAGCGTCACTGTGTAAGTGCTACTTCTCTTAAAATTCTCGATGCTAACGACACGGCTGTTCTTATTTATTTCCATCTCCGCTCCTCGGCTGTGTGACAGACGCCCCCGGATACCTCGGCTAAACACCGAAGGCCAACCTGGAGAAACAGGCAATTAAGCTAGGTCCACATGCCGCGAACACCCTGAGCGACTCTACTGTGATAGTGCTATCGTGATGCGCCCACCCACGTCTTCGATTGCACTAACGCCATAGGAGCGGATCAAGAGTTGGGGTGCGCGGGGTCCCATGTAAAACACAGAAACAAAGTGATGGTGGCTGGGTTTCAAAGTGAGCTGGGTTTCAAACCCTATTAAAACCCTCCCGAGGACACACATCGTGCGCTGTTGTCAGGACCAGCACACCACATTTGATTGCACTGTTCAGGAGTCACACCGGTTTACTCGGGGAGATGCACAGCGACGACGAGACGCCATAACCCAGGAAGGTAGGCAAAAAACCCTTCGCTTTAAAAAACACGCACGCACGCACGCACGCACGCACGCACGCACGCACGCACGCACGCACGCACGCACGCACGCACGCACGCACGCACACACGCACGCACCACGCACACACACAGAGAGAGAGAGAAATTCAGTCAGGGCTTTCAGTCAATTTCGAAGATAGAGAGCAACAAATGCGAACTGTAGCACCTCAACGAACAAAACACCGCGACAGTCCGTTTACCCTGCTTTTCTAGCATATACCTTCTTTCTGACGTTTCGGCTACCAGCCGGGACAGATACCTGCGTTGCCAGTCACAACGCCTGCTCGTGCACGCCACGCGACTCGTGGTGTTCTCAGCCGCTTCCGAACGCGACTCGGAAGGCGCACGCAGGTCAGCAGAGCTTCACGGTGGGCCCCGAGCGGCTTTTGATGTGAAACGTGTGGACGTCCTTAGGGTTTTCCTTGAGCAAGCGTTTCAGGTGGGCCATGACCCGGTTCACGTTATCCACCAAATGTTCGGGCGGCATGTTCACGTGGCCCACGGCGACCACGAGCTTTTTATGCTGCGAACGGAGCAAAAAATGCGCTGCATGGGTTAAGAGCGATAGAAAAGAGAGAGCAAACAAACATTCACTGGACTCATATTTCTCGAATCGGCGCACTATACAGAGATGGTATAAACTAATTTCGCAATGATGATGATTAGATGAACGGATAGAGTGCTGGCAAACAACTTTTGCGGGAATTACTGCTTGTCCCGTACTGCATATACAGGGTGATCCTTTCAAAGTTTTACGGAATTCTTATTAATAGCCTGTGGCAAATAGCGTAATTCTTGTAGATGAGCTGGGTTATTCAAAGAGGCGGACAATATTACTAGCACGATATATTGAACCGGAACTACTTAACCGAAATTGACTGATTAACTTTTTAATTAGTTACTTTTCGGAACATATTGAAATTTGAAATGGATTTTCAGGATGCATGACACCTATTCCGAGATATTATTTATCAAAGTGTGCGACGAGATTCATGGGCGTTCCAGTTACGAGGGTGGCGATATGGGCTTTTTGGTTAGTCATCATGGAATGACATCTGGCATAGCGCAGCAAAACACAGACACAAGGAGAAACGACACAAGCGCTTGTGTCCGTGATGTGTCTGCGCTATGCCAGATGCCATTCCAGTTCTTTTGTGCTTCAATGCATAAAATAGCGTTTTGTCAGAAAAGTAAATAGGCTAACAGTGCATTTTTACGGCGAATTTGATGGCGCATATCTCCAAACTGGTGTCATTCTGGAAATTCCAAATGGGTACGCCTAGCAAACTCACCGGCTACAGTTCGTAAATTGCAACATGTGCCGTAAAGTAATTAATTAGGAAGTTATTTAGCGCATTTATGTTAATTAGTTGAATATGCGTTTCGATTTTTCGTGAAAGTATGTCCGCCTTTCTGAACAAAAGGGCTCAAGGACTAGAATTATGATATTTGCAACAGGCGATTTTAGAAAATTCCATAGAGCTTAAAAGCAATCACCACGTATAACTACATGTGCAAAAAGCAGCAAAACACTACATTAAGAAAAAGTACAGGCGTCAAAAGTTAAAAGTTCACGTTTCGGAACCCATACGAATTCCTTTTTCACAATGCAGTAGATACGAGGTCGTGTGTCTACTGCACAATGAACCATTTATGGGGGCCAAAATGGCAATTAACGTTGATTTGGTCAGGGACCAGACGCCCTTGTTTATTTAGCATGCCCGCTGACCAGACGAGTCTTCGTCAGCTCTTGAAGAAGCCTGTCTATCCCTTCAGTGATCTGCATTTAGAGAACCGGCCCAAATCAGCATGACATGACCGATGGCAGGTATTGCAAGTGCTGGCGAATGTGATCACAGCAACACAACTTTCAACACGTAGAAAGGTATAGATAAAGTATCATTGCGACATGCCTTCATGCGAATCTTGGTTGTGTTCTCGACCTCCTTGATCTTGGCCATCATGGGCTGGTTGGGTGACAAGCCGATGGGCACCTTGTGCTCGCCTACCACAGCGTAGCCCAAGTGGGCGTTAAACTGGCTGAGTAGAGGCCTCGACACCAAGAAAGCGTCGTACTTCTTAGCTGCGGAGGTGAAAGAAGAGCGCATGTGAGATGAGCGCTCAAAAGCCCCAACAGTAACACCGACTGGTGTGTGGTCTGGCAACATTAGAATGCACAATATTAAAAGACCGCATGAAAATCTCGTAAAAACCCTGGCTCCAAATTGTGCAAACAAATGGTGCAGGAAGCGAGGAGCTGCGGTCGAGCTGATTTTACTCTATTGCAGCTAGGTTGTTGCACCTGGTTAGAGTAATTGCCGTGGTGTAGATTTTACTCTGTTGTCACTGTAGTTGAGGCAGCTTTGGCACTGCTTGTAACATACAATAATAATTGTAAGTTATTTCAGAAACTACAAGAGCAGGAACGTCCAACTTTGACGAATAGTAGTTATGCCTACATACGTAGCAGTGATTATTCCAGGCTCACCGCTGCATTACACTTACACCTCAGAAGGCCACTCTCAGCTACGTAATAATTTCACGTATTGATAGCTTTCACGTGACGTCACAGACCCAGCTTATCACCGTGCCGGTGCACCAGCATGGCGGCTACGATGACGTCAGTGCAAGGCATATGGGGGCACTTTTCAGGTTTTTGACATGCGTATCCTGCATCAATCCTGCAGGATTGATGTCGACAGCCAGGGTTTCTTGAACGTGCACCCACAGCTCGTGTACCCGAGCGTTCTTGCGTGCATTCCACTACGTCGAAATGCGGCCGCCGTGGTCAAAAATCGAACCCTGCCACAGCTACGCCGCTGGAATCTGCTGGCTAACCTTACTAGATCAGGCGGTAATCTATGGTAACGCTGATAAGTGCCGTCTGACAGCGTGCTTGCCAGCGGTGGAAACTTCTCATTGACAAGATCAGAACTGCGAGATTACTGCGAGATACCGCGAGAGCCAGCATGCCGCCACAGATAGCGCCGAATCGAGGATTTTGGTCGTTGGACGAGTCGTTGGACTGTCATTGCCCTATCAGGAAAGGAGCTGACATAGTTATCGTGGGAATGACGCACGGTGTTGTCCAAGTTCGTTTTCTAACGTCGTAAAATAATGCGTCATTTTTTTCATTGCATTTTGTACGTTGTCACGGTGGTTTACCTCGATAATTCGGATGGTTACTCGCATTATTTTTTGCCAAGTACAACCAGCCATCACGAGACGCCAGCCCTGTGTGAAGCGTTCCTTCATTTCCGTAGCCTATGTTCGACTGCATCCCGGTTCATCCAAGGCAACCTGCATTGTAAGTATACTGTGTCCCTGCCATTCAGTAAAAAAAATTAAATTATGGGGTTTTACGTGCCAAAACGACGATCCGATTATGAGGCACGCCATAGTGGAGGACTCTGGAATAATTTGGGCCACCTGGGGATCTTTAACGTGCACCTAAATCTAAGTACACGGGTGTTTTTTTGCATTTCGCCAACATCGAAATGCGGCCGCCGTGGCCGGGATTCGATCCCACGACCTCGTGCTTGGCAGCCCAACACCATAGCCACTATAGCCACTAAGCAAGCATGGCGTATTGCCATTCTGTAGAAAGAAACCTGCATGATATACAACTGGAATGTCGTTTTTTTTTTCTCTTGTGTGAGCCCTCGATCAACGCACCCCTTTTGCCGAAACCAAGTGCATTCTTAGCACCTGGAGCGGTAGCTTAGTGGCTATGGTGTTTCGCTGCTGAATTCAAGGTCGCGGGTAGCGGTTCGATCTTGGCCGCGGCGGCCACGTTTCAATGTGGGCGAAATTTAAAAAAAAAGTTGTCGCAGTTTCACCCGAAAGGCGAAGCATGAATTGCGATAGCAAATTTGTAGAGAGCTGTATACGGAGTAATGATAGTAGCTTTATCAGCTGTATAAACTTGGACATGCAGCAGCACCGGCAACACGCAGAACTGTTGTCGACGCCGTCGGCGTTATGCCCGCGTTCGCACAAAACGCGTGTGGCGTTGGTGACTGTTGCCGGAGCCTCTGGGGGCAGCTCGGTTTTCGACTACATCAGAACGGGACACTCGTCGAGCAGCGTCGGAAGTCTTTGCCACCTTCTCGCCTCAAAACGTTTTGTAGCGTTAGCTACACTGGCCTAGCCAAGCCCGTTTCGCGCGGCACATCAAGAGCCGTGCTGCGCATGCGCAAGGATCAGTATGTCACACGGCTTGCGCACCGGAGCCACCGGAGCCGGCACCTCTCGCGCACTCCGCCGCCGCCGCGCGCGACTCACCGCCGCCGGTCTGCGCATTCCAGAGGAGTGACGTCGTAGCCGTGGTAGACGCACTGGCGCCGGCGCGCGCTCGCTGTGCAGTCGCCGTCTGACACTGCGCTGGAGCCGCTGCGCTTCTGACTGGCGTTTGTGTGTGTCATTGGGGCAGCAGTAAGCATGACAATCAAGCTAATCCTTGACAATCTAGACAACCAGGAAAGCTAAGAATAATCAGCTGAACCTTTGCTAACGCTACGTATATCCTGGCATAGCCGAGCTAAGTCACTGCAACATTTTTTTACATAAATACGCACTTGGTGCCGCAGCTAAACGCCGCCTCATCCCCCCCACCACCACCACATTTCGCGCGTCGGAAGAAGGCGCGTATGCGCTCTTGTAAAGGAGGAAAGAGACGCCTACTTCTGCAGCCCTTCAGGGAGCACGGCGCAGAACGCGCGTTTGCTGTCCGACGTGCGTTCGCTCCCCGTGAAAGCGCGCGTCCTTCGCACCCTTTCACTCGCATATACAGCGTCCGGAGCGCGGCGACTTTTTCATCGCCGCTGACGTCATACGGAACCTCACGGCGACGGCGACGCCGACGGCAGAAATCTGCTTTGGAGTGTCCATATAATTGCTATCGCAATAAAAAGTGCTAGTGTACTTAGATTCAGGTACACGTTAAAGAACCCCAGGTAATCAAAACTAATGCGGAGTCGCCCACTGGCGTGTTTCATAATATATCGCCATCTTGGCACGTAAGACCTCAGAATGTGAATTCTGCGGTGCTCTCTTGCAGGCTAGACGAATTTGCACAAATGCACGCGTGGGCTAAGCGGGAGACGTCCGGTCAACGATGTGGTGTCCGGCCCAGAGTACTACTAGGCGTACGAACAGCCGCCATTCATCAGGCTATAGTTGATTCCAACAATCGGGAGCAGCCACTTTCCAGCATGGTCTAGAAGATTGATTAGGCAGCGTGAGTAGTGCACGCTACCCAATCTCGAAGGCCATGGTGCGCACTGCCCGATCTCGGAGGCTATGCTTTGCGAGACGCGTCAGATTTTGTATCGGACGCCGCGTCGTGTCATGTTCTACAGTATACGTGTAGTCGTGGGAACGAGTCATCCAGCAGCTTACGTTAATTCTAGTAGCCATGGATCTGCCCGATCTGACGTCTGACGAATTGGTTGACTTTATTATATTATTATTTATATAATAATAATTATTATTATTACATTATTCAATTCCTGAGAGCTGTATGCTCCTCATTGAAGCATTGTGTAAGGGGCGTTACATGATTGTTAAAGACAAGGTGCCAAATGCACTAAGAAAGTACAATACACCGCAAGGCACTGTAACACGCCGATAATGCAATGGCAACACGCGCGCTAATGTAAAAAGTGCTGCATAATGTAAAAAGCTGATTATATACACGAATACAAATAAATATATAACAAGAATACAAATAAAGAAATATACACAAAGTAAAATTGTACATGAAACTAAATACAACAAGGAAACAAATAGCATCATGAATAAGTGCATTAGTTGAACGATGGTACTGGAGAGCACTTGCAACATTATCTAGGCGTGAAATGCGTGCGCAAATGGTCACGAAATGCCTCACGTTCTGTATAATAGAAACAATATCTTCAGAAAGATTGTTCCAGAGCGAAATGACATGTGGCAACGCTGATCAGTTAAGTGCCTGCGTCTTTCCGAAGATGCGCTTGATGCTTAGATGATTATGGAACCGTCGAGATATGTGCGGAGGTGTTTCTAAAAGTAAGGAAGATGGCCTGGGATGATTGATGTATCCATGAAGCATACATAAGAGGGAAACGGAGCGACGAATATCGAGAGGCAGAAGTGGAACGTTAAGTTTCATTTTGGTAATGCTAGAGGTGCGATCATAATTTCCACAAATGAACCGGGAAGGCCGAGTTTGTAAGCGTTCTAACTTGATGATTAAGTAACCTTGATGAAGATGGGACCAGATCGATTACGTAAATTCCAACTGCGGCCGAATGAACGTTTGATATGCTAACTTATGAATGTTAGGTGGCGATTTCCGCAGATTCCGACGAACGTACCCAAGCATTTGGAATGTTTTAGCACAAATAGTCGCAATATGCGATGACCACGAAATATTGGGTGTGAGGCATGATCCTAGGTATACTCGTAGGATTCAATCGGATACACGGCAGAGTTGCTAATAAAATAAGAAAATTGATTGATAAGATACTTGATTGCCTACGTTTCGACCGGGGTCCTTCCTTCCCTGACGAAGGCCGGACCCCGGTCGAAACGTAGGCAATCAAGTATCTTTTTCTTTTATTGCGATAGCAATTATATGGACACTCAAAAGCAGATTTCTGCCGTCGGCGTCGCCGTCGCCGTCGCCGTGAGGTTCCGTATGACGTCATTTGGAGATGAAATCGTCGCCGCGCGCCGAACGCTGTATGTGCGAGTGAAAGGGCGCGAGGGGCGCGTCTTTCACGGGGAGTGAACGCACGGCGGAGAACAAACGCGCGTTCTGCGCCGTGCTCGCTTAAGGGCTGCAGAAGTAGGCGTCTCTTTTCTCCTTTACAATCACCATATATGTAGAGCAAACGCGCCTTCTTCAGACGCGCGAGAGGCCGTGGGGGAGGGGGAGGGAAGGGAGGCGACGTTTAGCTGCGGCACCAAGTGCCTATTTATATCAGAGGCTCCAGCAACAGTCACCAACGCCGCACGCATTTTGAGCTAACGCGGGCAAAACGCCGATGGCGTCGACAACAGTTCTGCGTGTTGTTGCTACCAAAGCCGCTCACCTTACTTCGTATGACATTGCTGTGTTGCTATCGCATTCATTGCTTCGCCCTTAGGGCGAAACTGTGACATTTTTTTCGTACGTGCGTCCTCAACCTACACGTTCCTGGTCAACTACCGGATCCCGGCATAGCCTCACTTCATATATATATATATATATATATATATATATATATATATATATATATATATATATATATATATATGTGGTGGACGCAACATGGTGCACGCACCAAGAACTCGGGCTACTGCGGGGTCCTTGCCGATTTCTTTTAGTGTCGGCAAGTCCAAGAAATCCAACTGGTTGGCCACAGCCTCTTGAATATCTTGCTCACCGCCGATGATACAGACCCGGAAACATGGCTTCGGCGAATGCTTGAGCCTGGAAAAAAAAACAAACCCAAAAACAGAGAGAACGAGAAGTAAACTTACACACGAATATCTTCCATTTAGCATGCCTCACAAGATGACCCAACACAAGTTGTTGGACATTACAGGAAAATAACTGTTGCAGAAATCATACAATTAAATGAACCGCTTATGCCGACCGCACAAGTTAAATGTACAGCTGTGAACCCGTGGACTTTGAAATTCGGAAGATTCGCCAAGCGAGGGGGGAGGGATATATATATATATATATATATATATATATATATATATATATATATATAAAGAGAGAGAGAGAGAGAGAGATTTAGCTCTCCTTTTTTCTGGGCCACATCAACGTTACAAACAGCTCTGAATGGCTGCCAGTACAGTTATGAGACGTCTCGGAGCTCGTACTGTGATGGCATGTGCGTGCATGTGTAATTAAGGGAACATGTACTGGTGTCCCGTGACAGTGGCTGTTTTCCACCACTCGTGTATCACCTTAATATTTTTTGTATGCTTCACCGCATAGCATTGCAGTACTGCGGAGATGTTGACTTATAAAAACCGGCCTGAATACTTTGTCATCAGATTGAGATTGGACTAAGCAATGACTGATTTTGTAATCTATTTGTTGCTCTCACGACGGACAGAAAGCAGCAAGGGCGGATTCGGATGGAAGCGGGCGGTCGGGGATGATTTGGGCTCTGCAAGGTTGTTACGCAATCACGGTAACCTAATCGTGGGCCAGCGGCATAAGGCGCGAGCATGCGCAATGGGCCTAGCGCATCACGTGTCACGCAAAGCTAAAGCTTGCTTATTTCTTGCTTGACCTTGTCATAGAAAAGGTCGTGTCGTTGCACAACAGTTCTCTGCTTTAAAATTCACTTTGCGGTGAAGCTTTTCACATTTCACAGCGTCGCCAGAACACCGCCCAGCGAGCACAGGAAGCGAAACTGGAGAGATGCAATTCAGATCTGCAATGAGCCTGCGGTAATTAAGGTAATTAAGGGTCGCGAGGTAATTAAGGGTCGCGCACGAATGCGGCATCAACCGACATGTTTTGCGCGTTGGACATCATGATTAGCGCTCGCACAAGAGAAACCCGAGTCCACTTTTCAACTGGCACTGCGTCGGGTTTACCTGACTTTGCCAGTGAAGTGCTCGTACTCGTTCTTGTCACACATCTTGAGCTTGATGAGCACCTCGACTGGGTCGAGACGCCTTGAAGGTCTCTGCCCCGCACCGTTAGCGACGGATGCCATGCAGTTGTAAAGCATCTCTTGGCTCACGTGGAACCGGCTGGAAACGCAGCGACAAGGAAGACACCCTATTACGACGTAGTAATAGAAGTTAAGGACCGCGCAACGAGCGACAGAACGAAAAAAGTTAGGTGCAGCGTTTAGAGACAGGAAGACAGCGGTGCGGAATAGAAAGCAAGCAGGGGCGCAGCCAATATTCTGGTAGAAATAATGAGGGGAAAAATTCATCTGGGCTGGCCACGTAAATGCGCAGGGCAGATAACCGCGGTGGTCTGTTAGAGTTACAGAATGGATAGGAGCTCATAACTCGAAGGACTGCTCAGCAGCGTTCAAGTGGACATTAATGCTTTCGTATTAATAACTCACAAGAAGTGCTGAGGTGTCCTCGTATTGTGTGCATTCCGTCGAGGGATAATAAAAAAATGCTTGAAAGGGCTGTATTCATTCGTTTCGGCTACGAATTCTACTCTTGCTCGGTATATACTATACCCGAAAGAAAGTAGTAGCCAGCAGGAATTGCATTAGTATAAGTGAAGGTTACTAACCTCATTGTTCGCGCTCCCCGAGCACCCGATTATTCTGATGATGCGCCTCAACCATGACACGTACCCACTTACGAGAATGAGCCGAGAATGGGGTGGCAGGAGAAAACAGCTAAGAAGCCTTGTAAAAAATGCAATTGCAATTGTTTTTCCACCATAAAGCCGCACTAACAAGCCCGAATTCAGAGCCTTCTGCATTGCAAGAAAGTAAGCTGCCAAAAGCAAGAATAGTGCGAAATTAGTGCCCAATTAGTACGAATAGTACGACAAACTTTAATGAAATTATAAGATGATATAAAAAATGAGAAATGTGAAAACGTCAGACAAGCGGCGAAATAAAGAACGTGGGTGGAAATAAATGTTGTTGACCTGGAAGGTCCACGGCACGTACCCATGGTGAGAGTATCGTCAGTAATCACGTTCTTTCATGAAACAGACAAAGAAGAGGCGAATTAACAATTTGCGGCACTGTGATGTGCTCAGAAAAACATTTGGTGCACGAAAAATAGAAAGTAACAGAAAACAAAAGGGAACAATTTAGATTGGTTTCAGTGAGATTGTCTCACAGTGGGGCAGACATTTCTGCGATTGATTCCAAGAGGCTCTAAAAGGCACTATTGCAGAAGCTGATAAAATCAGGTGAAGGCTGTAAAGGAGCATTTCTAATACATACTTTATTGAAAAAAAAAAAGATAACGGTCATGACAGGACAAAAAGGAACGATGTATTCTTGGAACTTCTCCATCCAATGTGAATAATGGAGAGGAAACCAGTCCAGACCTGTGGAAGTAGAACTTCAGTGCTAGTCTACAACGCAGCACTCAAAATCTCAAGTCTGTGCTAGACTATACCATATC
Source organism: Dermacentor silvarum (assembly GCF_013339745.2). NCBI lineage: Eukaryota > Metazoa > Arthropoda > Arachnida > Ixodida > Ixodidae > Dermacentor > Dermacentor silvarum. The sequence continues at coordinate 10,752,940 of NC_051160.1, forward strand.
TGTATTGGGCAAGGTGAACCCTAGCGGCAAAAAAAAAATAGCTTCATTCAGCGCAGTATTTTATCACTTAGCGTTTCTCAAACTTTTGGATAAGGCCAGCTGTTAAAAAAATGCATAAAACGTCGGCACGGCAGCCCCCCCCCCCCCCCCCCCCCTCCCTGGTGCAAATAAAGAACGAATATCTTCTGCAATCTCGGACTGCGCTTACCATGGCACCACCATCTTTATAAACTGGGGCTATATATTCAAGCCACCCACCGGATTAACACTCCTGAGCCAATGGTATGCACCATCGATCCCTATTGGACTTCATTGCAGAGAACGAGCGATATATCGACATTTAATATGCATCAGTGGTTTCATACCGAAGGGCATGAAACCACTGAAAACCACTGAAACTTTTCGAATGAAAAGTAAGGTACACAGCACTGCATAATAGTTCATGTTTTCAAACAAGAACCACGACGACGACGACGACAGGAACGAAGGCAACAAGAACGGCGACATCAGCAACGTCGTCTACAGTTTCGGCTACAGTTTTCACCACCCTTGGCTTCTGTGCCCGTGTCGTCGTTTGCTTGCCTCGATCCGAGTCTGTATTGAACTGTTTTCTTAACACCTCCTCTCCTCATTCGCCCAATACTCGATTTACTCCCTACTTTATTCTCTTTGCTATTCAACAATATCTATGACACCGGTTCGGTGAACCAGAAAAAAAATGTCAGTTTCGCCCTGAGGGCGAAGCAATGAATGCGATAGCAACGCAGCAATGTCATACGAAGTAAGGTGAGCGGCTTTGGTAGCAATCTGAATTGTAGTAAACATGAGCTGATTAAGTAAGCAGGTGTGCTGCGGCGTAAGTAGACCGACATGAAGAGAGACTCGATGACCACGAGAAGGCGCGTGTGAAACGGTGGCGTTGATGAGAAGCGCTTCCCGTGGGCAGCGCGTGCGAAGGGACACACCTGTAGCTCTGCACTGCCGATCCGGGCAGCATTGCATGTGTAGCGTGCGTTGGAAAATGTGGCCCGACTATTACTAACTAAATGAACAAGCGTGGTGTGAGCGCGCACAAACAAACCTGAATAGATCACACTGAATGACTGCAGATGACTGTCAAAACGATGGCAGCAAGCGCATACGCCGCAGCGGCGAAGGTACGTGCGGTCTATCGCTTCAACGGAAACTGAGCGGCGAATGCACGGCGCATAAAGGTCGCAGCCGTGGGGAGATAAGAGACGGTGCGGGGCGAGCGACGAGCGCGGTTGTTGGCAGAGTAGAACTGCGCCCCCCGCTTTCTCCGGCGCTGGCTTCCCGCTTCCTTGCTTGCGCGTGGGAGCTTGAGTGCGTTCGCTCTCCGTGATAGCGCGCGTCCCCGCACGCTTCCGCTCGGGCATACGGCGCGCGGCGAAGATTTTATCTATACGGAACCTCGTGGCGACGGCGACGGCGACGCCGACGGCAGAAATCCGGTTGAAGTGTCCATATAATTGCTATCGCAATAAAAGAGAGCACTACACGTGGAGGATGTGGGGATAAAAGCAGAACCTATGCAACTTAGCGATCCCGCAGCTTCTGTCGAGTACCTCTTGACCGCAGCAAGTTATCGGCCACCAACACTGCGGGTGACAGATGACAGTTTAAATCGGCGTACGACTACAGTTTCGCAAAATGCGGTATAATAGGCACAGTCACAACTCGTTACCCTTGCTCAACGTGCTAACGAAAACTTTGCGGACATGTTGCTTTTTTAATTGAGGTAGAAACGAGTGGTGAAAAAAAGAAAAAAAGAAATCGTATCGCGTGACTGAGAAATGCGTGCTCCGTGGGCTCCCCCCGCCAGCGTACTGGGGGATCCCCGGTCTTTTGTCCATCGGGCGAGCACTACTTTGTCCAGTCTCGGCGTCGCGGTGTCAGCCTCTGGCACGGTCCATCCGGCGCCTGTTCCACGGTGCAGCCGCCGCTACTAGCTGGTCTTGCAGCTGCGCCGCCATGTTGGTGGCCTCGTAGAGCCTCGCGGCGCTGATGATGCTGATCACGAGAACCGGGCCGGACCAGGAGGACCACATCCACAGCGGTGTCGTGTCGCCGCCCAACACCGTGTCCAGAAAGGAAGAGATGTACTTCGGGCACAGCTGCAAGGACGCGATAGAAATGTCGAATGTAATGAAAATTAATACCAATAAGTATTATTAGCGTGAGAAAGTAGCATAACAAGGATTGTGGATGGTCTTGGGCTGGTGAATCAATGCGGATGACCTGCTGGCAACATGGAGTCTTCGTCAAAATCTGGATACAGAATGGCTCTACTTAGAGCTATGCTCATGTCTAGTTATTTATTGTGGCTTTGCATGTTTGGAACGTAGGCTTCGTGAAAAGTTCGCATGGAGAACGATTTTAAATCGAGGTAAAGGATCGGCGCTCGAGATAATTCAGTGTGGTTATTCGTGCTTTGAACACAACCTTCGTAAACAGTCTGCATGGAAAACGATTCTAGACTGATTTTTTGACTCGGGGCTACAGATTCAGTTCGGCCATTAGCGCTTGGAACGTAATCTTCATCAAAGTCTCAACCCGCGCAGTGGATGATTGTCCAGTACAAATGCCCAACACGTGCCATGGACGACCTAGACGCTTTTGACGAATCCTGTACATTCCGAGCTCGCCGACCAATCGAACTTGTAGGAAGACTCTTAATTTGGAGAATTTGCCTCGGCGCAATTAAAATCGAATCAAAGAAAACTGTGCCGCTCGTCATAATGCAGGAACTGAATTCAATCTCCGAGAAAATTTATTGTCAGTTACCCCAAACTGTACATCCCGCTTTAATCCGTTCCTTTCATGAGATATGCAACCTGTTTGCGCACGCTGCGAGGCACAGTCAAAGCAGCTATATAGGTGTCAAGTATCTGTTGTTGCCACAAGAGCCGGGGATTTGAGGCACCTTGTTTGGTCGACTATTGTCGATCCCTAGGCCCATGTTTTGATTGATCACTACAGCCCGAAGCTTTTCAGAGATACTTAATTCCTGCGCACTGGTATGGTTACGGGAAGGAAGCAAATACATTGAGGAATTGAGGCGCAGGAATTGAGGAATGGGACGGCAGTGGCAAGGGTGCCTATAAAATGAGGGAGGCGACCAAGTCAATTGGTCAGCGGTGTGGCTGTATCGACTCGGACCATGTGTGTGTGACCATTGTACCTCAATACTATAGGGTCGTGAGCCCAGATGCTCAAGCGATCGGCAACCGTGCGCGCGGTTTTGCAGCGCTCACATGCTTGGTCGTGGGTTCCGGGCCGATGCAGAGCGCAGGGATGACGAAGGGCAGCAGCACGAACGGTGCCACGGCCACCACGTAGATGGCGAGCAGGCGCGGGTTCCTGCGCAGCGACCCCAAAAAGCCCACGATGGTGACCAGCAGCGCGGGCACGAGCACCACGTGGGCCCGCGCTTTCGCGTGGTACGCCAGCAGGGCGGGCAGCAGCTCCTCGTCGCTGCTCCCGGGCGCCGGCTCGTTCCACGGCTCCATGGAGGACTCCTGCTCGAGAACAGAACGATGACGGCACAGCTAGCCGGAGTAAACTTGTTTTTTTAGATTATGCAAATCTAACGCACATGTTGTAATGTAAGTGAAGCGTAGCCTTTGAAAGGCGGGTAATTAAATGCTATAAAACTAAATGCGATGCGCACAATTGTCTTTATCGCCATTTTAAGCAACGTGTAATCTCACGAATTTTTTTACGGCGAAAGCCTTAGATCTCTGTTTCAAAGTCGCGTTGTGAGGTACAGAAAAACGGAGCGCGCCGGGAAAGGGAAACAGCAGCGCTGGAGGACGGTTCTGAGAAAGGACGACGCAGTGCAGTCGAAGAGTTGAGAGAAAGGGCAACGGCGGAGCAGTAGGAGCGTGGAGGTAAGGGCAACAGTGGCGCTAGGGAGGATTAGTGAAATGTAAGCGGCGTCGCCGGAGAGCGTTGGGGGAAAGGGCAACATCGGCGCCCGTAGAACGTTCTGGAAACGGCGACAGCACGCTCGCGGTGCGCTCGCGCGCCCTGTATACGTCGCCGCGTGGGCTCAGAGCTTAGTTACACATCGCTATGGGTGACGACGCATAAGGCCCTAGTCGCGGGCGGGGAAGACCGAGATCAGCAGTGCGTTCATCAAAACGTTCAACAGCAGATCAACAAAGCGTTGATCATAAAGTTCAACAGCAGATCAGCAGGATGAGCAACAGAAAGTTCAACAGCAGATCAGCAGAATGTAAGACAGAAAGTTCAACAGCAGATCAACACAAGGTTCATCTAGGCTTTCGCCTTCACATTCTTAGAAAGTTCTAAGCATCCCTCGTAATTTTTAACGCGATAGCATTAAGGGCCCCGTGTCGCAGAAATTCGGCGTCGGCAACCGGCGTCGGCGTGGGATGTCGGCGGGTGGCGGAGAAAATCATCCCCAACCACCCCAACCGCGCTGGCCCTCCACGTGGTGCAAGGTTTTGGTGAACAAAAATTGAATTTCTCACAGTGAAATCCGTCAGAAAAGTGGTAAAGTATGACTTTACCATTCGGCGTTGGATTCACAGTTGGATTGTTTACCAATCGGCGTCGGATTGTAATTTGAATGTACGAGAAAACCTAATTCTGCTACGAGGAAACTCAAACACAAACCCCCTTTTCCAGCATTTCTACCATACCTACAGCAGCATGTTCGGGTACATGCGAAAATGATATCCAGATGGCGCTCGCATCCTAGGCAGGTCAAATTGGGACTTTGCCGGTTAATTCGTTTTGGACACGCGCGCGGGTCGGGGCAATAGCAAACAATTAATAAAGTTTAAAAAAGGTGCTAGGCCCTTCACATATTAATATAAGACCACTTTATTCCCACTGGAAAAACAAACGTATTTCCAGCAATGCATTTCTGTTTAAAAGGGAAGCCGACTTTGATGGTATCGGTGTAAGCTTGGTCTTTGTAAGCTGGCTTTCCCACATTCAGTGTTGCAGTGAATGAAGCCTACTTGCCGTATGCGAACGATGCGATGCGAACGGGTCCGATAACGCTATCGTGTTCTACTCTTAAATGCGAAGTTAAAGTGTCCTCCAATTATTTTGTTTGTTTCTGCACAGTAGAGGTCACAACTTCAACGTAATGTGATGTTTGTTTATAGGCACTACACCGTTTACAAGCTATATAAGCCGAAATGCACATTCAGTTGAAACTGAATTTAACGCAGTGATGACCACGCTGGAATTGTTTCGTTAAATCGAGAAGCGCTTTTTCGGTCCATCGAAACCTAAAATTGTAACGTAGCGACACCCGACAGCTACCGCTGCATTGTATTCGCCGCTAACCCACTCTTGCGCGTGTTAAAAATCCGCGAGGGTGGCCCGAATTGCTTGTGCGATGTGCGATGTGATATATGCAGGCCAGGTAGACGGTCGCGTGAAGCTATGACAGGCTGCCGATATGCAAAGATGCTGGCGCAAAGACCGTGGCTAGGGGGTCTAGATGTTTTAAAAAAATAGCATTAGAGCGGACGCTCGAAGAAAAATCCGTCTTTGTCAAAATTAGACCGAAATCACCGCTTTTATTACTACTTTCTTTCAGGAGAAACTTCGTTAGATAGTGTTTGGTGGCCATTAGTTTCGTCAATTCGGGTTGATAACAGCAGTGAACCCTATGGGTACCTGCCGGGGGATGGAAATTTCTTCGTTAGATCGGGAACTTCATAAAATGGGGTTTCGTTAGATCGAGTTTTAATTGTAGACGTTCATGCGTATGCACATCGTGGGACGCTGACGCAATGTTATCACGAGCACGAAGACAATATCTATTCGTCGAGGAAAGAATGGTGAGGAAATGTGGACGGGCTAGAGGTGTACAGGACGCAAGAGACAGTGGTAAGGTTGACTTGACGTACTACCATTTGCGTGTTTCATTTCAGCGTCTGTGGTCAAAACGAAAAAGCGTCTGTACACCCCTCTATAATACCGCCACTCTCCGTTTCGTGTGTCTGTCTGATTGTGGATACTTCGTGACGGACACAGACGGGGAAACACCAAGGAGGTTTTTTTCAACCTCCTTGGGAAACACAAGTTTAGCAGCAGGTTTTACGTCGACTAGCCAATTTCAAGATCAATTGAAATTACTGTATTCATAACGCTCCAAAGCAACACACGGTGTATGAGAGACGCCGTAATGGTGACTCCGGAATAATTTCGACCGGTTGCGGTTCATTAATGTGCCCCTAAATTTCAGTACCCGAGCGTGTTTTGCATTATGACTTCATCGCAATGCGGCCGCAGTGGCCGGTAGTAAACCCTGCGACCTCGCATCAGGAGCAGAGCTCCATACAGCAGCTGTGCCTCCGCTGCGCTTTAAACAGAACTTTGACAAAGGTGTTTGCGTTTTCACACTTCTTGGGTAAGCGTAACTCTTCTTGTTGCGCTTTAACTACCAATGGCGCTATCTGGGCACCGTCAAACACCACCATGTTGCAGTGCTAATTGAGGCGCAGCCACTCTCGGAGCCAATCGAAGCTGACTGTAGATGATGGATTTGACCGAGTTAGTTGGCCTTGGATTTTCCAAGATTATGTGGCTCTGAATCAACCTGCTCGAACGGGAGCACAAGACGCGTCTGAAATTATGCGTATACAGCTGGTCGGCGTACAGCCACTGTCTTGTCTCCAGGCGGTGTATTTTGTTACGATCTGTTTCATTTCGAACCTTCTCGCGTATCGTCATTAGCTAAAATGATGTCATGCCGCAGTTCTAGCTAGCACTCCGTGGAAAGAAATATAAAAAATGGTACAATGCGGTCATCACCAAATATGGCACCAAATAGCCAATTTCCCGAAGAGCGTGGATCTATCTATCTATCTATCTATCTATCTATCTATCTATCTATCTATCTATCTATCTATCTATCTATCTATCTATCTATCTATCTATCTATCTATCTATCTATCTATCTATCTATCTATCTATCTATCTATCTATCTATCTATCTATCTATCTATCTATCTAATCTCGAGAGAAAGAGCAGGGTTACGTCTTATACCCATCTCCGTAAAGGGGAGACGAGTCCAACACTCACCACCGCGCATATGGCGACGATGCAGGAGACGCCGATGGCCAGGGTCCCGATGACGAGGCAGACCTGATAGTGAAAGGGCCGGACGTCGTCGCGCACTTCGTCTTCATCCGCTTCCTCTTCGTCGTCCCAGTCGTCGTCGTTCAGGTCCGCCTCCGCGTCGGCGACGTCTACCGCGTCAACCTCATCAACCACCGCGGGAGCCTGCATGTCGACGTCGTACGCAGCTCCCGGTTGTCTACTTCAATATCGCCTCCGGTAGGTCACGGCTATCTGTCCACTGCGCGTTGACTCGTCCTCGAGCGAGACAAATCGCGAAGGCTCTATTGTTCCTGATGCCGTGCGTGTACGCGCAGCGGGGCTATTCTTGCTTGCTGGCTTGCTCCATTATGGCGCGTTCTTTGCTCTTCTTCGTCTACGTAGAGTCGGACACTTCGTCATGGAACACGGACACTCGGCCATGCTCAATGTTGATTTCTTGAAAGGTATTAGAAGTATGTCGTCATGGTTCTTTTTTTTTCATGCACCTTACTTTGAAATCTTTGCACTGTAAGCCTTTCGCGGGCAGTCCTTGAGAGTAGCAGGATTGTTGGCCTTTTGAAAGTTTATCTTCTTCTTCATATAGCCAGCCATGGAAGCGCCTGTGATAGGCGATTAGCAAAAGAAGGAAATACATTTAAACACTGAGACAGAGTTTGTATGTTGTTATTCTTCGGAACCCACTGCGGTGGCTTAGCGGCTATGGTTGTTGCACAGCTAAGCACCAGGTCGCCTGATCAAAGCCCGGCGCCGGCGGCCGCATTTTGATGGGGGCGGAATGCACAAAGGCCCATGTCCTGTGCATTGTAGGCACGTTAACGATCCCCTGGTGGTCAAAATTAACCCGGAATCCAACCCTATGGCTTGCCTCATAATGAAATCATGGTTTTGGCACGTAAGACCTCAGAACTTCATTCAAATATTATTCTCCGCAGCTGCAGAACCACGACATGCGCCTGAGAGCACGCGTGCCGTCGCTTCATAGAACTTTTTGGAAAAGATTGACCCCGTGGAATACTATCCCTCTATGATACTAAGATGGCTTGCACTGACGTCATCGTAGCCGCCAGTGCTGGTTCACCTGCACGGTGATAAGCTGGCTACATGACGTCACGTGAAAGCTATCAAGATGGCATGTACTGACGTCATCGTAGCTGCATGCCATGCTGGTGCACCGGCACGGTGACAAGCTGGGTCCGTGACGTCACGTCATCATCATCATCACCATCATCAGTCTATATTTATGTCCATTGTAGGACGAAGACCTCTCCCTGCTATCTACAATTACCCATGGCTTGCGCTAGCTGATTCCAACTTGCGCCTGCAAATTTCCTAACTTCATCACCCCACCTAGTTTTCTGCCATCCTAGACTGCGATTCTCTTCTCTTGGTATCCATTCTGTAACTCTAATGGTCCACCGGTTATCCATCCTAAGCATTACATGGCCTGCCCAGCTCCATTTTTTCCTCTTAATGTCAACTAAAATATCGGCTATCCCCGTTTGCTCTGATCCTCACCCGTGTCTCCCTGTCTCTTAACGTTAGGCCTAACATTTTTCGTTCCATCGCTCTTTGTGCAATCCTTAACTCGTTCTCAAGCTTCTTTGTTAACATCCAAGTTTCTGCTCCATATGTTAGCCCCGATAGAATGCAATGATTGTACACTTTTCTTTTCAACGACAGCGGTAAGCTCCCAGTCAGGATTTGGCAATGCCTGCCGTATCCATTCCAACCCAATTTTATTCTTCTGTAAATTTTCTTCTCATGATCAGGGTCCCCTGTGAGTAATTGACCTAGATAAACGTACTCCTTTAGAGACTCTAGAGGCTGACTGGCGATCCTGAATTCTTGTTCCCTTGCCAGGCTATTGAACATTATTTTTGTCTTCTGCATATTAATCTTCAACCATACTCTTACACTTTCTCGGTTAAGGTCCTCAATCATTTGTTGTAATTCGTCCCCATTGTTGCTGAATAGGACAATGTCATCTGCAAACCGAGGGTTGCTGAGATTTTCGCCGTTGATCCTCACTCCTAAGCCTTCCCAGTCTAAGAGCTTGAATACTTCTAAGCATGCAGTGAATAGCATTGGAGAGACAGTGCCTCCTTGGCTGACCCCTTTCTTGATAGGTAACTTTCTACTTTTCTTGTGGAGCACTAAGGGAACTGTGGAGTCTTTATAGATAAAGATATTCACGTATGCCTCCTGTACTCCTTGATTACGCAATGCCTCTATGACTGCTGGTATCTCACGTGACGTCACGTGAAAGGTATCAACGCAAAGCGCGTTGTGTCGAGCTCAACAGTACCGCACTACACACACTACACGTGACACGCGTCATCATATTTTATGCGGTTGTACGAAATGAGCTCGCGATAACAGGATGTTCGCGTTGCACCTGGAACGTTGTTGCCCTATGCACAGAAAGGCGGACCTGTCCCTGTCAAAATGTACACCTGAGAAAGGATTATTGTAGTACGTATCTAACAGGCGTATAGTCTCGAAATTACGATGACGCCGCTATAAGTAGGGTATACAGCCTGATAGCCGCACCATTTGACTCGCCGAACGTGTTCTTTGCTATCGCCGCTAGCGAGTAGTATCTTGGTTCGTACGTCACAAGTTCACCCAATAAATGTTATCACAGTTTGCCCCAGTATCTGCTTACCATTCTGCGCACTGTTGCAGCCACGTGACAATATTATAATTGTGACTGTCAAAATATGATGGTAGCCCACATCAAGGCGCAATGCTAATTTTCGCCTTTTTAGTAAAGCGACGAATACAACCACGGACAGCAGGGACGCCCTGCAGCGCTTATTCGATTACCATGTCCTTGTAGTTCAGGAAAGCAGAAAGTTGGGTTGGTTTGCATAAGTTGACCATATTTAAATGTAGCGCGAAAAGACAGACCACGACCAGGAGACGTACTCGAGCGATCGTGTGTGTCTCGTTCTTCTTTACCTGTACTGTCTTTTAGCAGCGGAGCTGTTTAAGCTCTTGATTGCACCGCGTAGTGCGAACAAAAACTGCTCCTGGTGATGACGTCACCGTGTGTTGCCTAGCAACCACCTCGCGGAACGTCGTGTGCTTCGCCTCCTCTCCGTGCCGTGCACTTGTTGCCTTGACATGGGACGTTAAGAAGAGGGAAGGATAGCATGCGCGCGGCGCGTACTATGCTATGGAGAGAGCAAGAGAAAATGAGAGCAAGAGAGAAATTGTAGCAGCACCAACGAGGCAGCGCGCAGAGCTGCTGCCGACGCCGGCCGCGTTTCCCCGTTTCCCCGCGTTCGAGCCGAACGCGCGCGGTGTCCGTGACTACAGCAGGCCCCGGCAAATGTGGAGGCGCAGCTTGGCCGTGACGTCATCGGGGAGAAAAAGCTCGGAGCCGCCGCGACGGCTGCAGAACTCTCGCTAACTCTGTGGCGAGTACACATAGCCTTGACATGGGACGACCAAAGAAGATCCGGACACACGTAGAAGCCGCTCATCTTGAAGCGCGTCGCGCAGCCAAGCGAGGAGAGGAGGAAAAACCTTTATTAAATGGGTAAATGGTTTAATGGCAGGTCTTGATAGGGCCCTCAGTCCAGGGCTCCACTGGTCCTAGCGGCTCGCTGGCTTGGTCCAGGAGGGCCAGTTGGCTCTCCCAGTCCTCGCTTGCGAGCAGTGCCTCCCACTGCCGTACGAAGTCTGTCACCTTTAGAAGGGGAGTGTTTGTCTCTCGGCCTATCCATACAGTCCCACGTTATGTGAGCCAGCGTGGGTTTTGCTCCACACCACGGGGCAGGGTGCGACGGAACAAGCGGCCAAGCGGGAATCTGCGCGTCGGCGGCGAGCCGATTCGGAATACCGTGCCTAGCAGCACTTAGCATTTTAAAGCGAAAGCTTTACTGAGGACGTCGAGCCGAGTTTCGCCGTCGCCAGCAATTTGACCTTCATTTGACCGCAGCTGCGCCGTAGCCTTGGCAACGCACCACGTGACTCGCCGCGCCGAGCTCCGTCGCCGCCGGCTTGGCGCAGTGCATATGGCATGCGCCAAGATATCTCCGCAGTTGGGTCGCCGCCTGACCACGTGACTCGCCGCGCGCCTGGCTAAACCCCCTTCACCCCCCCCCCCCCCCGCCACACACGCACACATTCAGCGCTTTTACCGGCGTCTCTTACCTTTGCGTCTCTCGGCGTCGTCGGTGACGGCGGCGAGATCTGGTGAGTCTTGAGCACGGCGTTTTGCCTTGGCGCCTGCCTCAGCGTCGACGCTGAACGACGCCGCTGAGCGACGCCGGGTGACGAAACGCCAGAAAACGTATGGAACGCGCTGAATGGGGGGTGGCTTTAAGAGGAGCGCCGCGCTCGCCTAGTCAGTGTGAGCGTGGCCATGGATGAGAGCGAGGCCGGGCCGTCTCCTGTGAGCGTTGCGCGGGAGCGGGAGGCTTTGAGCCGTCGTCGGTAAGCGGCGTCTGACCACCCCGCGGATATCGCCCAGCGAACTGCTTCACAGGAGAGTTCGGAATGCCAAGCGCGCGAAGCTAGCGTCGGAGACTGAGGATGAGCGAGCCGTTCGGCTCGCAAAACGCCTCAAGCGGGACCACAACGTTGGTTAAGCTAATCAAAGGTTAACCAAGTGAAACCATGACATAACCAGGCTAAACCAAGCTTTCGCATTGCATATCTAGGGTTGGAGTCATGAGGGCGCTAGCGCAAGTTGGAATACGCTAGCGCAACACAGGGGTAATTGGAGATCGCAGGGAGAGGCCTTCGTCCTGCAGTGGACATAAAATATAGGCTGATGATGATGATGATGATGATGATGATGATGATCCAGGGTTAGCTGAGCTAAGCCGCAGCCATTTTCTAGCAAAACTTAGCCTAGCCTAGTAAAACCTGGAAGAAGCTAGGTCGATCACCAGCTCCGCTGTTTACTCCAGCCTTGCACCACTGGTGCAAGCTGCCCACATTTTTTTTTTTTTTGCGCTACAGCCAAACGAGGTGTTCTAATTGGATAGCAAACTGGACAATGTCGAGTTAACCTCCTTGCCTTTCCTTCCTACCCTCTCTCTCCCTGGAGTGCAGCACGAGTTAAATTATGTGGTTTTACGTGCCAAAACCACGATATGATTATGAGCTACGCCGTAGTGGGGGGGACTCCGGAATAATTTGGACCACCTGGGGTTCTTTAACATGCACCTAAATCTAAGCACACAGGTGTTTTCGCATTTCGCCCCCATCAAAATGCAGCCGCCGTGGCCAGAATTCGCAGCACGAGTTGCAGTTGTTACCCTAGTTGTTGAATATCCCGTCAAGGTACCGCTGATGATTCTAGCAGACTATCGGTAGACTACATATGCGTATATTACAATGGCAGCCCACTCATTGTGCCTATTTTTTGGTTTTACTATACGGGGCGATCATTTTTCAGTTTTATGAAATTAACGGTTGAAGATCAAATAATTATTCTCCTTGAGCTGGATTATTCAGAGAGGCGGACACGACAAATCGAGCAACATATTCAATGAATTAGCAAGAAATCACAAATTCATTTCGTAATTCATTAGTTTACACCAGTTTATAAATATGCTCCTTGAAGCTCGCCGTAAACAGTAAACATGCACTATTCCACTTACTTTTTTTAAAACAAAACTCTTTTATGCATTTAAGCACAAAACTAACTGAAACGTCCATGCATTTCGTCTCACGCGTTCGGAAATAATATCTCGAAACTGATGCCATCCTGGAGATTCATTTCAAGTGGACACTCTTGCAAGACGTCTTGGACACGTCTTGTAATCTGCCGTCTTGGAGTCGCTTATTATATGTCTTGCTTGAGTTAATGCTAATGCCATGACAATGGCAGCTTCTTCCCCAATCTCACGTGAACCGTGCCGGAGGTTATGAGGTGGCCTTGTTGATTACCCACCGTTACTGCCATTTTTCGTGAGCTGGTGAGCTTGTCAGGCGCATCCACTTGGAATGAATTTCCCGAATGACACCAGTTTGGAGATATGCTCCTTCAAACTCGCTGTAAAAATGCACTGTTGTTCCACTTACTTTTATTGCGATAGCAATTATATGGACACTTCAAGCGGATTTCTGCCGTCGCCGTCGCCGTGAGGTTCCGTATAGAGTCCAAGGGCGATAAAATCGGCGCCGCGCGCCGTATGTGCGAGATAGCGTGCGCCGTGATAGCGCGCGCCGGACGCGCGCTATCACGGAGAGCGAACTCACGGCGGTGATCGCGCGAAAGGCCGTGGGGGTATGGGAGGGAGGGAGGGGGAGGGTGACGTTGTGCTGCGGCACCAAATGTCTATCTTGCAACAGGGCGCAGGGAAAACTGGCCACTCAGTCTCGCACGCGAAAGGAGGAAAGCGGAAAGGCAGCGCGGGAGGGAGGGAGCGGGCAGCTGTACTCTGCCAACAAAGGCGCTTGTACTTTGCCCGGCTGCGACGGTCGCCCGCACCGTCTCTTGAAAGCGATCTCCACACGGCTCTGACCTTTGTATGCGCTGTGCATTCGCCGCTCAGTTTCCGTGGAAGCGATAGACCACACGAACCATCGCTCACTGTGGTGGCTGTGCTTGCTGCCAGAGTTTTGACAGTGGTTGTCTGCGGTCATCGAGTCTGATCTATTCACGTTTGCTTGCGCGCTGACAGGACGCTTGTTAATTCAGTTAGTAAGCGAATGTGTCCAAGTTTATGCAGCTGATAAAACTACTATCCCTACTCCGAATAGCTCTCTATACTAATTTGCTATCGCAACTGATGCTTCGCCTTGCGGGCGAAACTGCGACATTTTAACACGAAAGTGTTTTATTCCGGGGTCCACCAAGACTTCACTGACGTATTTCCGTCACGGAAATACGTCATAGAACATAATACAAAGAAAGAAACCAGAAGAAAAAGTTCCACAAACATGCAAAATTTGGGAATCGAACCCACGACCTCTCGGTCCGCGACGATAGATCGCCGAGCGTTTAACCCATTGCGCCACAAACGCATTCGCAGAGAGCTACACAGACGCGCCTTATATATCTAACACTCCTCCGTGTACCCGCGCTCTTGCTCGGGGCGGTGCCGCCGCCTACGAGCAGAAAAGAGAAGTACTGCATTATGACACTAAAGCCCGGGATACATGGAGCGAACTTTCTCGACGAACTTCACGCGTCAAGTAACGACGCGGCGACACGACGCAGGATGTTTGCTGTGTTGCAATACATGCGGCGAACGCCGCCGCGCGTTGGCCGCCGTGTTGGCGGCGGTCCCGGCCGCCCGCTTCGAACTGAATTTGGCGTTGTCCTTGTAGAATTCACTTAGTTGGAAGCAAATGACTGCGTAAACGGCTTTCGCTTAGTCTCAGGCCGCTTCGACGACAGAGTATTATGGATAACCTTGAGTAGTTTTCGAGATCGCTTCTCGTTTCGAACGCGTCTAAGCCTAGCGAAAGAAATATCCGATGCCAACGCCATCTATCGGGGAAGTCGGGAGATAGGCATGACGACAGCATGTGGCCTCTGAGATCAGAAGATTTCTGTTGAAGGTTGTTGTAGAGAGCTTGCACTGCTTGTCTGTTTCCTCGCAGATCAGCGGATATGGGATGTACAAATACAACGCGATTCCTGAGAGATCATACTAGGAACTACTCAATCGGTGCAGAGACATGCAGACACGGCAACACCAACGCGATTGCAGACGACGCGAAAAGGCGCGCGCGCGCGAAACACCAGCATGCATTGCGACCGGAACTAGTGCCTCCTGATTGGCTGTCGTCCACCGCTGCGCGCTAGACGCTTCCGGCGGCGACGTTCGCCCGACGAAAATGTTTGGACAGGCAGATCGGCTGCGGACGGCAAATTTCTTGACGCCGGCCGTCGGACGTTCGCCGCCCGACGAAGTTCTTCGCTCGGACGCCGGTTATTCGCTCCATGTATTCCGGCCTTAACGCGCACCGACAGTGAACGCTTCGGTGGTCTCAGTACTACGACGCCTCGATGCCAGCATTCGAAGGGACGCTGGCATCAAGAAGCACTACCAACGCCACCTAGGTGGCGTTCACCGTACTCAGCACAGCGGAGCGTGGCCTCCGCAATTAGCTCTGAAAATGTTTCTGAAGTTGATCGCGGAGGCTGCAATTACGACGCGCTGTACGCGCTGATTTGACTCGGTGACGATTCAGTTACGTGCTTTGTCTTGCGCGTTGTATTAGTGTGTCAGTTACGTGCTTCGTCTTTCGCGTTGTGCTAGCGTGTGCAGCGTAGTGCAGCTTCCATATGCACGACGGTTGCTCATGGTCATCGACGTTGGTAGTCGTGATGGAGGAGACGTGCCACCAGGCGTCAGCGTGGGTGCATCAACGCCTAAGGGCGCTTTAGCCACAAAACACCAATAGACATTATATATCAATGTGCAATAAACATTACACTACTTCTGTGAAGACACGTTTCACTTTCGTGTTCTATACCGATTCCTATATAAGAGGGATCAACCACATTTTTAAAACCAAAATGCTGTTTTATGCATCGGAGCACAAAACTAACTGGAACGCCCATGTATTTCGTCCCACACGTTCGGAAATAATATCTCGAAACTGGTGCCATCCTGGAGATTCATTTCAAGTGGACACGTCTTGCAATCTCACCGGCTACAATTCGCAAATTGCAATATGCGCCGTAAAGTAAATAATTAAGAAGTGGTGATTTTTTAAATTAGCTGAATATTTGTTTCGATTTCTCGTGTTTTACTAATGTCCGCCTGCTCGAATAATCCAGCTCAAGGACAATAATTATGCTATCTGCCACAGGTGAATTTTTAAACATTCTGGGAAACTGAGAAATAATCCCCCCGTATATTATTGGCCATCCAGCGCATTATTACTCTAATAAAGCGAAGAGCTTCTCAGAAGCTTTCGGCTATTCGCTAGCACTGATAATTATCGTCGATGGTTTCATGCACAATTATGTTTTTTTTTCATCTATTGCTCTACTTGTCGTTTTCATTTGCGTGTTAGTTATTTTCTTTATTGCGTGTCTTCCCACCATCCGAATCTTTTAGATAACTCCCCAGTTGTGGGTACGTTCCATGTTGAAGCTCATCATCATGGTCGTCATCAAGTCGCGGTGATGTCCCCAGGAGACGTCGGCACGGTTAGTCCGCCGTGCTTCGCGCCACAAAGAAGGCGTACTGCCTGACTTGGGAGGCCGTCCAGGCCGACCTTCGTGGTTCGCATGCTCAGCCACGCCACCGATACCTAAAGAAGGACAAGAGATGGACCGCGAGAACCCGGCTGAGCAGGAACAACAGCAACGGCAGCCTTCCTCCATCGACCCGGAACCGCGTGTCGTCCACGCCGCTGCTGCAGTACCTGAGAAGACGCTCCAGGTGAACAGACGTGACAAGCGCATTAATTTACCGCACTTTTAGTCGACAGGTCTCAGTGAGCAACTGTAGTGGCGTGTGCACCTCTGGAGACACTCAATATTTCTTTCTTTCTTTCTTTCTTTCTTTCTTTCTTTCTTTCTTTCTTTCTTTCTTTCTTTCTTCTTTCTTTCTTTCTTTCTTTCGCAACACAGCCTATCAGACTCTCATAAGCCGTGTTGTAATATAATGAGGCATTCTGGGAGCTTACGCACTTTGTGGCTTGCCACTGGAATGTCACTGTGAATGTCCTAGTGGGTCTCTAGTATATGTATAACCGCGAGTCATTTTTGACAACTAGTTTGAGTTACGGCGGGGCGCGACGTGTGCATATCTTGAAGTCCTGGCCGCGTGTTTCTCTTTCTCTTGATGATGGAGTACTCGGGGCCCGCGGGACCCCCGCAAAAACCGAAGATGGGAGATGAAACAACAGCCGAATCAGACAAGACATAAAAATACAAGGAATAACTGTGGGAGGCCATGATGTCTTGCCCAGTGCTGGATTACCAGTGAAAGTTGGTGGACCGGGCCAGCGATGCAGCGAGAGCCCATGGATTCTTGGAATAAAGAAGCCGCCCATCTGAGGGCGAGGAGAGATCTCTTTCTCTCTATCGCTAGTTCAAAAATAAACACTTATTTCTCTCTCTTTCAGGTAGCAGACGACGACAGTCAGGTCATGGCCGACTGTTGCGAGCAGGCGGTGGAAGCTGTTCTGCAGGGAATGGAGGCCAACCAGGACTGGGAGGTGCTGCGTGCCATCATGGACGGTGAGGACGAGGACGAGGCACAGGACGAAGGCGAGTGGGACACCGCGGACGCTGAGGAGGCCAAGAAGCAGCTGAGCCTCCACGCGAGCGCGTGCTGCAAGGGCCATCCGCCGTCGGCCGGCAGCGTGCGACCCTGCCAGATGAGCGCCTACACGCGCCTCGACAACGCCATGACGCCCATCATTTTGGCCTGCATCCTCTCGTTCGTGGTGAGCCGTCGATACTTAGTGGTCGATATCTAGCGTGGAGTAGATAACCGGTGGACCAGTATAGTTACAGAATGGGCACCAATGCAATGGAAGCGCAATTGAGGACGGCATAAAATTGGGTGGGGTGATGAAATTAGGAAATATGCAGGTGCAAGTTTGAATCAGCTAGCGCAAGACAGGGGTAATTTGAGACCGCTGGGAGAGGCCTTCATTATGCAGTGAAAATCAAAATAGACTGATGACTATGATAATGATGACAATGATGACTTAGCGTCGTTATTCAGCTCACCACCGCCGGGGAGCTGAATGTGCGCAGATCGAAGGTGGCAGGGGTGATTGTAGACGCAGTTATAAGCCGACCGGGGTCGCCGCTTTCGGACACTCAACTCCCGCCATCTCGGCGGTTAGGGCCAATCGGAGACGGTGTGTAACCACCCTTGTCAGCCAATGAGAACTGACAAGGTGGCGAGTTCGACAATATGGCGGAATATAAAACTGCCCAGAAATAGCACACTTGGTCGGCTGACGCTGGACGGGGAAGAGCCGGAGATCGCTACTGGGGGAAGGCCTTGCTATATAAACTGCTGTAGACCTAAATATAGGCTGACGATAATGACAATGAAGATGGCCACATCTTCACTAAGGCCGTTACCTATTCTGTCCACTTCATTATACAATCTTCAGATATGCAAAGGTAAGACATTACCAAATAGACAAATAAACAAACTGTGCATTCGTACCTGGCACTCCGTACCTCCACATTTAAGTTGCCGCTAGACTGTCGACTAGGATTAACTTGAGTGGGGAACACCCTTGCGCGACAGTTGTCAGAAGCTTTCACCGTGAAGCGATCTGCAGTGGCCGAGCAAGGGGCCATTTTTTCGTCAAGGAGACTTCGTCAAGGTTGGCCTTCAGGCCGAGAATACTGCACAGTATTTTTGACGGCGACCCACAAAAGCGCCGCTACTAAATGTTTAATTCATCGCGTATGTGCCATCATGGGCACTCCAAACAATGTGACGCGTTCTTCTTTGCTTTGCTATATTCATCAGGCGCACGTGCAAGAAATCACCTATATCTGTGGAATACAAAGAGAACACGTCGCAAATACAAGCGGGATCTTTCCTTTTAATATAGAATAGGTTTTTTTGTAGTCTTTTTTTTCCCCCTTTTTTTTCACTTACAGTCTCAATCACACTTGGGTACTCTGGTCGAGTGGCTGGCTGCGGACTGCGACAGCGTCCGCGGCTGCTATCTTGCGGTAGCTGCTATATTCCACATCTGTTTGTCCTGAAGGGCGGATGTACTTAGCTTGCGGCGTGACCATGCGTGGTCTCATTGCGGCATCAGCCTGTGCGTTTTTCTTTTAATATAGCAGGCAATCCTGCCGCCTGACCAGTCTATACAAGTGCGATGGGCACTGTAGGCCTGATGAACACAGCAACACAGAAAAAAAAAGGCGTAACGATGTTTTTCGATGGTCGATGTTGTGGTTGTATGCGAAAAATTAAACTGTTGGTAGTGTCGCTCGTGTGTGTCGTGGTGTGGGCGGTGTTAAAAATAATGCATAGCAAACTTGTCTTGCAACAAGTTCTTTAGTACAGGATGAGGGCTCCCTTGTTCGACCCATGTTGAGAACTTCAAGTTTACATTATCCTGTCAGCCCCCCTTTCCCCCTCCCCCTTCCATTTATTTTTCAAGACAATGATTGCCTTGGCCAGTTACAACCACTTTTGCGTATACCGGCTATGTATGTCTCTAACCTCCGTATTAAGCCTCTTTCGTAGACCTATGCCGAAGATAGTGCTGTCTCCCCATAAAATTTATTTCTGAGAGCCGCGCTGATGATGATGGCGATGATGATGACGATGGCAATAATGATGATGACGTTGATGATAACTGGTGTTAAAAAGTTCGAAGGTGAGTCAGCCTCTAGCTGACGTCAGTCAAATGTCGCAATAACGTGGTTCTCACAATAAATTATGTGGTTCATACGCCCCATTCTCATCCCCAACTCGACCTGGAAGTCTTTGGCCGACTTTTCACCTAGCGGTTGCATCACCTACCAACTCTTTTTTTTTTTTTTTTTTGGCTTCCCTGTGGAGACACTTGAGTAAGACGCCATTCTTGACGTCCGCGCGCAGGTCCAGCCTCTGCTGATGCTGCTGCACAAAATGGCTCTACGAGTTTTCCCGTCACCCTTGAGACTGCTGGTCGGCCTCGAGGTGCCTTCGCTGATCGTGATCAAGACGTTCCTCTTCGTCCTTCCCGTGGGCGTCGTGTCGCTGTTCGTCGAAGAGATGCGCGAAGCGGAGGACGCCGTCTTGACCACCGCCGCATTCCTGATCAGACTGCTCGTCAACGTGCTCCTGATCTCCTCCAGGGGCGGCAACATTCCCCTGCTAGTGACGTTCTTCGAGGTGAGCTGCTTACCGTGCCTCTCGATACCAATGCAAACACGGATGTACAGTCACAATTTATTTGTAAGCCACCGCGGGATAGCCCTATGGCATCGCACTGCTGAACTTGAGGTCGCGGTTTCGATCCCAGCCGTGGCGGCCCCAAACCGATGGAGTGGCTCGTGTGCCGTGCCTTGGTTACGCTTCAAAGAACCCCACGTGGTCAGAATTATTCCGAAGCCCCTCACTACGGGCGTGCCTCATAATTAGATCATGGTTTTGGCACGTATAACCTCAGAATTCTGTTTTTTTTTATTGCGATATCAATTATATAGACACTCCAGGCGCATTTCTGCCGTCGGCGGCGTCGTCGCCATGAGGTTCCGTATAAGGTCCACGGGCGATAAATCGTCGACGCGTGCCGTATGCTGCATGTGCGAGTGAAAGCATGCGACGGTGAGACGGCGATCGCGGCTCATTCTCTCCCACGCAAAGGAGGGAAGCGGGAAGGAAGCGCGCCGTCTGCCAGTCGCGCGCAACGCTCCGGAGGGAGGGTAAGGAGAGGGGGGTGGTCTATTCCCGGTGCCCCGAGCGGCCGCGCACGCCTGCCAGGGAAGCAAGGCTCCGGTGACAAGGTAGGGAAGGGGGGGGGGGGGGGGGGCGTTCTGCGCCGCGCGCGGCTGTATCTTGAAAACACACCGTGCTTGAAAGCCATCTGCGACGAGGGTAGAGTCCGCCCTCGCTCTGTTTTCGCCGCTTCGTTCGCGCTGATGCGAGCGCCGGGACGAAGGTGAATTCGCTCGTTGCTGCTGCCGCACTTACTCACTCCAACGTTTTGACAGCGAGTTTCCGCGGTTATTGAGTGAGATGCGTTCATGTTTGCTTTTGCGCGCATGAAACCATGCTTGTTAATTTAGTCAGTAGGCCTATGTTTACAAGTTTATACGGCCGATAAAACTATTATCCCTACTTGGTATAGCTGTCCACTAATCTGCTATCGCAATCGATGCTTCGCCTTTTTTAGATGCAAATGTTTTGCTGCGCGGTGCACTTTCGCTGGCGGTGTCGCGCGCGAGCTGTTGCCTCTGTCTCGTTACGCGCAGCGCACTATTTGGCCCGCTGTGCACGAGAACACCGGACTAGTGGTATAAGTCAGTGCTAGACGAACACTGAGACAGACACAAGCGGATCCAGAGCATGATCGCGCGCTGGAACACTGTACAAAATGATATAGTTTCGTTGTCTGCGCGAGTGACTGCATGACTTGGGTGCAGGCGAAACGGAAGTACATCTCTGCATAGCGAAGTAAAACAAAAAAGCATGCTGACATTCGGTTTGTATGTATTATTTGTCTAAACTTTAATTGGTCTATTGAAGCAACAGATTACACAAATAACAGATGTTGTCCTTGAATAAGTGTGACAATATCTTTACATTTGCAACGCCTTCTGCGGGATATAATACTTAATTTTTTATATCTGCGACGCTTTCTGCGGGATATATACTTCATATATTACAACTTGCGGACGTACGATTACGTCAAATCACGTATTATTTGTACACCTTTATACTTCCATGTATACGGCGTTCTATGTGTTGGTACAATGGGGGCCAAGAAAAGGGAAGCGCAGTCGAGGACGGCAGAAAACTATAGGGGGGTTGAAGAAATAAGGAAATTTGAATGTGGAAATTGGAATCAGCTAGTGCAAGACAGGGATAATTGGAGATCGCAGGGACAGGCATTCGTCCTGCAGTGGACATAAATACAGGCTGATGATAATGGTGTTCTAGTCGCGAGCGCAAGCGCTGTGTTGTGGCCTCTGGTAGCAGAAACGTGTCACCCGGCTCGTTCGGTTGTAAATAGGTTCACAGCGCCGATGCCCTTCAGTCTAATAATTGCCAAGTATTCTGCGACGTAAAAGGAATATACTTTATTTTGCATCCAATGCCACGACGCATGCCCATATCTTTCTTTTTATGTATAGTGCACTATTTTTGAGTCACGAATGTCAGAAACGAGAGAAGTCTTTCTACCATTCGTAGCGTTGCTATGATAAATTATTGTAGGAAACTTTGTAAACTGCTATACATGTATATATCCTCCTAATATCCCTTGTACAACACATTTCACGTTGCATTCTACATACTTTAAAAATTCCCTCGCAAGTGATTAATCAAAATATTCATTCTGGGTAAGAAGTACGGTGCACGTGTAACTGTAAAGAGGTGGTTTATTCCTATTCTTTTCATCCGCTTTCGAGTAATTTTTGACACCCAGTTGATCTAGACCTATGTGTCGTCCCAGACGGCCGAAAGCAAACTTGAGGTGTGTTTCGAAATCAACGAGAGTGAGTAAAAATACCGGACGCGCCAGCAACATGCTGCGCGTAGTTTCATCTTTATCTCTGCGTGTAAGCAATGAAATGCAGTTTTTACCACATGAGATGTTCACGTGCAGGGAGACGCAGTTTTTTGCATCTAGCCGCGGTATTAACATTTAAAAAATTCTTTTTCAAGTTCATAACATGTCAGCAGACAATAAAAACCACCTTGAAGAGCGATTATGTCAAGTAGTTGTGGTCGGGTCTCAGGAGGATATATTGTGACGTCACTGCATGGTGATATATGCCTACGAACGTGCGCCATCCAACGGCTGCATGCTTATCGAAGGAATCCTTACCTGTCGTTACGGACTGTGCAACTATAGCACGGTGGTCGATGCTTTATAAGAAAGCAGTGTAACATCTCAATGAAGACACAGTGCGAGGCTGCCGTGCTAGGAAGCCTTCATACGCAAGCATATGTGCCAGCGCTAGAACGCGTGTGGGTATAAAGGTTACCTCCACTGTAAAATAATTTACACCCTTTAAAGTAAATAAGGGTGTAAATCGGTGTATGACTCACAGCCTTACACCGGAAAGGGTGTACACGTGTGAGTTATAAAGAGATTTACACTCTCATTCACTTTTAAGGTGTAAAAAGGGTGTACTGATATGACTTATGGACAGATTTACGCCCTTATTGACGTTTAAGGGTGTAAGTTATTTTACAGCGCTCGTGTCCGGCGTGCGCCCCGCCGTCGCCAGGGTTAACGTGTCGGTGAGCGTCATCGGCGCGTCAGTTTTTCATGTGTTCTTTGGCTCGTTTTCTGCCTTTGTACTCTTAGGTCATGTGGTTAAATTTATGCTGCTAAGTTTATGAAACCTTATTTTGTTTCTTGGTGCAACCTTTTCCTGTTTCCGAGGGACCCACTCGCCAATCCTTCCCCGATGCAACACGCTTCAGCACGGAACGGAGTTACAGTGACCAATACACTTCGCGTACCGTTTGTGTTCTTCTGCAGAGAATGTTGGCGCGCATCGTCTTCACGGTGTTGCTATACACGTACGAGGGATACAGCAAGTACCTGGTCTGCCAGCCGCGCACGCTGACCGGGCTATACGCGCCGGTGAAGTGTGTGCTGCCCTCGTGGTGCAAGCAAGCCCTGGCAGGGCGAGATCCGAAGGACACGTTCCTGAGAGCCTCCTGCCTCTACCATAAACTCTCCATGTCTGACGAAGGTGCAATGTTACAGGTACGAGGGCAAGGATGATCACCGTACTAAAAAGTTTTCGCTTATCCGCAAACTTCTGGCCGTTTTTGGTTTACTGGGTTACCGTAGAGGTGTACAGCACCCTTCTAGCTACTGTAGCATCAACAGCCCTGATAGCGACATATTGTGACGCAAGAAGCTAATACTGTAGTGACATACCACATTATGCTTTACTGCTGTTTTAACGCGTTGGTTGCCAACACAATTGTTAAAGTACACTGCTTTTATGATTTTGCTTCAGCGATAGCACTTACAGACACAAAATTTTTTTCAGACATATTGTAGTTGGACAATGCGTCACAAGGTGTCGTTACTGCAGCTTTACTGCTGGCGTCCACGGCTCCGATAACCCGGTGAACCGCAAACTACAGGGTTTTTTATTTGTCCGCAAATTTCTTACCGTTCGCTGATCACCGGTTTACTTGAAGCGTAAGCGTGAGCAGCAGGGTTCGTGGCGCCACCTAGTAGTGCAGAGTTCCACCGGATAAACACAGTGCTAATATTGCAGTAACCAAGCGTATTCTTCTTCAGTGCTGGTGTAAATTTTATGCTATGGCGTAATCGTGAACACGTTGCCTCCTTAAGCGTTTTTGTTTCGACAAGGACACACGTGTAACGCGAACACGTGTATATTGTTGTTTGACGAAGCGTCACAATGTGTCACTACCAGCGTTGTTGCTCTTAGGTAACCCTGCAGGTAAACCGCACACGGTAAGAAGTTTGTGGACAAGCTATGTTTTTACGCTGAAATTAGAGAGCTTTAGCTTGTCCTTTAGCGCATTACTGTTAATGAAATATCCGGATTACCAGAGAGGTGCACGGCAGCAACGACGCTGTTATCGGCACCTTGTGATGCGGAGTTTATAACCAAAAGCTAATACTGCAGCGACTTGATATATTCTATTGAACTGTTCGTGTAAAGCACTGTTATCGATGTAACGGTTAACCAGCCAGGTTAACCGTCAGCCAGGATTTTTTTTTTTTTTTTCAGGGGGGAGGGGGCACTTGTTGAAGGACTTGACTATTTGAGGAAAGCCCTATTTTTCAGTAATTATTTTCGGTAAAAATCACAGTACATAAATTACGCGACTTTTTAAATACTAGAAGGCGGAAGGGTCGCAGTGACGGCAAAGTCGGGAGCGCAGCCGCCCTTCTCTGTTAATCGGGCGCTGACTGTCGGGTGCGGCGTCCTCTGCTCTTTTGTGATGCTCCGGGTCGCCGGCGCTGCGGCCCGTTTGCCCGATGTACTCAGCGCCGTAGGACATGGGCACGGAAAGATCTGCTCAGTCTTGCACATGGTGGGCAGCTGTTGACAAGTTTCTTTGCGCAGCGCGGTAGGCGGCAGCCCTGCTAGAGAGCAGCCCCCCCCCCCCCCCTGGCTACGGGCCTGCGTGCAGTCCTTTTTATCATCTTCCTTCGACTGAGAACACTCCAAACATTTTTTAAAACGCATTGCAGTTGGACTGATCGTCGCAAGATGCCGCTACTTTGCTCGGTAACTTTATTTATTTAATACTGCTAGGGTTTCAGATTCATAGCCCGCTACAAAGAGAATAGCCTCATCTTCATCATCATCAGTACAGTCCACGGCTCCGGCAACCCGGTAATCGTCAAACGGTAAAGTTTAGGGACAAGCTAAACCTCTCTCTTGTATTCTGTGCGGGCTGTCTGCAGGAACGTATTGTATCGTCATCTGACCCTTTGTGCATTACATTGCACATTGCCCTCAATCCTTTTTCAAACTAAACGTGGAAGCGATTACGTAAAATATTCGCCCCAGATGTAGGTATACGTCAGATGCATGTGGAACTGTGTGGAAGCGGTTGGGTCATAATCTAGAAGTCATTTTTCGAGAAAGTTGACGCTGATTTGGTCTACGTAGACCATCGAGTCGTCACAGACGACGAAAACCTCCCGACGAAAATACCGCCATAATGACACGAAAGTGCAGGATTGCATCATCGACATGCCGACTTACCAAGCCATGTTGCATCTTCGTCGCTTTGTCTCTGCGAAGAAAAGTGGTTTTTATCACTGGGAACATAAGGACACGGTTACTTTCGCCACGTACAGCGCGGTCCACTGTGAAACGCGCGGCTCTCACTCCACTAGCGCTGTAATGGCGAGTGTCTGCTGAAGCTACGTCGATGCACTGCACAGGTGTGTTGAAGGTGCCAGTGCCATACACCACAAGTCATCTACTGCGAATCCGTGGAATCATACACTTGCCAGAGGGAAAAAATACGATATTCCCTAATGCGAAATTTGAGCGCAGCTCTATGCGTGTTATCATTTCGCGATATATTGAGGCATCGCACCGATCACCGCACCGACTGGCAGAGCCGCGCCGCGAGGCGCTATAAATAGACCGGCCACAATTAGTTGCCGATTCCCGGTAACTGCAGCTTATGCGACCGTAATCTTTACCGGGAAACGCTTGCGGCGAACGCTATGGGCGAAGGCGAGCTTTCTGGGTTTTTTTCTCTCTTTCCCCCGCACGACCGGTGCCGCGAAATTTGAGCGCAGCTGTTCAGGTGTTTTGAATTCGCGTTGTATTGAGGCAAAGAGTTCGAATCTGAACGGCAGGGTGCTCTCGGTGGTGGCGCTGAGCCTCTGCTCCTGCAGCTTGTTTAGCAGCAGCGGCAGACGCAGCATTTCCACCCTGCGCGTAGCTCATTGTTCAGAAAGAAAGAAGACGGGTGCGCGTGGCTCGCGCGGAGCGCACTCTCTAGCGGAGGTGCGAATTAAGTACCGTATGCGCAGTAGGTCACCGCCGTGGAGCACGTCTCGTGCGGCGCTCCCCTTTCTTCCTCACCCTTTCACCATACTCTTCTCCTCCGATTTCACCTCATGGTTCCGCTGCACCCTCCTCCTCCACTTTCCTCCTCGCCCCCTCTTCGCTGTCGCCTTTCTTTCATCCCCCGCTCCGCTCCGCGTTCGCTCTTTCATCCTTCGCTGCGCTCGTTAGTTAGGTTACGAGGGACGCCGATGCACGCCGACGCTCAACGCAGGAACGGGTGCCTAGTAGCTGCGCTCTAAAATTAGAGGGAACACTCGCGTGTTCGCTCTAACAGTTGACCACCTTGTACACGGGGAAGCACATTCGGCATTTAACCTTGGCATTTAGAGTAACCTTTAGCTCGGGCCCATCGTTTTTCGATATAACCCCGAGGCTAATTTCAATTAAATAGTGTTGCATTTGAGTGACAAAGCGAAACCCTAGTGAACGTTGGAAGCGGAATTTTGATTTAGGGCCTGAATTGTTTTTAGCAGAATTGCCGAAAATCGTTGCTGAAAAAAAGAAACAACAACATAGAAGCACGAAGTCTACAAGTCCGTAACTCTGCATTGGGAATAGATATCGCACTTCTGTATAGTGCACGCGTTAGAGCATCCAAAGGGGAAAACTTTGATGTACGATTTATATCTTAAGTGAATTTGTTACGATGTTTACAAGGGTTCTGTAAATGTCCTACTCAAAGATTAGTGGTGTATTTAAGAGGCATGTATAAGTTATGATAAGGCTGCACTGAAGGTTCGCTTCAGTTTCTGGTGCGTTCCGATCCCGCGCAGTCGCACCACCTGGAGTACGGCCACCGACTGAACAACTTCGCACGCGACAACGCAGTCGGTGCGTGCGTGTGGGTCTCCGCCATGGTCTTGTCGGTGTTGATGACCATCGACATGGCCAAGACCTTGTGTGCCGACGTGGCAGCTACATGGCGCTTCTGCAGGCGCTACAGGGAGCAGCGCAGCGCCGGATTGACCTGGAGAGACGCCTTCAGCATGGCGGCGAAGGGGACGCTCAGCGAAGCGATTGAGCACAATGAGACGGCACCTAGCGGTATGTACCAGAGTTATCCACTCAACAGATAGCTTAAAGGGCAACTCCGGTCACTTTTTCGATGTCCACTGACCTTAATAAAATTTTGAGTGTACGTTCTCTTTCGCACTATTATTATCGTGCCAAACGATATGACTGCAAGTCATTTAGTTTTCCTGAAAATTTAAAGATTGGTTGCGTGTCCCCGACTCGTGCCCACGAATGTATGACTTTATTGGCCACCCTGTGATCGTGACGTCAGATACTACACCACCACTTCATCCAGAAACGACGAAGCTGGCGCCTCCTTCTACGAGACAAAGGCTGACAGCCATCGTTTTGACAGACGTGATAACCACGTGCTTCTCTTCCTCTTGCGGCAGCACAATGCGTTGAGTTTGAGCACGTCAGCTGCCTCGCGTGGGTCAAAAGCAAACGGCGAGCCTTCAGCGCTAATATTGCTCATATCACCGCTAAAATCGGTGCTATCTAGTTCGAAAGAGCTGGAAAAGCTCCCTGTGTCGTCAGAAGACATCGCCAGCTTCGCTGTTTTGGCGTTAGCACCAAGTGCACTGCGTGCTTAGCACGCTTTCTGCCTGTTTACATTACAGTAGTGTCGGATCTGACGTCATCGACTCATCATGACGTCACACGAAGCAGCTACCCGTTTCGTTTTCGGTACCTCGTTTATTGGTTATTTAAATTTATTGATGAGTTTCTAACCAAACTGAACCACCCTACCAAGGATGGGACTGTCAATGCCATTTGAAAGTGACAATATCCCAATATGGATAAATAAAACGCCGGAGTTGCCCTTTTCGGGAAGATGCTAGTCGAAAAAACGCGTTCTCCCCCCTAACATTACCGATATTTTTGTTTGCTTGTTTTGTCAAGCTGCAGTTTCTCTACTTTTATGGCAATAAAATTCAAAGCTGAATTTAAACTGGAAATGGGTTAAAATAGTGTTTAAAGAGCACAAGGTGGCACCCGCCGTGGTTGCTTAGTGGCTATGGTGTTGAGATGTTAAGCACAAGGTCGCGGGATTGAATCCCGGCCACGGCGGCCGAATTTCGATGGGGGCGAAATGCGAAAACACCCGTGTACTTAGATTTAGTTGCCCGTTAAAGAACCCCAGGTGGTCCAAATTATTCCGGAGTCCCCCACTACGGCGTGCCTCATAATCAGATCGTGGTTTTGGCACGTAAAACCCCATAATTTAATTTTATTGTGATAGCAATTATATGGACAATCTAGGCGAATTTCTGCCGTCGCCGTGAGGTTCCGTATAAAGTCCACGGGCGATAAAATCGTCGCCGCGCGCCGTACGCAGTATATGTTCGAGTGAAAGCATACGACGGTGAGCCGGCAATCGCGGCTCGCGCGCAGAAGGGCGGGAAGCGGGAAGGAAGTCTTCCAGTCGCGCACAACGCTCCGGAGGGAGGGTAGGGGGGTGGAGGGGCCGCGCCTTACTGCGGCCGCGCGGTCCCACCGGGATGGAAGACTCCGGGGGGGAAGGGGGGGGGGGGTTGTGCCGCGAGCCTTGGCGAAGCCCAAGAATCAGTCCAAAATCTCCCAGAATCAAACGCAAACGATCGTCTCAACGATCGAATAACAAATAACAACAATCAAACACACATGGTCACACAGCATTGAAACACTTTACAATAATGTAATTCATGTCAATCAGTAACAACAATTATTGGCTACGGCGAAGAGTTCCAATAGTCAATAGTTGGTGGAAATGATATTTCAAAAGAACCCCAGGTAGTCAAAATTATTCCGAAGCCCTCCACTGCGGCGTGCCTCATAATCAGAATTGTTTTTGACACGTAAACCCCAGAAAGAAGAAGAATGAATATTTGAGCTGTTCTGTACGCGCAGAATATGGGGTCAAAAAAGTGGAGTTGGTGGTGCCGCGTGTGTCTAGTTAAGGGTTTAAGGTATATTGAAGGTTGAACAATTGAATTATTACTAAAAATGTAAGAAAGGAAATCAAGAAGCAGCTTTTTTTTCTTTTTTGTTTCGTAAAGCGAGCAACTGTATACCGTTTGTGATTTGACCTTAATACAAACGATTATGTTCATGTGTTCCGGGGACAGGTTCCTCCGGCCAGATGTCCTCCAGCCAGACGTCCTACGGCCAGACGTCCTACGGCCAGACGTCCTACGGCCAGACGTCCTACGGCCAGACGTATTCCGGCGACCCCGGAGTCTCGGGAGAACAGATACCGGGGCCTTCGTTCAAAGTTCGGTAATGGGCGAGCACAAGACAATGGTTGTTACACAGTTCCTGGAGGAAGAACCCACGAGCACGTACTGGACGTAAAATTTATGGCGTTATGCGTGAAATTCAGCCTATGTGATATGAACCTTCTATGTCATTCTTGATTCCACCTAGGCCACGGACAATTCTGCAGAAGCAGCACAGGCGGTCGCTTTGAGTTATTTGGCATTCTAAAAAATTGCTTCATCTGATCATCGAATTTTTAGATATTTCTGTCTGCATAAATCCAAGCTAACGGCTTGAACATCAAAACGAGATCTCAGCTGTTCGTACTCTTGACATCACTGGACTCGAGCTTCTGTCCCGACTAGGCGGTGGACTCGTGGGTGGTGTAGGGATGTCTTATTCGCTTTGTGAAGATGTCCTTGTCCAGTCTCCCACTAAAGACGATGCTTCTTTGTTATTCCACTTAGGTATTTGTCTTGGAAGGGTATTTCTACCCGCAGATGGGGGATGGGAGGTGGGGGGTGCTGCAGGTATCGCGCTAGCTACCGATCAATAATATCGATATTCATGTGCATCAAGAACCATACGTCTCAATTCTTTAACGCGCACTGCCTACTGAAAAAAAAAACCTACATACGTATTTACATTATCCTGAACGACTTGTATTGGCGGATGCGGTGGACGTCGTAATACTGTATACGACGCTGCGCAACCTTGTTTGTTACAAAATATGCTTTGTTGCCGGTACGTCATCCATATCACGCCTTATTATCACCGCTTGATTATTCTTCAATTGTTTGTTGAGACGCCGGCAACACATTAGTTGATAACATTTCCCAGTTCATCCAAATAAATCACATGCTACGGTATTTTCAACACTATACTTTCACCGGAGCGCAATAGACGACACAGCGGCTAAAGTGGGGTATAGCAGCATGGAGGAAGGAAAGAATTATGGAGCGAGCATTGCGCAAGACGATTGAAGACACAACACGTGATTGTGACGTCAAAGTGCGCGGTAAGTTTTAGTGCTGCTGCTCTGCAGGCAGGGTTATGGCAGGGCAGCCGGACAAGTGAGCGTCGATTAAGACCTACCGGCAATTAAACATTCCCGGTTAATACGCCGAGTCTGAGAGGTCAATGTAGGGCCTATATTGCGAGGGAAAAAGCGAAAGGAATGAATTCATGGAGAGTTAGCTTGCTAGGGACTGACTGCGTGATGCACTATATGCTCTTCCTGCCTCTCTCGCGCACTGAAATGCACGCCGGAAATCAAGGCCCGACGCAGACACATTACGTTTCTTGGAGACAATGCCCCACCCGCAGATGCTGGTGGCACCAGTCCGGAAGGTGCGTGAGCTAATGTCGGATTTCGGCTTGCAGCTATTTTTATTGCTTTATTATTGCGATAGCAATTATATGGACACTCCAAGCGCATTTCTGCCGTGGTCGTGAACGTCGCTTTGCGGTTCCGTGGAAAGTCCAAACACGGTAACATCGTCGCAGCGCGCCGTACATACCCTGTATGTGCGAGTGAAAGCTTGTAAGGCTCAGCCGACGATTGCAGCTCAATCTCGCGCGCGCGAGGTTGAAAGGCGGGGCCGCGCGCGGAGGTGGGGACGCTTTACTCCGGCGGCGGCCGCGCGGTCGCCTATCTTGAAACCGATCTCCGACGTGGAAAAAGCGCGCGCCCGCGCGGGCCTCATCTTCAAAGCGATCTGTGATGCGGATGAAGTGCAACTGGTGCCGGCAGCTGCGTACGCGATGTGATTTCGACGTTTAGTTCGCGTTGAAGCGAGAGACCGAACGAAAGACAATTCGCTCGCTGCTGCTGCCACGCCTCCTCATTCCAGCGTTTTGACAGCGAGTTTCCGCGTTCATCGAGAGAGATGTGTCCATGATTATCTGTGCGCGCATTACACCATGCTTGTTCATTTAGTTAATAAGCGAATGTTTACAAGATTACACGGCTGATAAATCTACTATCCTTTCTTCGTACAGTTGCCCACTAATTTGCTATCGCAATCGATGCTTCGCCTTTCGGTCGAAACTGCGACAGTTTTTTTACGATGACTAGGGACGCTTGCTCGTGCTACTGACGTGCCTAGACGGTTTTTAAAGCGAAGCTTTCTATGTCTCACTGATTTGTCCATGATCGATCACCGAAAACGCACTGCAGGAAAGCCAACTCACACAATGGAACTATCTGCGCATGTGACAATAGAACAATCTGCGCATCTGCGCACACAATCGTAGAAAACTACAGTCTACATTCACAGTTGTACCAATAAGAATAATTGTAACTGCAACGCCACGCTACACAGACGAACTGTATATATCTGCATTGCATTACGCGCGTCACGCAATGCATTCCCGGCCGTCACCATGGGTAGGCCGCGGGTGCAGCGCACGGCAGAAGAGGCTACCGTACGCGAACGCAAGCGCGAGCGCGATCGTACCCGTAAGGCCGATTACGTGTATCGGCAACGGCATGTAGTCCGCGAAAGTGTAAGTTTGTGCGTGTAATCAACGGCTACATGATCTAAAATAAAGGCTATGCAGCTTAACGAAATGTATCTTCATTCTACTTCGGCGTTCCAAAAATACAATCCTAAACGAGCGATGAAATCACATTTGCATCGCATCGGGTCGCTCAGCATTTCTTGGTTTCGTTGCGTGGTCGTTGGCTTTGGGATTTGATTCAGTTTGCATCGGCGAAAGCTTTGCGTTCAACCATCTTTCTTTAAAAAAAGGGGCTTTGATTTTTCAGTGCACTAGAATGCGTTTTGACTGTTCGTACGGTGTAATTACGTGTCCATTTCAGGATGTGTGGGGATGCGCGACTCTCACGCGTCTCCTGTAATCCGGCTTCACCGCGTGGATAAGTGCCGGAGGCGGTCGTGGTGGTTGCGGCGCATTGCGAGAGATGGCGCGAGTGTCGCGATGCTAACGCCACCGAACGGCGGGGTGACTTGGGAGAAAAAGGTCAAAGGCGCTTCCTTTTTGGCTTGGGATCGGCGGCCAACTCGTACGAACGCTTCGCGCGTGCGCCGGCCCGCTTCGTGGGACCGTCTCGCGAGGCTAAGAGCAGGACACCGGTATGGACGAACACGGATCGTTCGAACGCGCCACCGTTCGCGTGACCGTACACGTGAACGACTAGGCGATGGTGTCACAGCATGGGGCGAACATATTCGCTCGCTATCGGGTCGCGGTGAGTCGGACTTCCTTGATTTGTCGCGCGCCCGTGTGAACGTTCTATTGGTAGTAATTCGGCTAGTGTGTACTAGTGTATGAAAGGTGCAATAAATGCCCTTTTGATTGTGTGCACGACTGTGTTGTCGTTCCTTTGTCCCAAGAGCGCGGGTGAGACCCCACAGATGAAATAGCCTCTACTTTGCAGGGCAATTTCTCATGTTAGTGTAAGTGCCAGAGTAAATAAAACGGAGCGCATGCCGCTAAACCTGTAACACTTTTGTAATACAGCGCACGCCACTAAACAAATAACACTTTTTCACCTTCAATTCATTTCCATCAACAATCACCTAATCACTGCAGTTCATCACTGTACCTATTTAGGTGTGGAATACCCGTTCTAATTAAAGCACGACCATATTTCTCATTTTCTACTCTAATTTCGCTGTATTATGCTTTTGTTCAATATCATATCAACAATAACATTGAATCATGGGGAAACACTTATAAAAGTCACCTAACGTCATTGCAAGTCATTCAAAATCGAGATATTCGTCTAATAGCATTTTCATCTCGTAGCATTAGCGCGAATGAGTTATTGCATGCTCATAATATTTTTGAATGTGACTGATGTTGTTAAAAATGACATGGCCATGCATTTTAAGTTTTAGGGCAATACACAACGCTATCCCAGTAAACATCATTACCAAAGACGTCTCTTATTAATATAAATAATACTAGATTTGCAGAGAATATGAACTTTATTCTACGCAGCGTTCGCACCAGCTACGGCAAGCAGTCATTATTTTTCAGCTTTATCTCTCTGGAACACATTACCATTTCTTTTAAAATTGTTGAAAGCTAACAGGTTTCATACAGAACTTAAGCACTTTCTTTTAGCTTCATCCGACTCTCATTTTTCAGTGTAGTATGTGTCTTTTGTTCTTTTTAGGACTTTAACTATCTTTTCTATTTATTTCCTGCATTTTTTTTTCATTTTGTTGGAAAAGGACCCTTTGTAGTTTTCCCTATTACTGACAAATCCGCAGCCTTGATATTATTCAATGCATTCAACTGCTCCATTTTTTTTTATGTCTTGTCTTCTAAAAAACCTTTATTATCGTAAACTTTACATGTTGCCATTGTTGTTCGTATTAATAGTTCTTGTCATCATGCATGGGAGGTCCCATTTCAGTTTCTAACTACGGGACCTCCTTCTGTATATACTTATCATGTAATTATCCCCGTTTTTGTATATAAAAACTGATTCTGATGAGTGTCTTAGTGCGGGGATACCAAGACTCACATGCGTATTCAAGCATCGGTCTTATTAACATTTTGCAAGCTGGTAGCTTCGTGTCTGGCGAAGCGTATCTAAGCGTTCGTCTGCTGATACAAGGGCTGACGTGAAATTACCTCATCAATAAACGCACATGCGCATATTGGCTTCCGCGGAAAGAAAGGTAAGCCTATAGCCCGTTACAATATCGGCTCAGCCAGGTCTAATCACTTCTCTGGAAACGGTGGTCGGGCCAATACATGCCACCCCGCATTCTGAGACACGTGCTGATGCCAATCACGTCATAAATAAACGGATATTCGCAGATTGCCTTCCCGGACAAAAAGGTAAGCCAATAGCCTGTTACAGTGTCGGCTTAAACAGGTCCAATCACTTCTCTGGATAGCGATGGTTCGGCGCATACGTACGCCACTCCTCATGCTAATACACCTGCGTGCGTCAATTCACGCGCTGAATAACAGACATGGACATGCAGATGGCCTTTCGCGGAAAAAAACAAGATAAGACTATAGCGCATTAGAATGTCGGCGCCACAAGATGCAACCACTTCTCAGGTGAGCGCCGGTACGGCGCATGCATCACTCCACATGCGAATGCACGTGCTGACGCCGATTCACGTCATGAATAAAAGGATATGCGCATATGTGCTTCTGCGCAAAGAAAGGTAAGCCTATTGCCTGCTATAATTTCGCCTCTGCCCGGTCCAATCACTTTTCTGGATAGCGATGGTTCGGCGCATACGTACGCCACTCCTCATGCTAATACACCTGCGTGCATCAATTCACGCGCTGAATAACAGACATGGACATGCAGATGGGCTTTCGCGGAAAAAAACAAGATAAGACTATAGCGCATTACAATGTCGGCGCCACAAGATGCAACCACTTCTCAGGTGAGCGCCGGTACGGCGCATGCATCCCTCCACATGCGAATGCACGTGCTGACGCCGATTCACGTCATGAATAAAAGGATATGCGCATATGTGCTTCCGCGCAAAAAAAGGTAAGCCTATTGCCTGCTATAATTTCGCCTCTGCCCGGTCCAATCACTTTTCTGGATAGCGATGGTTCGGCGCATACGTACGCCACTCCTCATGCTAATACACCTGCGTGCGTCAATTCACGCGCTGAATAACAGACATGGGCATGCAGATGGGCTTTCGCGGAAAAAAACAAGATAAGACTATAGCGCATTACAATGTCGGCGCCACAAGATGCAACCACTTCTCAGGTGAGCGCCGGTACGGCGCATGCATCACTCCACATGCGAATGCACGTGCTGACGCCGATTCACGTCATGAATAAAAGGATATGCGCATATGTGCTTCTGCGCAAAGAAAGGTAAGCCTATTGCCTGCTATAATTTCGCCTCTGCCCGGTCCAATCACTTTTCTGGATAGCGATGGTTCGGCGCATACGTACGCCACTCCTCATGCTAATACACCTGCGTGCATCAATTCACGCGCTGAATAACAGACATGGACATGCAGATGGGCTTTCGCGGAAAAAAAACAAGATAAGACTATAGCGCATTACAATGTCGGCGCCACAAGATGCAACCACTTCTCAGGTGAGCGCCGGTACGGCGCATGCATCACTCCACATGCGAATGCACGTGCTGACGCCGATTCACGTCATGAATAAAAGGATATGCGCATATGTGCTTCTGCGCAAAGAAAGGTAAGCCTATTGCCTGCTATAATTTCGCCTCTGCCCGGTCCAATCACTTTTCTGGATAGCGATGGTTCGGCGCATACGTACGCCACTCCTCATGCTAATACACCTGCGTGCGTCAATTCACGCGCTGAATAACAGACATGGGCATGCAGATGGGCTTTCGCGGAAAAAAACAAGATAAGACTATAGCGCATTACAGTGTCGGCGCCACAAGATGCAACCACTTCTCAGGTGAGCGCCGGTACGGCTCATGCATCACTCCACATGCGAATGCACGTGCTGACGCCGATTCACGTCATGAATAAAAGGATATGCGCATATGTGCTTCTGCGCAAAGAAAGGTAAGCCTATTGCCTGCTATAATTTCGCCTCTGCCCGGTCCAATCACTTTTCTGGATAGCGATGGTTCGGCGTCAATTCACGCGCTGAATAACAGACATGGGCATGCAGATGGGCTTTCGCGGAAAAAAAAAACAAGACTATAGCGCATTACAATGTCGGCGCCACAAGATGCAACCACTTCTCAGGTGAGCGCCGGTACGGCGCATGCATCCCTCCACATGCGAATGCACGTGCTGACGCCGATTCACGTCATGAATAAAAGGATATGCGCATATGTGCTTCCGCGCAAAGAAAGGTAAGCCTATTGCCTGCTATAATTTCGCCTCTGCCAGGTGCAATCACTTTTCTGGATAGCGATGGTTCGGCGCATACGTACGCCACTCCTCATGCTAATACACCTGCGTGCGTCAATTCACGCGCTGAATAACAGACATGGGCATGCAGATGGGCTTTCGCGGAAAAAAAAAACAAGACTATAGCGCATTACAATGTCGGCGCCACAAGATGCAACCACTTCTCAGGTGAGCGCCGGTACGGCGCATGCATCCCTCCACATGCGAATGCACGTGCTGACGCCGATTCACGTCATGAATAAAAGAATATGCGCATATGTGCTTCTGCGCAAAGAAAGGTAAGCCTATTGCCTGCTATAATTTCGCCTCTGCCCGGTCCAATCACTTTTCTGGATAGCGATGGTTCGGCGCATACGTACGCCACTCCTCATGCTAATACACCTGCGTGCGTCAATTCACGCGCTGAATAACAGACATGGGCATGCAGATGGGCTTTCGCGGAAAAAAAAAACAAGACTATAGCGCATTACAATGTCGGCGCCACAAGATGCAACCACTTCTCAGGTGAGCGCCGGTACGGCGCATGCATCCCTCCACATGCGAATGCACGTGCTGACGCCGATTCACGTCATGAATAAAAGGATATGCGCATATGTGCTTCCGCGCAAAGAAAGGTAAGCCTATTGCCTGCTATAATTTCGCCTCTGCCCGGTCCAATCACTTTTCTGGATAGCGATGGTTCGGCGCATACGTACGCCACTCCTCATGCTAATACACCTGCGTGCGTCAATTCACGCGCTGAATAACAGACATGGGCATGCAGATGGGCTTTCGCGGAAAAAAAAAACAAGACTATAGCGCATTACAATGTCGGCGCCACAAGATGCAACCACTTCTCAGGTGAGCGCCGGTACGGCGCATGCATCCCTCCACATGCGAATGCACGTGCTGACGCCGATTCACGTCATGAATAAAAGGATATGCGCATATGTGCTTCCGCGCAAAGAAAGGTAAGCCTATTGCCTGCTATAATTTCGCCTCTGCCAGGTGCAATCACTTTTCTGGATAGCGATGGTTCGGCGCATACGTACGCCACTCCTCATGCTAATACACCTGCGTGCGTCAATTCACGCGCTGAATAACAGACATGGGCATGCAGATGGGCTTTCGCGGAAAAAAAAACAAGATAAGACTATAGCGCATTACAATGTCGGCGCCACAAGATGCAACCACTTCTCAGGTGAGCGCCGGTACGGCGCATGCATCACTCCACATGCGAATGCACGTGCTGACGCCGATTCACGTCATGAATAAAAGGATATGCGCATATGTGCTTCCGCGCAAAGAAAGGTAAGCCTATTGCCTGCTATAATTTCGCCTCTGCCAGGTCCAATCACTTTTCTGGATAGCGATGGTTCGGCGCATACGTACGCCACTCCTCATGCTAATACACCTGCGTGCGTCAATTCACGCGCTGAATAACAGACATGGGCATGCAGATGGGCTTTCGCGGAAAAAAACAAGACTATAGCGCATTACGATGTCGGCGCCACAAGATGCAACCACTTCTCAGGTGAGCGCCGGTACGGCGCATGCATCACTCCACATGCGAATGCACGTGCTGACGCCGATTCACGCCATGAATAAAAGGATATGCGCATATGTGCTTCCGCGCAAAGAAAGGTAATCCTATTGCCTGCTATAATTTCGCCTCTGCCCGGTCCAATCACTTTTCTGGATAGCGATGGTTCGGCGCATACGTACGCCACTCCTCATGCTAATTAATACACCTGCGTGCGTCAATTCACGCGCTGAATAACAGACATGGGCATGCAGATGGGCTTTCGCGGAAAAAAACAAGATAAGACTATAGCGCATTACAATGTCGGCGCCACAAGATGCAACCACTGCTCAGGTGAGCGCCGGTACGGCGCATGCATCCCTCCACATGCGAATGCACGTGCTGACGCCGATTCACGTCATGAATAAAAGGATATGCGCATATGTGCTTCCGCGCAAAGAAAGGTAATCCTATTGCCTGCTATAATTTCGCCTCTGCCCGGTCCAATCACTTTTCTGGATAGCGATGGTTCGGCGCATACGTACGCCACTCCTCATGCTAATTAATACACCTGCGTGCGTCAATTCACGCGCTGAATAACAGACATGGGCATGCAGATGGGCTTTCGCGGAAAAAAACAAGATAAGACTATAGCGCATTACAATGTCGGCGCCACAAGATGCAACCACTGCTCAGGTGAGCGCCGGTACGGCGCATGCATCACTCCACATGCGAATGCACGTGCTGACGCCGATTCACGTCATGAATAAAAGGATATGCGCGTATGTGCTTCCGCGCAAAGAAAGGTAAGCCTATTGCCTGCTATAATTTCGCCTCTGCCCGGTCCAATCACTTTTCTGGATAGCGATGGTTCGGCGCATACGTACGCCACTCCTCATGCTAATACACCTGCGTGCGTCAATTCACGCGCTGAATAACAGACATGGGCATGCAGATAGGCTTTCGCGGAAAAAAACAAGATAAGACTATAGCGCATTACAATGTCGGCGCCACAAGATGCAACCACTTCTCAGGTGAGCGCCGGTACGGCGCATGCATCACTCCACATGCGAATGCACGTGCTGACGCCGATTCACGTCATGAATAAAAGGATATGCGCATATGTGCTTCTGCGCAAAGAACGGTAAGCCTATTGCCTGCTATAATTTCGCCTCTGCCCGGTCCAATCACTTTTCTGGATAGCGATGGTTCGGCGCATACGTACGCCACTCCTCATGCTAATACACCTGCGTGCGTCAATTCACGCGCTGAATAACAGACATGGGCGTGCAGATAGGCTTTCGCGGAAAAAAACAAGATAAGACTATAGCGCATTACAATGTCGGCGCCACAAGATGCAACCACTGCTCAGGTGAGCGCCGGTACGGCGCATGCATCCCTCCACATGCGAATGCACGTGCTGACGCCGATTCACGTCATGAATAAAAGGATATGCGCATATGTGCTTCTGCGCAAAGAAAGGTAAGCCTATTGCCTGCTATAATTTCGCCTCTGCCAGGTCCAATCACTTTTCTGGAAAGCGCTGGTTCGGCACATCCATCACTCCCAATGCTAATGCTTGTGTTGCGCCATTTCACGCGATAAACAAACACATGCGGAAATTGATTTTCGCATGAAAGAAAGGTAAGCCTATCACTGTAAACGGAGATAACCCCACCTGGGAGTTTTAATAGGTGATGTGCCCTAAGAACTCCCCATCCTTGAATGTTTACTCCGTTATATGGGAGCAATACAGCGGGATTAGCTCATTTTACTCTGATCGCAACCTGTGGGAGGATAAAGGTGACATGACGAGATTTTACTCTGCCTTTAAAATTTGGAGGACGCTTAAACTTCGCCTTTAAGAGCGGAACGCGATAGCATTAAAAGATCCATCTTCGTGTAGGATTTTACTTCGACGACATGGTTTTCGCTCAAGGACGTTGAAGGTCGACTGAACGATGAGACATATAAGGCTGTCGCCTTAACTCTCAGGGCGGGTATAATGCTTGTCCACTAGCGACCCTGTTGAAAGTTTATTAAGGCCGTATATGTTCTCATCGTTCAGTAGACCTTCAACGTCCTTGAGCGAAAACCATGTCGTCGAAGTGAAATCGTACACGACGATGACTCGGTACGAGTCGAGGTCTTGTGTAAGGCTCCCACATAATCCCGAACTTCGGCACAAGCACGAGCGCACTGTCGTACTTCGTACTTGCGGTGGACGCACTTTGTACTCGCTCGTCGTCGGCCGTTATCTCAAGATCGGTAGCCACAGCACGGTGCGCGCGGAAGACCACTGCCGCTCCGTCCCCTCTACTGGGAGGCGGCCCTGCTCGGCCAGGCCCCGGAAACTCCGCTGGTTTTTTGTCCATGCGAATTGCAGCGCCATCCATGAAATGGATGCGGAACCAAAATCACTTTTCCTTTTTTTTTTTCTTGTCAACCCTCTCTCAACTTTGTCGTTTCTCTCTCGCCTTCAACTATCGGCAGCACGGCCCACGCTCGTCGTCGGCCGTGCTGATAACGGCCAAAACGACAGAAATTTTTTTTTCATGCATTATACGGTCAGTTTTTCGCCTTCCGTGCTAGCAGTGTGGTCCGTGTGGTAAACTACCGTTGCATGTTTGTCGGCTTTTTTTCCGCCATGTCTCGCAGCTGTCGCTGTTCGTGTGTGGTTCCGCGGTGTACGAACACATCAAGACGAAGTGAGCCATGCGACGTGAAATTCTACCGTATCCCTAAAGAAAACAGGTGAGCACCGTGCTGTTTACTTCCCGGTTTTTATTTGTGATAGTAATTGTGCGCAGTCGTACATGGCTGTCCGATGGTGAGGCAGCAGTTGGCTGATTTAAATTAAATTATGGGGTTTTACGTGCCAAAACCACGATCTGATTATGAGGCACGCCGTAGTGGGGGACTCCGGAAATTTGGACCCCCTGGGGTTCTTTAACGTGCACCTAAATCTAAGTACACGGGTGTTTTCGCATTTCGCCCCCATCGAAATGCGGCCGCCGTGGCCGGGATTCGAGCCCGCGACCTCGTGCTCAGCAGCCCAACACCATAAGTTGGCTGATTTGAAAACACCACAACGATGCAGTAAATCTTCATGCCAACAAGCAGCGAACATAAATCTCCTGATAAATATAGTACCACCTGTGCGTATCGCAAGGAACACGTGTGTAGGTGTGCGCTTTGCACTTATTTCTATCTAATTGCTCGCGATCGTTTAAAAATGCGTTTCTGGGAATTAAGGTTGACATATCACAACTAGTACTCTGCCGTGATAGGAAACGAGTTCTGTTTTGTATGTTCCAACTGCGATGTTATAATTTATGATCTTCACTGTTCTTCAGGATGGAAGCGTTTTTAACCTACGCAGGAAGGATGGACCTAATGGGTTTGCCCAGAGACAAGGTCAACAACCGCATCATATGCTCGGGGCACTTCACGGAGGTGGATTTTATGGACCGAGCGAAAAGCAGCCCGTGAGAAGCTATTCTGCGCATTGGCCATTAGATCAATTACAATAAATGTTTTTTACATGTGCGTACATGGAACACCATCCGCGTTTTGTTGCATTCTATAGTGTGTTGCACTGTACTTTCCAATTCTGGTTTTCGCAAACGAACACAATAAAGTGAGTCCAAAGAACTGTTGTGTTGTAAGTGCAATTATTTTTGAAATCTAATTTGGGCGCATGCTTGCTTGATACTAATAATGAACGGCACTGCGTGCATGAAAACGCAAAAAGAATCCACTGCGCACATGCACGCAGCACGAATGCACGAATTGCACGGCCGGACAGGAGAGGAGCGCGGAGCGCGCGCTTTGGTCCGGCAGTGCGTCTGATAACGCCCGCGACAAAAAAAAAAAAAAAAAAAAAAGCGCGCCGTGGACAGCTAAAGAAATAAAAAAAGAGCATTGCGCGTTGCATGAGGGGAGGGTGAGGCGAGGCTTGCGAGGAGGAATAGGAAAGTCAAGAGGGAAAGGAGAAAAGAGCGGAACAACGTTATCATAAAAAAGGAAGAAAAAAATTTGCTATAGCGGAAGGGGGAGGGAAAAAATCGAGCCGCTTTTCTTTATTTTTTTATTTTTTTCGCCACTGTAGTACCGTCATCCATCCGCTAGGGCCTAACTGAAGTGTGCCTTGGCGCTAGCGTCGACTGAGCGTCTGCTATAAATGAACCAATGGGAGGTATAGGAAGATTCACCCCCCTGGCTCGGCTGCCAGGAACTATCGGCCCAACAAGCCCTAGTTCGGCGGACCTGCGCAGCGGTCAACACCAACGGAGTCCCGGAATGAGGGACTCCGGCCAGTATTGCAAGGGACTCGACCGACTAAAGGCCTCTCCCCCAGCACCTATCTGCATATATAGCCCAATAAATGCTTTTCGAAACGGTCCCCCCTTGCCCCTCTAGTCTGAGGGGCAACACATCTTGAGGCCATTGTTGGTTGCATGCTCGCGGAAGTAATTTTGGAGCCGGAAATACGCGGTGAGGTTTGGACGCAATCTATCAGACACCTGCAGACACGTTTTGGCTATGTTTTTGGCCACTTTTCGCTCACGAAAAATTTGACTCTAGGTATTTTTGGGCTACATTTTGAGATCATTTGACTATTTTTGTTGGGGCTATCTGGCAACTCTGTGAATCGTTAGCACGGAGAAAGGAAACTACATGCTCGAGTAGCGCGTCCTCTCTGAAATGCACAACGCTTGCTGCGTTAGCTCGGGATACATAGGAATGGTGAAATCGATACTCTCGGCAATCGCTACACCGATTTCGATGACGTTTCTTGCGTTTAATATAAAATGTAAAATCAAGTGTGTGCTGGAAGCAGATATTGATTTAATGTCGTCACTGTCTTTCGAAAGGGTCTCGAAAATTGCTGAGTATCATGTTTACTACTCTGCGACATAACAATACTAAACGATATCACAATTTTGTAAACAGCACCTAATAACGCATCTAAAGCAGACAAAATAGATTCAGTATACACGGCTCTGAAAGATACCGCTAAAGATCAAATGGATGGATAGATGCAAACTTTAATGAAAGTCCTGAGGTACGCCCTTGCAGTCCACGTGATAAGTTCACGTGGACTGCCGTCCGTCCGTCCGTCCGTCCGTCCGTCTAGCCGCCTACAGCTCTCATGGTCATTTCGTTAACTTGGTATGTACCAAAATTGGCATATTATGGCAAGAGTATATGACGAACATAAATGATATCTCATGACATACGTGTCATGTAGGTCATGTAGGTCATGACAATGACCCAGCGAAAAAGATTAACACTCAAACACCACTGAAATGGGTTCGGACATGGGTACTAAGTGAAGGAAACACGAAATAATGGTGGTAGAATTCATAGCATGACTCAGCAAAGATGACAATGATTAAGCGAAAAAATATTAATACTCAAAAGTCACTGAAATGGGTTCTCACGTGGGTACTAAGTGAAGGAAACACTAAACGGTGATGGTAGAAGTCATAGTCATGACCATGACTGAGCAAAAATGACAATGACTATTCATTTCACATCAGCCCGTCTGGCCTATATAGACCAGACGGGCCGATGTGTTAACGTGCGATTAAGGGAACATGCGGCCAACCTACGTTGTGATGGTTTTTCGCACATTTCTCAGCACTGTCAGAAGTGCGGCTGCGCGCCTCAGTTTAACCTCACAAGCATTATTTCAAGGCATCATGATAAGACGACTCGGGAAGTAATCGAAGCACGAAACATTCAAAATAAAAAACAGTCTTGTATCAGCTGTCCCTCTATTGCGCTACAGGATAAAGAAATCCTGTACCTGAATGGTTAACATGTTCTGGTTTTTTGGTTGTTGTTTTTTTTTTTGCGTTGTGTGTGGCCACGTGTGTGTATAAATCTGCTCTGTGATGTGGAATAAACCTTAGTTGCGAGTCGGCGCTTGTGTTCGTGTGATCTTGCGTCTTTTCATCTTCCTTGTTGCGCCGGGTTCTGAAGCCATGTAGAGGCCTTTTATGCTGACTTAAATCTAGCGCTATCCCGTGTACTTAGATTTAGGTGCACGTTAAAGAACCCCAGGTGGTCCAAATTTCCGGAGTCCCCCACTTCGGCGTGCCTCATAATCAGATGGTGGTTTTGGCACGTAAAACCCCATAATTTTTAAATGGCAAGCTTTTCTTGGCGAACATTTGCTACTTTGACCGTATCTATCTAGCCGCCTACGACTTTGTGCTCTCATGCTCGTTTCGTTAACTTGGTATGTACTAAAATTGGCATACTATGACAAGAGTATATAACGAACATAAATGATATGTCATGACATAAATATCATGACATGCGTGTCATGTAGGTCATGAAACAGCCGCCTACATCTTGGTGCTCTCATGGTCGTTTCGTTAACTTGGTCGGTACCAAAATACATACATTATGACAGGAGTGTATGACGAACATAAGTGATAGGTCATGACATGCGTGTCATGTAGGTCATGACAATGACCCAGTGAAAAATTTTAACACTCAAAAACCATTCAAATGGATTCGGACGGGGGTACTAAGTGAAAGAAACACTACAGGATGCTGGTAGAAGTAATAGTCATGAGCATGACTCAGCAAAAAAATGACAATGACTCAGCGAAAAAAGATTAACACTCAAAAACCACTGGAATGGGTTCGGTCGTAGACACTAAGTGAAGAGAACACTAAAGGACGATGGTAGAAATCATAGTCATAAGCATGACTCAGCAAAAATGACAATGACAGCGTAAAAAGTATAGCACTCAAAAACCACTGAAATGTGTTCGGACGTGGGTACTAAGTAAAGGAAACACTACAGGATGCTGGTAGATGTAATAGTCATGAGTATGACTCAGCAAAATGACAATGATTCAGCGAAAAAAGTATAGCACTCAAAAACCACTGAAATGGGTTCGGACGTGGGTACTAAGTGAAGGAAACACTAAAGGATGGTAGAA
The DNA here is from genome assembly GCF_013339745.2 of Dermacentor silvarum. Lineage (NCBI taxonomy): Eukaryota > Metazoa > Arthropoda > Arachnida > Ixodida > Ixodidae > Dermacentor > Dermacentor silvarum. The sequence goes on from NC_051160.1 coordinate 10,797,824, forward strand.
GGCATAGTCACGAGTACGACTAAGGCTTTCGCCCTAAGGTCTCTTAGGTGTAGCTAAAGGGAATACTTAGGACTCATAACATGAATGTCGAGACATGTCTGCCATGGTCATGAAAGAGCCGCCTACGTGTTGGTGCTCTCATGGTCATTTCGTTATCTTGGTAGGCTCCCCGCACACTGCTTCGCATAACGTCGATTCCTACAGGACGTGGGATCTGCCGGCTTTTTTACGTTTGCTTCATGTTTTCTTCGTGAAATACGTACAGACGCTACGACTGGACATGCAGTGCACCGACACATGTGCGGCTAATGGAAATGTTCACCTTACTGGATGGTAAAACGTACGTGTTAAGTGCAGGCTGTGTGGCCAGTACGGGCGATAGAGGTCTAACAACCGTATAAACCAGCGGAAAAATCGAAATGTGTATTTTATACATGTCTGGATAAAGATCCGCACAGATATCTTCTAGACGTTTTTACAAAACGTTTTCTAGCCGTCTTACCAAGATAACCTGAGACAGCCTAACAAGACGCCTTCTAGACGTCTCCTGCAGGACGTCCTCTAGACGTACATTGGAAGACGTCTGGTAGCCGTCTTGAATAGCTGTAGACGTCCTAGCCTATTTTGGCTAGTCCAGGACGGCTACAAAACGTCCTGTGTTCAGTTTGCACCTGTGTGCAAACACACACGACTAATGGTGTTGGGGTCACCGTCGTCACTGTCTTCATAGCAAGCAACACTCGCGCAGCAATTCTGATGGCGCGCGTGTCAGCGCGTCGTCATCGTGTTAATCAAGATAAAGTTAATTCAGGCACTCGAATCCACGACCTTCGGTGGGAGTCGAACCCTCAAGCTTATGTGGCAATCGAACCAACCATTTGGCGTTAAGGCGAAGATAATTGACCACTAAATACAAGATGTACTGCACAAGACGGCTACAAAACGTTTTTATGTAAGTCCTGAGGACGTCCTAGCGAAAGACGCCCAGAAGGCGTCTTGATAAGCTGTACTATATCAACATTCGACAAGACGGCTAGAAAACGTCTTGTAAAAACGTTTAGAAAATGTCTGTGCGGATCTTTATCCAGTCATATGTGAAATATAGATTCCGATGTTTTCCGCTGCTTTACACTGTTGTTAGACATCTGGCGTCTGTACTGGCCACACAGCCTGCACTTAACACGTACGTTTTACATGCTGTAAGCTGCACATTTCCATTAGCAGCTCATGTGTCATTGCACTGTATGTCCGGTCATAGCGTCTATACGCATTTCACGAAGAAATACATGAAACAAGTGCAAAAAATAGCGCTAGATTGAAGTCAGCATACATACAAGCTCTAAGGACTTTAACCACTTTAATTGAGAAAACAGAAAACGTTAAAAAAATAGGGGTAGCTTCACACTAGTGGTGCGAAGACTGGGCAAACAGCGTAGCTGGCGACCCCACCTAGCTTTATCTCGATGCGGCCAAGTTTTTGCGAGGTTATGCTTCGAGACTCGGCCACGTTTTGCGCAAGATCACTCCGGAAACGTGAACAGCCCAAAGAGCAACGAACACTCGGTTATTAAAGTATCTGGATGCTTCTGGACGCTCAAACGCTTTTGCTTGGTTTCGCCGGCTAGTAACACCGGATCTACTGCGAGTCGTCGACATTTCGCAGCCGCTTTGGCGGCGCGATACTTGGGATCGGACCGAAGTCGTCCCACTCGCTCTCGAGTAGCGGCGAGGTGGCTTTCGCGCCGCGCTTCCTCTTCTTTAGGAGTGACGATCTTCTTCGGCCGCCCCATCTTCGAGGCGATGTGCTCGGCGCGGAGACGGCGGGGCTTTTGTGTTGCCACGCCGGCGAAGCGGAGCTATATATCCCGTGGGTCGGCGCAGTGACGTCACGGCTTAGCTCCACCTCTGCGAAGCCACAGCAACCACTGTGCACGGCGCGGTGACGATATAGCTCCGCAAAGTTAAAGCGAAGCAATGCGGCGCGCGCGATGACGTCATCGCTCACGCAGCTGTGGCGAGGGTCGACGCGATCTGCGAAGCTGGGGCGAAGCGTTGCTAGGCGACGCCTGGTGACGTCATCGCCAAGCGGAGGTTTCGCGGCGTACACTGGACGGACCATCCTTGAGCTTAAACAGCTTCGCTAGTTCACGAGGGTATGTGCCACTGCACATGGACCCTTTCTGCACTACCTCCAGGATCGGCCTACATTTTGGCGTTACACCTGACGGCAAACGGCCAGGTTAAACAGCTTCGCTGTTAATAAATCCAAGGGTTATACGTGTCAAAACTATGAAGCAGACAGTAGGTGGAGATTCCGGAATAATTTTGACAACCGGGGATCTTTGACGTACACATCGATCTAAGTACTTACACGAGCGTTGTTGCGTTTCGCTGCTATCGTACCCGCGACCTCGAGCTCAGCAGCGCGATGCTATAGCCACTATAAGCTACCGCGGCGGGTAACAGAAAACATGTGCCTACGCTGAGCAGCTGCGCAAATTTAGTGTGAGCGCTAGTTTCAGATAGATGGATAGGTGAGTCGATCCAATGACATATTTTTGTGGGAAAAGATCGCGCGCAGCAATTAGGGTTTCTACCTGTGCGGTTTTCCGCAGGCGTTTTTCAATCAGCATTTTTCTCACGGTGCTGGTTCAACCTCCACGCCAGCGCGTTATTTGGCAGTTTTTCGCTTCTACTGACATCTGCCCATTGAGCTAAATCACAATTGCGGGGTCAGCTGTGCAATCAAGTGGTAAAAAACTATAGTATCGCAAGTTGATCAATTCCTAATTTATTACGCTTTTCACCGTCGTGTACTCCGAAGTTGTGAGACTGAATCGTTCATTCCATCGCTCTTTTAAATTCAATACCTATATACGCCTATAAGATTTAGGTGCACGCTAAGGAATCCCAGGTGGCCCAAATTATTCCGGAATCCCCCACTTTGGCGTGCCTCATAATCAGATCGTGGTTTGGGCGCGTAAAACCCCATAATTTAATTTTTAAACGTTAAGGAGAGTTAATTACTCAATACGGGCTGATCACAACTGGTGCTCTATGCATGCCGAAACTTTAGGGCTTCAACTAGTGTCGCTTATTTGGCGATATAGAACTACACTCCTTGCCCTTCCAATGGCCCACCATTCGCGCACTGTTGACGATCACGAACGCGATCAGGCAAACTAGCGTAGCCCCAATAATTTGTTTGACATGTTTATTGTTATTCAATACCTGGGATGCGCGTTAGCACCGTTAAAAAATATTCCCGCCTCGAATCTCAATCTCCTTCATTCGCGCGCTAAATCGCGCGCTTGCTGTTACGGCAACGTCTTCGTTTTAACCCATTTTGTAATGGTTGCGTGTGAAACACCTGTTTTATTCTTTTCATTTGCGTTTCGTGACAGTGATGTAATTACGTACTGCGCATTCGGTCGAGCTACAGTCACTCACGCTTCGAATCTATTGATTGCAGGTAGGCACTACTAAAATATTGCGAGCTTTGTGGACGCCTGCTCATGGATGCAGACTCGAGAACACGCCGCTATGCGAATTTTCTTTCGCGCCATTCGCGTGGTCAAAGGCCTTAGGTCTTGTATGTATACTGACTTCAATCTAGCGCTATTTTTTACGTTTGCTTCATGTTTTCTTCTTCGTGAAATACGTATAGACGCTACGACTGGACATGCAGCGCACCGACACATGTGCGGCTAATGGAAATGTTCACCTTACTGGATGGTAAAACGTACGTGTTAAGTGCAGGCTGTGTGGCCAGTACGGGCGATAGAGGTCTAACAACCGTATAAACCAGCGGAAAAATCGAAATGTGTATTTTATACATGTCTGGATAAAGAACCGCACAGATATCTTCTAGACGTTTTTCCAAAACGTTTTCTAGCCGTCTTAACAAGATAACCTGAGACAGCCTAACAAGACGGCCTCTAGACGTCTCCCGCAGGACGTCCTCTAGACGTACATTAGAAGACGTCTGGTGGCCGTCTTGAATAACTGTAGACGTCCTAGCCTATTCTGGCTAGTCCAGGACGGCTACAAAACGTCCTGTGTTTAGTTTGCACCTGTGTGCAAACACACGACTGATGGTGTGGGGGTCACCGTCGTCACTGTCTTCATAGCAAGCAACACTCGCGCAGCAATTCTGATGGCGCGCGTGTCAGCGTCGTCATCGTGTTAATCAAGATAAAGTTAATTCAGGCACTCGAATCAACGACCTTCGGTGGGAGTCGAACCCTCAAGCTTATGTGGCAATCGAACCAACTACATTTGGCGTTAAGGCGAAGGTAATTGACCACTAAATACAAGACGTATTGCACAAGACGGCTACAATAGGTTTTTAGGTACGTCCTGAGGACGTCCTACGAAAGACGCCTAGAAGGCGTCTTGATAAGCTGTACTGTATGAACATTGGACAAGACGGCTAGAAAACGTCTTGTAAAAACGTTTAGAAAATGTCTGTGTGGATCTATATCCAGTCATATGTGAAATATAGATTCCGATGCTTTCCGCTGCTTTATACTGTTGTTAGACATCTAGCGTCTGTACTGGCCACACAGCCTGCACTTAACACGTACGTTTTACATGCTGTAAGCTACACATTTACATTAGCAGCTCATGTGTCATTGCACTGTATGTCCAGTCATAGCGTCTATACGCATTTCATGAAAAAAAACATGAAGCAAGTGCAAAAATAGCGCTAGATTGAAGTCAGCATACATAAAAGCTCTAAGGACTTTAACCACGTTAATTGAGAAAACAGAAAACGTTAACAAATAGGGGTAGCTTCACACTAGTGGTGTGAAGACTGGGCAGACAGCGTAGCTGGCGACCCCACCTAGCTTTATCTCGATGCGGCCAAGTTTTTGCGAGGTTATGCTTCGAGACTCGGCCACGTTTTGCGCAAGATCACCCCGGAAAGATGAACAGCCCAAAGAGCAACGAACACTCGGTTATTAAAGTATCTGGATGCTTCTGGACGCTCAAACGCTTTTGCTTGGTTTCGCCAGTTAGTAGCACCGGATCTACTGCGAATCGTCGACATTTCGCAGCCGCTTTGGGGGCGCGATACTTGGGATCGGACCGAAGTCGTCTCACTCGCTCTCGAGTAGCGGCGCGGTGGCTTTCGCGCCGCGCTTCCTCTTCTTTGGGAGTGACGCTCTTCTTCGGCCGCCCCATCTTCGAGGCGATGTGCTCGGCGCGGAGACGGCGGGGCTTTTGTGTTGCCACGCCGGCGACGCGGAGCTATATCCCGTGGGTCGGCGCAGTGACGTCACGGCTTAGCTCCACCTCTGCGAAGCTACGGCAACCACTCCGCACGGCGCGGTGACGTCATGGCTCGGCAAAGTTAAGGCGAAGCGATGCGGCGCGCGCGATGACGTCATCGCTCACGCAGCTGTGGCGAGGCTCGGCGCGGTCGGCGCAGCTGGGGCGAAGCGTTGTTAGGCGACGCCTGGTGACGTCGCCTAACACGAGGTTTTGCGGCGTACACTCGACGGACCATCCTTGAGCTTAAACAGCTCCGCTAGTTCACAGGGGTATGTGCCACTGCGCATGGGCCCTTTCTGCACTACCTCCAGGATCGGCCCACATTTCGGCGTTACACCTGACGGCAAACGGCCAGGTTAAACAGCTTCGCTGTTAATAAATTCAAGGGTTATACGTGCCAAAACTATGAAGCGGACCTTAGGCAGAGATTCCGGATTAATTCTGACAACCTGGGATCTTTGACGTACACATCAATCCAAGTACTACTTACACGAGCGTTGTTGCGTTTCGCTCCTATCGTACCCGCGATCTCGAGCTCAGCAGCGCGATGCTATAGCCACTACAAGCTACCGCGGCGGGCAACAGAAAACATGTGCCTACGCTGAGCAGCTGCGCAAATTTAGTGTGAGCGCTAGTTTCAGATAGATAGATAAGTAGTCCAATGACATACCTGTGCGGTTTTCCGTAGGCGTTTTACAATCAGCGTTTTTCTCACGGTGCTGGTTCAACCTCCACGCCAGCGCGTTATTTGGCAGTTTTTTCGCTTCTACCGACATCTGCACATTGAGCTACATCACAATTGCGCTTTCAGCTGTGCAATCAAGTAGTAAAAAAACTATAGTATCGCAAGTTGATCAATTCCTAATTTATTACGCTTTTCAGCGTCGTGTACTCCGTAGTTGTGAGACTGAATCGTTCATTCCGTCGCTCTTTCAAATTAAATACCTATATACGCCGAAAAGCTACAGCTAAAATTGGCGCTATAAATATTCATGTGCCCTTTGGGGGGAGAGGAGCATATCATGCGTTTCATCTAGACGTGTTCGTTCTGCCCAATTATTTGCAACAAGAGCGCGGCGATTTTTGAAGTGCACCACACATTATAGTAAGTGTTTCCAGAAATTTTAATACTGCAAAGTTTATTTGCAACGTATTTGAAATGTTTTGAATGACCTTGCTTTGTGTATTTACTTGGAATATTTTCACAATAAATAGAAACGCGAACTTAACAACAAACACGTAACTCTACTCCAACACCGATATTATAGCTACCGGGATTAAGCACGGTTGGTCAGCAGCTCAGTACAGCCATATACAGCCGATGCATGGCGGGGGGGGGGGGGGGGGTATTATGCAAGCGTCTACCTAGAGTGAAGCACTTAAATCCGGCAGATTTGTTAAAAACAATAAAGTTTGCAGTCCCCGTGAACTTATCGCAACGTTTATGCACTCCTAGAGCACCATTCCGGAGTTTCCTTTCTCCGCAGGAAAGGAACGGCACCGGGACAGCAGACATTGAAGGAGGATGAGATTGGAATTTTCTACCTTCCCCCATGGCCGACTGCCCTGGCAAGGCCCTGGCTGCATAGCGCCTCATCCTCTTCACAACCACCCTCTCTCTCTCTCTCGCGACGCCTCCAGCCATCACGTGACCAAATGCCATGGGAGAGGGCGTTGCATTGGTTGCGTGAGCTCACCCTCACTCTGCCGTTCTTTTTCCATTTCACATCTTTCACGGCCGGAAGCGGCGCCGGTTGCTCGGGAAAGTCGGTTCACACCTTGGTTTTTCATTCAGAACGCTCACGTTTGCGCGATGCGTTCGAAAGGTATACTGTGCGCTTGCTATGGTGTCAAATTAAACTTTGATTTATGTAATTTCACAGATAAAATAATGTTTGCTTGTTTCACATTGTGAATGACTATTTTTCGCGTTTTTCTCCGTGATCCTGACGCGTGCGAGATATAGCGCGCTTCACAGACAAATTTAATTCCTAATTATATTGCGATCATCCATGGTCCGTGGAATGCGTTTGGGACAATTAGTGTCCCTGTACAGGGACATTAAGGAGGTTCGATGGGGCGAAATGCGAAAACACCCATGTACTTAGAGTTAGGTGCACGTTAAGGAATCCCAGGTAGTCCAAATTATTCCGGAATCCCCCACTTTGGCGTGCCTCATAATCAGATCGTGGTTTTGGCGCGTAAAACCCCATAATTGGTGTTTGCCGAAACATGCATGCCGAAACTTTAGGGCCTCAACTACTGTCGCTTATTTGGCGATATAGAACTACACTCCTTGCCCTTCCAATGGCCTACCATTCGCGCACTGTTGACGATCACGAACGCGATCAGGCAAACTAGCGTAGCCCCAATAATTTGTTTGACATGTTTATTGTTATTCAATACCTGGGATGCGCGTTAGCACCGTTAAAAAATATTCCCGCCTCGAATCTCAATCTCCTTCATTCGCGCGCTAAATCGCGCGCTTGCTGTTACGGCAACGTCTTCGTTTTACCCCATTTTGTGCTGGTCGCGTGTGAAACACCTGTTTTATTCTTTTCATTTGCGTTTCGCGACAGTGGTGCAACTGTGTACTGCGCATTCGGACGAACTACAGGCACTCACGCTTCGAATCTATTGATTGAAGGTTGGCACTACTAAAATATTGCGAGCTTTGTGAATGCCTGCTCATGGATGCAGACTCGGGAACACGGCGCTATGCGAACTTTCTTTCGCGCCATTCGCGTGGTTAAAGGCCTTAATTAGGTCTTGTATGTATGCTGACTTCAATCTAGCGCTACTTTTTACGTTTGCTTCATGTTTTCTTCTTCGTGAAATACGTATAGACACTACGACTGGACATGCAGCACACCGACACATGTGCGGCTAATGGAAATGTGCCCCTTACAGGATCGTAAAACGTACGTGTTAAGTGCAGGCTGTGTGGCCAGTACGGGCGCTAGATGTCTAACAACCGTATAAAGCAGCGGAAAGCATCGAAATGTATATTTTATACATGTCCGGATAAATATCTGCAGATATCTTCTAGACGTTTATACAAAACGTTTTCTAGCCGTCTTACCAAGGTAACTTCAAACAGCTTAAGACGCCTTCTAGGCGTCCTCCCCAGGACGTCCTCAAGACGTACATGAAAAGACGTTCTGTAGCCGTCTTGAATGGTGGTAGACTTCGTAGACTATTTGGCGTGTCCAAGACGGCTACAGAACGTCTTGTGTTCAGTGGGTTGAAAACCATTTAAAACGTTTGCAAGACGTCTTGACAGGATATCAGACTTTTAAGAGATCTTGCTAAAGCTTTGTCGAATGTCTTAGAACGTCCTGTAGCCTTCCTTAGGACCGTCTAATGTACCGCCGAATTTGGGATATCAGACATCTTAGGAATGTTTTAAAAACGACTACGAAAAGGTCAACAGGACGTTTTGAGGTTATTTTGAGAACGTTTTTAAACGCTTTAAACATATTGTGGGAAAGTAAGGCATGACCATTTCTAGTCACTCTTATTTAGCTAATTCAGTCCTAATTTTTATTTTATAGTATTTGTACAATCCATTATAAAGCTCCAAAGCGGCAGCACAATGTCATTTGAGCGTTTTGACACCCATTAAACTGCTGAATTTTAAAACTTACAATAGGACAAACACCTGTCAGGCATATCAATTCACGGCAGAGAGTCTAAGGGGAAACAAGCACGAAGGCGACCGTTCTCGATTTTGCAGCAGCAAGAATTTAATCAGCTGAATCGATTCCTGCCCAACAAAATGCCTCTTAGCTTTAGTGATGTGCCGGGCACCGGCATATTATCTACGTGTGATGGAATTCCTATGATAAGTTTACTTACTTTTTCATCACCGATTACCAAATTGCATAAGAAATCGGAGCAGTTCACCGCACTATCGCTGTATCTTCCATTTTGATTTTTAGCACACACACAAGGTTGAGAAACGCAAAGCACTGCCATTATTCCTCACATTACAATAATTAGTAGTCCGTGGTACTCCAAGCTTGACATAGAAATCAATAGGAATGCTGTCAGTTCTTGCATTATTGAATATGATGTGGCCATTCCAACAATACCTATATTGACGGCCCGATTTTTACACCTCACTGCAGCATGTATTCTACAAAACCAGTGAAGTAAAATATAGATTCTAGGTCCACATTTGACTTACTGTTTAATCACAAAAATGAAGGGCTTCCATCAATTTTAATAAACCAAATTATAAAGTGAGCCACTACAAAAGCAAACATTTACTAATGAACATTGCAAAAAAGTATAATGCACAAAGCAAGCAAAAAGAAAAAAAACATAAACACGATACCGCAGGTCATTCTGGCCACACAGTTACATAAGCAAGACAATGTAAAAAGCATAATGCACATATCAAGAAAAAAAACGAAAATGACATCATTTATTTCAATTTATTGAATTTTATCACTGTTTGGGATCCTTTCCCGAGTCTCCCACCGGGAGGTTAGTGCAACATCTAAAGTTTTGCATAAGTTATTAACAAGGAACAATCCACAAGTTATTAGAGTAGGCAGGCAGGCAGGCAATGAACTTTATTTTAGGTCCTGAGGAGCGACTCCGAGAACCCGTTACGGGGGAGGAGCCACCGCGGGCCGCTCCCACGTTGGGACAGGCAGGCCGTGCCTGACCGCCGCGTCGCGGGCCCTCTGGACAGCCCGTAGCTGAGCGGTGAGGTCGGAGCTCTTGAGCACCTCCACCCACTCTTCTTCCGTGGTGAGATTATCGTGGTGCCGTAACGAGGGACACCGCCAGAGCATGTGTTCTAAAGTGCAGAAGGGATCGCCGTAATCCGAACAATCGGGCTCGAACGAGTGCGCGTACCTGCTGACCCTGGCTAGACTGGGATATATGACCCGGTCTGCAGCAGGCGAAGGGTGAAAGACTGAGGCCTGGAGAGCTTGGTGTGGGGCGGGGGATAGACCCTCCTGCCGAGCTGATAATGCTTTGAAATCTCGTTAAACGTGTGGAGCGAGTCCGTGTGGAACTAGGGTGCCTCGATGCCAGCGCGGCGCTGGGCATCGAGGCACCCTATGTGGAACTAGAGTCACTGGAAAAATTTTAGAGTATCGCATTTGTTTTCCGCGCGCCGCCTCCTGCCGCGGCCACCGGTGATTGGGGCGCTCGTGTCACGTGACCTTTTGCCGCCATATTTCTTCCAAGCCCTTTCAGTTGGCACGTCGAACCCGTAGCGCACGCACCGCGCACGGAGAGCACTTCGCCGTTTCGTTCAACGCTTGCGTTGCGCTTGCGAACACAGGCGTCAGAAATAACCCATCATCATGCCTGGTTGCTGCGCCTTCGGGTGTAGCAACCGAACGGAGTCCGGGAAGGCATTTTTCTCTATTCCGTGCTGGAAGGACGACGGTGAACGACGTTCTGCGTGGCTCCACAGAATTGGCCGCAAAAACTTCGCGCCCTCGAAGAACACCCGCTTGTGCGATGTAAGTTTCTTGAATAACTAGTTTGTTGGACAGTTATTGCTTTCAAGTGACTGTACTTGCGTGTGACCACTAAACTTTACCTGTCCAGTTCACGCCCATCGCTCTGGGTGCGGCTATTGAACACTATGTAGCTAGCACACGTGGTTTTGAGTGAGCTGTTCTGTTCGCGTGGCTCGCTTTGTTTCATGCTATTGAAAATCGCCCAGTACCTATCTTTCAAGTAAGGTCTCCGGTTCGCGAGGCCCGCTCTGCTTTGCGCTATTGTTTCCAGTAAACTGTTCGGTTCGCGCGGCTCGCTTTGTTTTGCGCTATTGAAAATTGCCCAGTACCTATGTTTCAAGTCACTTAGTGCTGTTGAAAACATCGCACTACGAACTTTCTAGCAAGCTCTCCACTGTTTCATTCGGTTTGCGCGCCGCGTTTGAAGAAAACGTACATACATGTCAAGCAAGCTGCAGTGCTTGATTCGCGCGGCTCGATGGAAACAACAAACATGCATTTCAAGTGAGCATGTTGTGCTACAAAGTAAAAGGAGGCGGTTCCCATGAATAACGTGTTTTAAACAAGCACCAGGTCTACACAGAAAATGTTGCTTCAAAATGTCTTCTATAGATTTCCTAACTTTTTTTTTTTTGCATCGGAACCATCGCCGCACATTTTATACGTTCCGTCGCTTACCGCGCAGTACGTTCATTTCCGTCGATATCCTGATGTCACTTGTGGCATCCATTTGAAGAAAAACACAAAAATAATCCAGTTTCGTGAAACGGGACTCGAAATCTAGGGGGGAAATCCGCCAGTTAAGTCAACGCTATATACTCAATGCACGCTGGCACCGCTACAGCGCGTCGGCGGTCTGGAAGGAACATGGCCGCCGCCACCCAATGTTGCCGGCATGCCGCATACCTTTGCGGTACTCTGTTTTTCCAGTGACTCTATGTGGAACGCCGCGTCCGCGCCCTCGAGCGGCGTTTCCCCGGCGCGGTGGGTGAGTTCGCGCGCGCGGGCGTGGGCCAGCTCGTTGGCGTTGGGAACGACGGTGGAGACCTGAGGCCCCAAGTGGACCGGGAACCAAGTGATGACGTGGGGGAGACGCTCCTGCCGCAAAGCAGGAAGTAATTAGAGGACGTAAAAAAAAAAAGACAGCAGAGTCCCTACTGTGATAGCGAAACAAAGAAAAAAAATAAAGCGGTGTGACTTTGAAAATAGCATTAAGTACAAGGCATTTGAACATTTTAAACATGAGTTTAGTGAAATACACAATACGTTGCATCGGTGTTAAGAAACAATTTGCTAGTTGGTACATATATCCCAAGAAAGAAACCAGCAGAATTACAAAAGATGGCGACAGTGAAAACATACTTTTTATACTTATTTTATACTAAGTATATCAAGTATACTAAGTATACTAAAATATACTTAGTTTTTTTTTTCCCTTCCTCCATGACTGCTGGCTACACGAAGCGTTCGCTTGCCAAGGCTGGCTGCGTGACGTAATGCTCCCTCCTATATTTTCTTCCTCCATGCCAGCAGTGGTGGCCCAACACGTGACCTCTTGCGTCGAGATCACGGAGAATTCGAGATTTGCCGAGATGTTTGGTTACTGGTATTTATTCGGTGCGCGATCGGCCGTCAGCTGCGCACATGCAGGAAGCGACAAGATTTTTCCTTGGTCTGTTTTTTTTTTTTTCCTTGTTTTTGTTTATTTCAAGAGTTTCGAGTGGTTTCGAATGGGTATCGAAAAAAAAAAGGGAAAGAAACAGCCGGGAGTACTACAACCTAGCTACCTCACGCTCTCACGGTTTCCTCCGTGCTGTGACGTTTCATCACGTGTTGGGCCACCATAGTCCAACGTTGACCACAGTCGGTGACAATCGCGTTGCGGTATGCTCCCTCCTATATTTTCCTTCCGCGCTGAGTCACGTACCTCAGGATTTCATTAAAGTTTTACATCAATCCATCCTCCATCCATCCATCCATGAGCGCAAAGCGTACATGCAAGAGGCAATGGCGAATGGTGGCGATTCGACTGGTAAAGGCAGTCACTGCTATGTTCTACGGCAGGGGTTGCAGTATTCGGCTTTCCAGACATGTTCGCACAACTGGTTTGGCACGTAAAACCGCAGAAGAAGAAGAATACATGTTCGGAGAGCGTAGGACACGCTTGTTTCGGGTTACACCTTGCGGTAGGTGGTAATGCGCAGTTACAGTGCTCTACCTACGTGACGTTTCCTCCCGATATGCTTGTGTAGTTTGGGCCGTTCATTATAGAACTGATCCATTTATCGTCTTCATTGTGAGTTTGATCTGAGTGTGGCAGCTTCATGTTGCTTTCTAACATGTCCTTTTCGGAAGAGCGTGCGTTGAGGGCAGCCGCGAAAGAGACTTAACATGCCACGATAAGATCACGTACGTGTTGGATTGTACGTGTTGGTCCCACATACGTCCGGTATGGTATGCTTCAGACATCCATAGGAATGAAATTTTGGGATTTGTTTAGATCCCACAACTTCAATCCTGTGGATGTCCGAAGGTTGTTTTCAACGGGATCTCCCAAAATTAATGTCCTCGTGTTATCCACTGGACGTCCTAACAGGGACTTGGACGTTCGGATCTAATCGGGACGTCCAGAGGATATTCGTGGTCCAATGGGATGCCACGGGTTTATTTCTAAAGCTCACTGCTGTACGGGCTCGGGGCAGCGTTTTCAAACTAAAATTTCTCGTTAAAATGTGCACTGAGAGTCGAGTACCTTTATGCGGCCTCTGTACTTATTTACAACGATGAAGTCGGAATAGTTCAAAAAGCATGTCATGGCATTTTAACAAATGGTGGGCGTCCGCCCGCGCCGATTTCCTGGAAAAAGTAGGTTTGTCTGCGGCACAAGTATCTCAAGAACGAGAAATGGGGTGAACCAAACCTTAATGCGATCGTCATTTGTGCATTGGAGGAGCATATGGTGGGCTAAGTGCTTCAGCCATGGTAATGCACTGATAAGCAGACTCATGCCGCCAGCGCTTTCTTTGGCTCTTTCGGCCATTTTCGTGGATTGTCGACGGCCCGAAAATAGGTTGTTGCGGTAGGGTGGCTATACCCTAGTTGCGGTTCACGGAGTCGGGTGAGAGTACATCGCCCCGCCTCGCGGCGGGAGAAGCAGCGGAGTTCCGCCGTTTCCCACAATTCATACAACTGCCCCGACTGCAACGCGGCCGGCCAGCTTTATCGCCTATTTTTTACACCAATAAAGTTTCTCTCTCTCTCTCTCTCTCTCAATGAACTTTTTTCACGCCAACCTAGGTCACAGGGCTGTGTCAATGGATATGTGCCACTATTCAATTAACCTCTTTCACGCAAACTTGGGTCACTGGGTGTTTGACACTGGGTACGTACCGCTTTAATTAACCCTTTTGACGCCAACGTGGATCACTGGGTATATGCCGCTCTTCAATGAGCCTCTTGAAGCCAATCTAGGTCACTAGGTATGTACAACTGTGGGGGAAGGCGAATGTCCTGCGCATTCAATCCCTCTCGTGGGTTCGAGGCGTACGTACGTACGTTGAGGCAACACCTAGTTGAAGCTCTTTGTGGTCTTTGCATCAGTAGATATTTTCCCCGACTTTTTCTTACATTTCTCTTCCTAAGAACAGAAATATGCACTTATACTATCGCGATATTGCATTAAGAATTCTTATTAGAGTCACTTCCAATGAAACCGTATACATGGCATATCATCTGGCAGGCCATTGGCATCACCATCATCGTGGCCAGATTCCATCACAATCATTGCAACGACCGCCAGCTCCGTTGCAGCCCCACCAACGGCTCGACGCTACCGCGTCCACGTCTTCCGCCAGTGCGATAGAACCTGCCGGCCGGCCCGGCTGCAGTACGCGTCAAGACATGCGGCCAGCGTGAGGCAAGCACGGTAAGCCTGCCTCCGGTGGGTTGGCTGTATGCCCAATACAATCTCCGCGCTATACAAGGGCCCGCCGGCATGGCAAAGACCACAACATGGCAAACACAGATGCCACTCCTGCTGATACTGGCGCTCGCGTTGCCCTGCCTGTGCTCTGCGGGGTCGGCGAGCCCTCGAAGACGCCGCGAGGTCTTCAAACGCGCCCGACCGCCAGGAGGAGACAACGACGGCGGAAGACCAAACACGGGCCTCCAGCTGGTTACCACTGGAAGCGACGAAACCGGCACCAGACTGAACGACACCGCCGATAGGCCTAAGAAGCGATGGCCGCGCCTTCTGGACGTCGGCCGGCTCTTGCAGCTGGTCCTGTCACCATCCCGCAACGTCAGCGATCGCCACCGAGGAGGAGGCAACAAGTCCCACCAGCACGAGCAACCGGTGATGAGCCGGCACATCGACGCGTCCATGGCTGAACTGGTGGCTGTGCAGACGTTCGACGGGAGCGTCGTTTGGATCGACGCCAAGTTCGTCAACGAATCACACGGCGCCAATCGTAGGCGACGTCGCCGGACGAGGCCCTACAGCATCGAAGAGAGGCTCGCGCTGATCATACCGGTGGTCGCCTTTGTGCTGCCATTCCTCATTTGGCTCAGCTGCATGGTGATCTGCGTCGTGCGAGCCTCTGTCACGGAGGCGTACTAATAGAACAGACACGCACTCGCGTCGAAAGTGCGTGTCGAAAGCGACGAAAGTGCAACGAAGGGTCACGTGTCGCGAGCGCTGCGTAAGACGCGCAGTTTAGGAAAAGGTCACGTTGTCTACGTGATCCTAAGATACTGCCGGGAGCAGTACTTTAGCTCTTTTTCGACAGAATTCGGGAACTTCGAGCGGGTGTGACGGTTCCGCTGTTCCCTCCATCTTGAACATGAAGCGCTGTGTGCAGATGCTGCTAGCCGTGGGGGAAAGTGGCTTGCATTGTATTCCGTCTGTATTTTTATTACACTTTCCAATACACATAAGTGAATCAGGAAGTCCTACGAAGTCTCTTCTCGACAACCTGCTTGTTTATCTGCGCGTGTCCAGAATAGGTTTGTCCGCGCGTGGCCCTATAGCCATGGTGCTTGGAGCATATGCGAACAAACGAAGAAGCCTTTGCCGGAATTGCACATTCTAACCGACCTTCGTCTCTGTCGTGAACTCTGGAGGGAAACAAACGAGAGAAGAAAAAAAAAAAAAAGCTTCGCTATAAGAAAAATGTATTAAAATTAATGGTTACGCGATTCCACTCGTTTCAGTCTATACGCAACAAGTGCTGGGCTGCACTGCAAGCGTTCGGGAGCGTACATATGCAATAATGAACGAGTGCGAAACAGTGACGAGAGCGATACAAAAACACAAATGAAGAGAAAAGGCGATTTTATGTGAATTCCTGCTGATTAAATGCTGCGTACGTGCCTATGTATTCTTTCGAACTTATCCGGCGTTATACAACGCGACAAGTATAACGCTGAGCGCTGTTTCGTAGTACAAGTATTCTTTTTTTCTTTTAAGGTGGCACCAGCTGGAATTTGTTCATGAACTGTCCACACAAATAAAATTGCTTGTCATATTGTGGTGGCATGCACTATATCTAGGCGGATTTTGCCGTGCAATAGTTTGTTTTATACTGGGTATTTCAGCGACGACTGTCTCTATTAAAATGGTTAAGGACTTTCTGCTAGGCAATTTAATGATTTGAAATAAGGGCGAAAAAAAAAACTCCCTGTTGCATAACGTTGTGGGTGGGCGGCAGCGAAGGCCACATCGAGGAAACCCTCCAGCAGGCCACGGAGGCCATCGAACGCTAAAGCGCGGCAGAGAAGGGGCTCAGTTGCTACTCGCAAAAGTTTGAACTCCTGCTGGTGTACCCTACGACCAGGAAACAATACGGAGGAACAATACGGGGAACGGGGGCCCGATACCTATCGTAGACCAAATCAAAGTCCTAGGACTCTGGTTGCATGCGGAAGGCAGAAACCCCGCTACCATCAATGCGCTAGAGAACAGCGCACAGCAAACATTAAGGCTAATCAAACGGATTTAAAATTCCTCCACTGTCCAAGAACATGCACCCGGAGCACCACAAGGAGCGAGGAGAGGCAAGGGAGCGCCACACTGAGCGCAAATACCATGACGTAGAGGGCGTGGCCTACGTAGTCGCCGCGGAATACATAAAACGCAAAGCGATGTCCGTCGTATACGACGGACATCTCTTAAGTTACGCGCGCGAAAATATTAGGTCGGCTTCTCTTTGCACCCACCGCAGATTACCTCCAAGACGGGGCACGCTTAGCCAACACCTCCTAGACAGGTTTTCTTGTCTAGGAGGTGTTGGCTGAGCCGTAGGGTGCCTCGATGCCAGCGCAGTGGAGGCGGACATCGAGGCACTCTACTCAGCCGCACCCTACGCAGCTGGATTAGAAGAGAATTGACGCGCTAACCCCCCCCGCCCTCCCCCCCGCTCCCCCTTGAATGCGTGAGAAGATGGCGCGCATCAAGCCACCATCATTCTCACCCTCATACGCTTTCTTTCGCAACTACAGCCTACGGCGCGCAGCCGCGATCTTACTGTACTATGACTTTATACGAAACCTAACGGCGACGCCGATGCTGGAAATTCGCCCTGAGTGTTCATACAAGTCAAATCTCGTTAATTCGAACACGCTTAATTCGAACTTCCAGTTTATTCGAACTGACGCTGTGGTCCCGTCAAAGCTATGGGCGAAAACGACCGGCAATTCGAACGCGGAAGCACTTGCGACGGGTAATTCGAACATACGACGCACCGACAATGCCCTCAGCAGCGCGTCAAATCACACGGCGGCACCTCCGAAAAAAAAAAAAAAAAACGCGGCGGAAATTTCACTCTCGACGGTGTAACGTCGCGCCGGAACACGCGTGTACGAGCCGACGTCTCAGCCAACGCTGCGGCTGCGTCGCAGAGAGAAGCAACGGCGGAGGCCCAGTCCGCGCAACTTGCCGATAACGGCAGAAAACGATACTTCAGGGAGAGAAGCTGGCGCGGGGCCGGCAGTAGTAGTAGTAGAAAACGTTTATTCACAGAGAGAAAATAAATACGGAGGAAAATGTACATCGAGTGGAGTCTACATTTCAAGACCCCAGTGGCCTTGGCTGCCGCTCTCGCCTGGATTACCAGTCCGCGCTGGGTCGCTAGGTCGGGGCTGGACAGAGTGGCCTCCCACTGCTCCTCCGGTTGTTGTGTTTGTATGTCTGGGGGTTTGGGGCCTGTACACCCCCACGTGACGTGGTAGGCGGTGGGTCGTTCGTTGCACCATGGGCATGCGTCTTTGTAGTGTTCTGAGAAGATAATGCTGTATTTGTGTAAGTTGGGGAAGGTGTTGGTCTGGAGCTGTCTCCAGTCCCGTGCTTCCTGTGCATTTAGCCCCTTGTGTGGTGGGGGGAAAGCTGACGTTGTTTGCGCAGGTGTTGAAGTCGCGCGCCGTAAGCCGCGGGTACGGGGAGGGTAGTAGTGGGATCGAGGATTGTGGCCGCTCGGTTTGTGTGACCTCGAGCTAGCCTGTCCGCGGCCTCGTTACCCTCCAGCCCCGAGTGCCCCAGAGCCCACGTGATCTGATGTTTGAGCGATGAATTTGTAGTCAATGGATTAGTCGTGAATCTAGCTAATTTCTGAGGTAATCTGCCTGCAAGAAGGAGCCGACACGCCGCTTGGGAGTCGGTTATTACTTGAAGTTCTCGGTTGGTCGCGTCCCCGTACTGAACAGCCAGCACGATTGCCGCAGCTTCCGCTTCTGTGACGGTGCAGTGCGGGATGGAGATGCTGGAGACTTCTTCGTAAGAAGAGTCCACCACCACGGCTGCTGCTGCGTTCGATGTATCCTTATATAGGGCGGCGTCCACGTACACCGTCCTCGGGCTCCGTCCCACTGTGCGTTTGAGGTAGTCCATTCGGGCGTTTCTTCTGCCTTCGTTGTGTGATTGTGACATGTTTTTTGGGAGCGGGGCCACGTATACTCTGGCCCGGTACGATGTCGGAATGTTTGTGGTCGACTGGATGGCGTCAAGGTCCGCCGGGTAGCCGATGCGCTTTAGGATGTGTCGGCCTGTCGCTGTGGACAGGAGGCGTTCTCTCTGGGTCAGGAGGACCGCCTCCTGAATTTCCTCGAACGTGTTATTTAGTCCCAAAGCTTCCAAGCTGACGTTGGATGTGTACGGTGGGAGACCGAGGGTGTTCTTGTAGGCTACGCGTATCATCGCATTGGCTTTGTTGAAGTCTGCTCGGAGCAGGGTGAGGTAAAGGAGCCCGTAGGAAAGGCGGCTGATGACCAGTGCCTGCACCAAATGGATCGTGTCCTCCTCCCGCATGCCTTTTCTGTTTCTGGCCACCCGCCGGATCATCTTAGAGATCTGCTGTGTTGTAGTCTTGAGCAGTTGGAGTGTGTGGTTGGCCTTTCCGTCGCTCTGCAGCCAGAGGCCCAGGATCCGGATGAGTGGTACCTCCCGGATTGGGACCCCGTGTAGGAGGATGTTTAGGTTGCCTGGCGATTTGTAGTGGTGTCCCTGTATGCGGATCACTTCGGATTTGTCGGGGGAGCAGTGGAGTCCGCATCGAATGGCCTCTGTTTCGACGCATATTGCTGCCGCTTGGAGTGTGCCTTCCTTCTCGGCTAGAGAGCCGGTGTTTGTCCAGATCATAATGTCGTCCGCATACAGGGTGTATCCGGCACGGCGGCGGGCGCGCGCTCGGAGGCAGTCGAAGGTGGAGGAGGTACCAGGGAGTTGAGAGGGAGGGCGAGGGGAGCCCCCGAAGCCACTGTCACCGAAGCGACGGCGTAGCCAAGGCCAAATGCGCTTCTCTGCCGCCCTCCTCCCTCACCTTCGACGGTCTCCGCGCACGCCCGTCGCCGTGCCTGCGCCGCCCGCTCCCTGAAGTTTCGTTTTCTGCGGTTATCGGGAAGCGAGCGTTGGCCCCGCGTGGGCAGTTTCGTGGCCCTCGCTCGCTACGTGCTTGCGCACCGCATTTCACGACTCGCACCGTTCGTACATCGTGCATGAATACTTCAAAATAAGTCCTTTAATTAGAACAAATTTTCGGGCCCCTTCGAGTTCGAATTACCGAGATTCGACTGTAATTGGTATCACAATAACAGAAATGTATTCGTCGAAATGAGTGATGTGGAAATGTGAAAACATCATAGCAAACAAAAGCATAATTGGCGTGATTAAACAATAGTTATTTAAGTTATGTTCTAGCGCTACTTTATTTTTTATTTTAACCTTTTTCCTCGTTCTTTAATATCACCAGCTTATAGTCTCAGCAGCAACTTCAGCTACTACTATGCTCATGGAACACGGTATTATGGCTTTTTGTTTAAATAAAATAAAAGTAAAATTAGGTTCACTGAAAAGTGAACGACTCTTCCTAAAGCTCTGTTCCGATCTAGTGACCGCTGTTCTGGACCAGCTGATTACTGTGATTATGTAAGGCAAGGTGCCGCTCAAGCCGATGATGAATTGAAAAAAAAAAAAGGATGGAATGTTCACCTTATTCTAGCCTTGATAGTTATGCTGTTGCTGATTACGTGCACATAACAGTTGCAGAGGCGGACACGTCTTCTGGTGTGTTCATCTCTGAATAGAGTTTCCATAACATTGCACAGCCCTGGGTTCTTCACTTCAAGAATATGCACTTCTTTCAAAGATCATCAACAGAGTAAAGTTTATTAATAAATACAGCAGGCTTAGCCTACGCACATATAAAACATGTCCACTTGCTGCCGATTAGCGTAGCTGCACTGACATTGTTCAGAAGCCGTGGTGGTATACATGCATCTGTGCCAAGAGCCAAACCCCTCTACTAAAATAATATGTACAAAAGAAGTACAAATACATATAGAATATAGAAGTCAGCTAAATAATCATGCAAAATGGAATGAAAATTTGTATACACGACATTGGGTGTCACACTTGTAAATAGGAAGGCTCTCTGATACTACGTCATCACTATAAAGTTACGTCGATGTGTTTTGCACAGCAGATTTGAGCAGCTGCAGGCCAGTTAATCAACAGAACTGTAGAATGTTCTGAGCAATTGCATTGGCTAAGAAGAAAACTCGGTTCAAAATGAACCTACATAAGCTGTGCACAAAAAATTAAAATAAAGATTAAGTATCCGGCGACACAATATTGCACAATTATTACAGACTCACTATCGAAATTCAGTCTCCCAAGTCTTGTAAGCAAGCTTGGCCTTGCTGGTCATTGCATAATACAGTACTCTCAAAGCCTCATGCAACACACACCGAAACGTTGCATGCACAATTTAGAAGCAACTCAAGCGCCTCAGCGCACACAGCCCCAATCAAACAAGGAAAGCCATGAGATTGCTCTATCATGACGCACTAAAGCAGTCATTACACGGCAGCCTGTTTCTTGCCGCAATTGCATGGACAGGTGCATGACACGTTAGCAGCAGCCATGGCCATGATTTCGAGCTCTTCGAGTTCATCTTCAAACATCATCACCAAGATGTCCTCGACCCTTCTCTCTGAAATGAGAACACAAAGACCGTCTTGATGAAGACTGGATCGGCAAGTTGCCACAATTTAGAAATTCAGTCTTAACTCACCTCTGTCACAGGCGAAGGTTTATTACGATTTGCATAGAACAACATTTGGATTTAATGCCCTTCACTCGATGCTACATGAGAATATTTAATTTCATCTAACAAAAAATTGTCGCAGTTTCCCCCGAAAGGTGAACCATCGACTGCGATAGCAAAATATTGTACAACTATACGAAGTAATGACAGTAGTTTTATCTGTCGTAAAGCTTGTAGACGTTAGCTCACTAACTCAATAAGCAAGCGTGGTGTCACACGCATGCAGACAAACATGATCACATCACTCAATAAATGCCGACACTCACTGTCGGAGTGCTCGCGCTGTGAGTGAATTGCCCTGTGTGCTGCATTTCGTTTCACCGCGAATTAAGCGGCGAGAACACAGAACAGATGAAGCCATCACTCCTCGGCGCGCCAAGACTCCGTACATACCGCAGATTGTTTTCAAAAGAGGGTCCACACGCCATACGCAACTGCAGCCGAAATAGAACACCCCCTCCCCCTGTTGATTTGTGTGTGATGGAAGATGGCACGCTTCCTTCCCGCCTTCTTCCCTTGTGCACGCGAGGTCAAGCTCCATCCTTCTCGGATCACCCTCACATGCTTTCACTTCCACCTACAGCATACGGCGCTCGGCCGTGATGTTATCGCACTTGGACTTTGTACGGAACATCATGGCACGGGCAGAAATTTGCTTGGAGTAATAAAAATAATTTGCATTCGGATAGGCTTGACAGACAGCATATCTGTGGATTTGTGCCAGTTCTGGCACGTCAGCCATGTTTGCTTACAACTTAATGAATGTATACCTGACTGGGCCTTTGTTTTGATTTTGCCTAGACGAGCACATCACTCGATTACATATGCAAGCCGACCTGATATGAATGTTTTAAGTAACCGCTACGTATTAGGGGTGTGTGAATACTGAATAGTAGATTTCGAATCGAATATTAAATCGAATCAAGAAAACAAAGCTGAATATCGAATTGAATATCAAATATTTGAAAATTTTTCACCAACTTTAATGCTTTCAAATTTTGGGCAAGAAAGTACACTTCTGCTAATGCTCGGGTGTCTCCTAGCATTCCATAACAA
The DNA here is from genome assembly GCF_013339745.2 of Dermacentor silvarum. Classification (NCBI taxonomy): domain Eukaryota; kingdom Metazoa; phylum Arthropoda; class Arachnida; order Ixodida; family Ixodidae; genus Dermacentor; species Dermacentor silvarum. Next base: position 10,820,241 of record NC_051160.1, read on the forward strand.
GAATGTAGCCATCTATCAGTAACTTGGATACCTAGGAATCAACTGAGATGTACCGTATGGTCTACTCTTATTAAAGAGAATACCAAATAAGTATGCCAGCACTGATTACAGCTCAGTTATAGTATATAAAGCACCTGGAAAATATTTTTGTATCCATTGAATTTCTGTTGAATAGAATCGGGTGTTTGTTTTTTCTCCCTATGGAACTAATGAATTAGTGACGTTCTGTTGCACTGAATACCATTGAGGTTATCAGTTTAATAGTGAACCTGTATTTAGTCGCAATCTTTTGTTTATTGCACAGAAAGTTTTGCTTTCCAGTATTTCACTGAAATACGGAAGGACTATCCCAACTTTACGGCAGGTGGGTTACCGTGAGGCCAATCTGTGCAACAGATGAAAGGACTGCATCACGTGACTCGACCACAGGTTCGCGCGATGCCGGCGCCAACACTAAAGACCAGACACTGTCTGCGTTGTTTCGTTGTTAGGTTCGACATGATTTGCCACTGATCAAATATTTTGAAATCTGGAGGGTCAGGGCAAGTTCACGCGACATGCTTTCGCACTTTCAGGAATACACTCTGCTTCTGTCGCCGTTCCCTCTGTCGGCATCACGTTATCATTTCGTTCAGTCCTGTCGTCCAGAACAAATCGTGTACAGACAGAAGTGGACACAGCCGATGTGGCGGCACCATTATGCGAAGTGCCATGTTCGGCCGCTGTGTGTGCGATGCCCGCATTGGGCCAATGTTGTGGAGCGCTGGTAGTGACAAAGTCCACTACCGTGTCAGCCAGTAGCGGATTTTGTTAAAGCTGCCGCTACCGCGGTAGCAGTAGCAGCTGGCCTATCCACAGTGCACTCAGCGGTCCTTTTGCGGGCGGAAACGAAGTGAAACGCTCGTTTGGGCGACATCGAGCCTGAGGGGCTCCGCAGCGCATGCCACGTGTGGCACTGTGCAGGTCTGTACATTGAATATATTGAATCTTCGAGATATTGAGTAGCAGAAATTAGATTCATGAATAGAATTGTTCGAACGTTCACATACTATTCGATTCGGTGATATTCGATATTCGCGTACCCCTACTATATGTATCTCTTAAACTATGAAAATTCACCTGTTTAGAAAAGTTCTGAACATGAACAGTTTACATCTTTTGTGTCTTTCATTCATCGACACATCATCACCACATTACGTTAATTATATTTTGCTGTGTAGCACCGCTAGAACCCAATGTGATTTGAAGTATCTACTGTCATTAGCTATGAATGACATCAAATTTTCCCCTGTCACAGGGGCATCAGTGACAAACATTTGGTCAAGATAGTGATAAACCATAACAGAAAAAAAAAATGATGTATGATGATCTAAGACTAAGTCATTTGGTCATGATAGTGATAAACCATAAAAGAAAGCAAAAAAATGCTGTATGATGATGTAAGACTAAGTAAGGTGGCTTACTCTTCATGATGTGGAACCTGCTTTTCACACTGTCGGACATGTCAGGAACATTCGGATTTCTCGCAGTGTCTGGCTTGTCCAAGCTGTCCTCTAGAATGTTGTGGTCAGAGTCGACGTACATTCCTGGAAACTCAGACTTGCCATCACCACTTTCGTCTTTGAGGTTTTTCTTCCGCTGGTGCCTAAAGGAAGTAGGATGTATGAGGGGTGAGAGTCAACTCTTATCACTATCAGCAGCAGACTGTTTTATGTCGACTGCAGGAATGAAGGCAATTGCCCAATTATGCAGTTACTGCAGTTAATACTACTTTGAAGCCATTCCGTTTACAGTGAGCGGTACAGTGCAATCTTAGATTGCTGACGTTAACTTACTTTCCAAACTTGAGCCCCATCTCTCCAATCTTTGTTTCCACAGCACTTTCAAGCTTGGTCTTGTCAATTGTGTACTCCAGGAGGAAAGCTTCCAGCACAAATGCCGTGAAGATGCTAAACAGATGGCCAAAAGAAAAGTACTGCTGCATTGAAGTGAGCAACAAACACAAACGTTTGTGCGTACAGTGAATAAATTCAAGGAACACAAGCATGATGTGGGCCACATGCAAATCTAAGCAAATTCTGCCTTCATGTAAATTGCTCATTGCCTCGAAGCCATGCCTTGCGGCACTCTTCATTGAAGTGACGATATGCCATGCATGAACGACAGACAGTAGTGGAAAATAATCAGTGAATGTACGAAAGAGGATCGTTTCTGGTGCTTTGCTTGCGCGAAAAATTGTGCCAGGTTGTGTTTACACAAATTAGAACATTGTGTGCAGGTAATTCATGCGGTATATATGAGAGAATATATTTTTTTCTTTCATTTTCTCAGATTTTTTAAAACAATGATGAGTGTCAACCTCCACATCACTGCATTTTGCTACAGGTCTCGTGGTCGTATTTCTCAAATTTCGTACTGAGCAGAGGACTTCTGCTAAATTATAGCTCGGCTTTAGTTCTACAACTGTAACAAGTGCCCTAAGTTGAATATTTATAAAGTTAATGAGTAAAACCTTGTTAATTATCCTACATCACGCTGCTATTTACCGTGTAAGTATGTACTGATATCCACCTCTCCAAGTAATTCAGTTGATCCGCTAAAGTTTTGCTATGCATCACAGGCGAGTTTTAATAAGTGTGTTACCACAATAAATATCCCCTAGTGTGTGTGCTTGTACGCACGCACACACACGCACACATACCCAGGGACATGTTACATGTGCAAAAATGCAACAGTGTTCTTGCCCCATAACTGGGCTTGTAAAGTGAACTTAATGAGGGCAATGTCCAAGAAAGTAAGGAAGCCAAAAAGCACCACTAACTTCAACACAATGACGACACAAGATAGGTGGAACAGCAGGAAATACAGCCGGGCAGCCTTGCTCGTGACATGAACGAATCCCTCCGTCAAGAGTGAGAATGTTAAGAAAAAAATTGTCATTTTTGTATGATAGTGGCACTCCATGAAAAACTGACGATATCACTCACATACAAGCTCTTAGAACAATTTATCATCCAATATAGCACAAATACCTAGCACAATATATCCCCTGCAGGTACCACTTAATTCAGTCAACCGAACATTTATTTTCACTATATTTCTTACATCTTCAGAAATATGAAAAGCATATGACTGCAAAACAGATTTACAATTTTAGATTCTTTGGCAGGTTTCGTCAATTTTACAGAATCTGGACTCCCTACAGGAACATCAGATGTGAGAGCATCATATTTTATGTCTAGCACACTTGGAGAACACCTATTCAGCTACTCGAAAAATAAGCCTGGCGTAAAACATTGTGAAAAAGAATGAAAGAAGTGAACCTGCCCTATGAAGATCTACTGAGAGCAAGAGAAAACGCCCAGTTGTCTACCTTCTCACTTGTTTTTACTAAAAACCAACACTATACTGGCATTATTGAAACTTGCAGCACAGGTGCAACCAGAAGTGTTACAAGATGCATGCGAGACATTGTAAATACAGTAGCTTTATTTTCACCAGCACTTTCACTTTTGATGCAATGTCTCGGCGTGCACTAATTGTGACCACAGCGCCTGTAAATGATACAACCACTGAGTGGGTTATAAAAAGTTTACCATAATTATTTTATCTTATTTGTCAGCACCTTATGTCTTAAATCACATGCTATAGTTCTTGCAATTTACAGTCGACCATAATAACCAAAAAAAAAGTGGAATTAAGTGTCCCAAAGAAACACGTAGGCCATGGAAGAGACAGTGCAGCAAAGTGCTTTGGATTAATTTTGACCACCACAGGTTCCTTAATGTGCAGATAAACATAAGCAAACGAGTGTTTATATGTTTAATTTTCATCGAAATGTGGCCACAGAGGTCAGAAATCAAACCTGTGGCACCATGCTCAGCTTTGAACGAGAAGAAACGGAACCGAGGGGCCCGATTTTTATTAATCATATCATAAGAAGCCAACAAACATTGACACCCAGAACAACATAGGGGAAATTACTTGCACACACTAATTGAATTAAAGAAATGATAAATTAATGGAAATGAAAACGGATGAAAAAGCAACTGTCCGCAGGTGGGGAACATTCGCATTACGCGTGCGATGCTCTCACCATTGAGCTACCGCAGAACCGTTTTCTCATCCGCTTTCTGGGGTATTTATGTTTTACAACTAGAACTCACCCCGGAAGTGTTAGCCAGCGCCACCACTCACAAGCCTAGGGGCGGATGTGGAACATCCTTTCTGCCGCAGGCGTCACCCAAATAAGATCGCGTGTGACGCCTGCGGCAGAAAGGATGTTCCACATCCGCCCCTAGGCTTGTGAGTGGTGGCGCTGGCTAACACTTCCGGGGTGAGTTCTAGTTGTAAAACATAAATACCCCAGAAAGCGGATGAGAAAACGGTTCTGCGGTAGCTCAATGGTGAGAGCATCGCACGCGTAATGCGAATGTTCCCCACCTGCGGACAGTTGCTTTTTCATCCGTTTTCATTTCCATTAATTTATCATTTCTTTAATTCAATTAGTGTGTGCAAGTAATTTCCCCTATGTTGTTCTTGGTGTAAGTGTTTGTTGGCTTCTTATGACATGCTCAGCTTTGGAACAACAAAGCCAATGAACCACCATGGCAGATGACATAAGCACATGCATGCTTGCCCTGTGTATTTGAAATATCTGTCTCAAATAAGACAAAGCCAAGCCATATAGGCACAGTTGGGGACAAAAATTTGTGGACTACACCCACCAAGAAAATGCTGAATTTCACTGTGCCTTATGATGGTGTCACACAGCGAGTTTCGATCACAATCGAGCCCAACCCGGATCGAAATTATTGACCGCTATTGGTTCCACCCCGCATCTTGCACAAAGGAGCCTCTCACAACCAAGAAATTTGACCCCGATCGACTCGATCGTGATTGAATATGCGCCATGTGACACCCTATTATCCATGCAGCCTTGAGCCGAGAAAGGTTGGCTACATTTTCTCGCTTGAAAATAGTAGTGCATAACTCGGTTCTTGGTTGTGCACGCTGAAATTCAACTAAACTGTGGTGTTTTCATGTCCCGCATAACCCACAAACTTTTGTTCTCAACTGTACAGTACAGTTGAACCTTTTTAGCAAAGTCGCATACGTAGCAAAACTTTTTGTTAAATTTGATGTTCATTATAAAAGAGTAAATGAAAGGGACCAGAAATCCTCATATTCATGACAGAGCACCTTTAAAGTGACCTCTAGAGGTGTTTCAGCTTTTTGCTGCTGGCTCCCTACTGGCTACAAGCCCTGCAAAAGGAAAAATTTGCTGCGCCATAGCACATATCGCTTTAGATACTCCACTTTTGGTTTCGCTATATGAGTAGAATACTGGTTGAAATAAATCATGGCTAACCAAATTTTAAATTAACTTTATCATATATCATTTGTTTTACCTGAGGTTGTCATATCGATATTCGACTGTATTTTTAGTGCCTCTTTACCTTTCAGCATTTTCAACTTTTGCTTCTTAGCAAGCCTTGACTAATGTGATCAAGAAAAGAAAAAGGATATTGTGCCACTGATTGACGACCATCAGCTCAAAGAGGACGACGAAGGAGCTGAAGATGTCGTTGAAGTTGTTCTTGCAGTAGCCCGTCGCGTAGAAGGTAGATTGTTTCAGTTTGGCATTGCCGCAGTACAGCTCTGTCTCCATAGAATGCGTTCCGTTAAAGCCTCCGTAGAATGTAATCTTGTCTCGATAAAGCTCCATGCCAATCACAGCGTATACATAATAGACAGCCTGCAAAAAAAAGAGAGAGAGAAAAGCTTCCAGAAAAGCTTGCGAGATAAGGGTTCTCACATAATTCTCCAGAATCATATCTGCTGCCATTCTATACAGCGTCCAATCTAACACTGACCAAGTTGGCCACAAAGCCGGGACCATCTATGCACACAGAGTCATCTATGCAATGTTATTAGCTACCTTGATACTCAGTACTTTGCATGTGTTCTAATTAGTTAAAGTCGGAGAGAGGTCCAGAATGCAGGACACGTTCCTTCCACAATAGTGCGCCAGACGTTCTCTCTATATTTGTGGACTTAAAAAAAAATTAATCCTTTACAAAGGTTATGAACCTTACCATGTTCCTTATGCAGACAGAGCAGGAAACGCAAACACACATACAAATGCTTCCCTTTGCATTGGGTACTTTGTGCTAAGGTTTAAAATCTCATAGATTACCAATTCAAACAAACTGCGAACGTTGTGCTGGCACAAGGCTTGCGGAGAACATAGGAAAGAATAGGAGCTGCCCGTGTGATTAACCCCTTAAGTGTTTTATTTTTTTGTAAGTTTCCTTACCAAAAGTGTTTTTTTTTTATTGCTGATTTCGAATAAAAGCAACTGCTGAAAAAATATTTGCACCACATACTAAGTCAAATCTTAACTTTTCAGCCGCGTTGCGATTGGTTTCATCGACCATTAGTGTAATCAGTTCGTCAAGAAACTGCTGTATGTACTCCAGACGGTCATCTGGTATCAAATTGAAAGTCCTTGCCTGGAATAGCCAAAAATTGAAACCGAAGAGGTTTCGCGCCAGGATTGTCGACATCAAGCTGAACCCTCTGATGAGCAATCGCAATGTTTGCTTTAGAGATGTTTTCATCATCACCAGAAGAACTGCTCAATTCAGCGTCATTGCTGTCTTCTTTACTTCCGGACACAAGATAAACATCGGTATCCGAATCATCGTCATTGGAAGAAGATGACAAAGATGAAAAGCTTCTATTTCAGGTTGACGGGCCAGCTACACATGTTTCGCCGCCACCGGTCGCCATGTTAAAAAAAAAAAAAAGCGCTCCTACCGCAGAAGAAACCGAAATCGTCAAGTAAGTGCTTCCATCTGCTGGGTGACACGTGATCTAAGCCATAGACGAGCGCTTCTTGTCCTGAACACTCAAGAGGAGAACCTATTCTGGTAGGATAAGCTCTGCTCGTCCAAACCAGTTTGGGGACGCTTTGGCTAGGACGAATTCTACTTGTCCGAAACACTTAAGGGGTTAAGCAACAATGAGCCACAGTCAAATTCTACACATGCAAGGAACCAAATTGAAAGCTGCGATGATGCAGAAAATACTCAAGCTCCTTGTTTCAAGAAACTGAAAGCTATAAGGACTGGAAATTATTTTGACGTTGCATCGAACTTCCTTACCTAGTCATGATATGGAAAGGCAGGCACACAAAACAGACACAAAAAGAATGCTGCCTTTTTGTAACGTGAATCCCCATGAACTTCAGTTTTTGGTCATTCAGAACCCCATACCACCAATTCACAGTAACAAACTCGGAACCCTTGACATCTTTCTTCACCCCAAAAGCTCAACAACTCAAATGAAATGCAGTAACCTAAAGTAATAATGGTACCAATAAATTAAACCTATCTCGTATCTTCAAAGCCTTATCAAGGAATCAATCAATGATAATTCCGCACAAGAATTTGTGGTGTGGCCTTATGCAGTTGTTGTAGCAGCTGCTTGACAATGACCATGATGATGTGGTCATGCGAACAATAAAAAAAATTTGCAAGTGATGGAAGAACAGAAGGCACCGCAGCTGGCTCTGAAACTGGGGCCTTCACATCAATTCACTTCAGGGGGCTAAACATGGCTAAACAAAGTGCACAATTCAGAGGAATACTTACAAACAAAACGCCGCCAAACGTCAGTATCGATGGCCCAAGGTTTGTGATGGTGTTTATAATTCCACGAAACCTGAAGGTACAACAACGCAGCTGATGAGAAGTTTCATTTTCATTAAAACACCAAAGCAGTGCAATTTCTGTTGGAGATGACAGTTCACTTTGACAAATTGGAGACAAAATAGATCTTGACATAAGCATGATCTGGGCTATACAACCAATAAGACTTTTCAATAATGTGTTTTCCAAGAAAATTGCTTCTTTGGCAAAGTGCTCAATGCGATTGACATCATGCTAATTGAACTGTACTGTCACAACATCTTTTTGCTCACTTTTTGAAGTTGCGGATCAGCTTTACAAGTCGCAGGACTCGCAAAACCAACAGAATGTCAAGAGTCAATGTCCTGCTGTTGCCTGCAAGAGAAAAAGAACACTGATAAGGGCACTTGCAGTGAGAGCACTGAGGAATGCAGTGCTAATGTTTTTCAGCTGCACCAATTTATATTTTAAATTTTGCAGCAGCTAGCATAATTCTACTTCTGCAGTTTCATTATTTAAAGATGGCATTACTAGAGAGCAAGCAACATTCAGTTAACGAATCAACATTCTACAAATAAACTTCAAAGCTACAAACAAACCAAGGAAGGATCAGTGTCGCTGCTTTCCTCGCGCTGGCACTTGGCTAGAACTGCTCAGCTGCTCGCTGCACTGGACCTGACGTGACTGGGAGTCCCGATAAATGCCAATAAACCTAATAGCAGTGTTAGTATTTTAGCGCAAATGCGTAAATTGTTTAAGTGAAGCCAGCGAGTGCTCTGGGCACGTTTACTTTGAGTGTTAGCAATTCTCTTACCACTGCATCACAAAATGAATGTGTCCCAGAAACATCGCACTTGGCAGCAAAGAAAATGCGACTCACTTGATGCTCCAATGGCTACTTCGTACAGTGTCCCAATCACTGCAGAGCCAATGATGACAACGTCAAACCTGTCCCACGAAAAAAAAAAAAATTCCAAGTTTAGTAGGTGTAGAAGTTAAAAGAAAAAAAATCTTGCTCAGAGAAATCTGCAGCACAATTATATATATCTGACGATATGCAGCACATGTATGCATTAATTCCGCCTTCAGGTGTGGCTTCACGGCAATATGCAACGCATTGCCGTGAAGCCACCCATCAAGGCAGAATTCACGAGAAACTCTCCTCTGGGTACTTCAATTCCTTTAATTTTTTTTACAAGGCTCACATGCGCAAGAATATGGTTGGCCCGGTTTCCAAGAATAGGCTCGTATTTGAGTGTAGTACTCACACATTCCACGCTTGCTTCATGAACTGGATAAATCCAAAAGCGTAAATTTTGAGCAATATCTCAACACTGAAGACGGTCAGAAAGAACCACTCTGCTTCGTATACGTCCAGTCCGATGACTATGGCATTGACTAGAATCAGCAGGTCAAACAGGTATCTGAAGAAACTGCAGAGAAAAGGAAAGTTTGATGGTTATATATGTGACACAGCCAAGGAAAGTTAAATTATTACTGCCACTCACAGTTACGCAATGAGCACAGTAAGTGAGCACGGTAAAATAGTTTCGGTTTCATGTTAGGGATCGGGCAGTGAATGGTAACTTATACACAACCAAACCGAAGCTTCCTTTCGGAAGCCTCTGTTTGGTTGTGATAATCGACCTAACAAAAATTTACAACAATCAACCTAACGAAAAACTGAACAGCTGCTTTGTTTGACTTTTGTGACAAGTAAGTTTCTGCAGCTCCTGTTGGCTCCTATTTGTTAGTTGTGCAAGAAGTGTCAGTTATTAGAACTCTGTGTTTTTATGTGCTAAAACCACAATCTGTTCATGAGGCACCCCATAGTGGGGGAGACTCAGGATTGATTTTGACCACCTGGGGTTCTGAAATAGAAGTCGAGCATCAAAATCGAAGTGCACGAGCATACTTGCATTTTGCCCCCATCAAAATGCTGCTGCCGTGGCAGGGATCGAACCCTCGACCTCGAGCTCAGCAGTGCAACATCATAACCACTGGGCTACCGCAGCAGTCGTGTCACTCAGTTGAAGAGAGCTTTGGTGCAGACGTGTGGCAGAAAAAAAAAAACATGTTAAACTTCTTCCCTTTGAATAAAAAATAAAATTTTAGTCACTGATGGCCGGACAATCTTGATTTAGATATGCAACTTTCGTTAAAGGTGCAGCTTAATCTTACTAATTTGCCAACCTTGTCACTAAATCTAATCTTCTGCTTCTCTTTCTTCCCTTGGCACTTGTCCTGTTTCTCTGACAGACCATCTCAGGACGCTCTAATTTTCCTGAGCACTCAGCTAGAGTACCACCCACCTATTCGATCCATAACCTATATGCTGTCTCCCTGCCTCCTCTTAACATTACGGCTGTCACTTTCTATTCTGTAGCTCTTTGCAAGCTGTTTATAACTACGTTTCAGATTTCTCTATTTACTCCCCAAATTTCAGTCCCGAATGTCAGTACTGACAGTTGAGAGCAAAAGTAGGTATTACTTTCAACTGCGTGTGCCTTATTTTATAGGAGAGAGCTAGTTCATGAAAAATGCTTCTTAATCAAAGACGCTCCCAAATTCAGAGCTGTCAAACCAGAAGAGCACTATGGGAGAAAAATGATTACATTTAGCCTGGAGAGGTATTCACGGTCATTCACTTTCAGGGATACAGTCACTTTTGTGGGACTTCACGTGACAAGAACTAGAAGCATCAGCACTCCTGGTACAGTGTCAAGCAAGCTGTCTTAACACAGTGCCAGGAATACTGTCACCGGTAAATGCCAACGTGTCCTGTGCTAGTCACACAAAATCTTGCTAAAGCGATTGTATCTGCAAAAGTAAACAACCTAGGATACCTTCCTGGGGTGTCATGCATGCTGTAGTGGCTTAGCATTTCAGAAAACACATGTGCCAAGACTACAAGATGATGTTTGTCAGATAAGCTTTTCAGAAGTCTGAGTCAACATGCCTTAAAGATAGGCTAGATATTTGTGACATCTACCATGGTAAAAGCAGGCTGTCGAAAAGCCCATGCATGCTCCAGTAACGATTGAAAGGAAGATCACAGGCAGCAACCTAAGCATGCAGTTTGACGCTACATCAAACACATAAATAGCAATTGTTTTCCCAGTACAGATTTGAATCTCGCCCGTAAACACCTTGCTCACTGGTTTTCGCTAATGACTCCTAAATAAACAATTCAGCAGATTGTTGTTATTTGACACAGAGGAAACAATTTTTTACACGTTACTCAAACCTCACTGCTCCTTATATCATACCACCAGTGTTGCCATTTTGGTATACTTTCTGCTAGATCTAGTAAATTTTGGCTCACTTAGCCTCGAAAAATAGGTGTTAGTGGCTAATGAACATTTCTGTGGGTTTTATATTAAATTTTTTTTCTTGACGCATGCTTACGGATTCAGCAAGAATTCAGCAAATTTCTCATTTTGTTTCAGAGCAGCCTCCTGCTTCAGCAGAGTAGCTACTTCGATTTGCTATACCTGCCTCTAACACAGATGGTGTGATGAAATTATTTTAATGCAAGTCAGTGTAACTACTGATGCTTGCAGGTCTTAAAAATGCCTGTTTGCTGTGCTCAGATCTTCTCCCTTGCTGGAATTCATCATAGAGAAATTTTATTGGAGTGACTAGGATAATCAGCAGACATAAGTGCATCTAAATGATGTTTTAGGGAAATACTTGCAAGAATAGGTAACAACACCGCACTGTAATATAGTTCGGCTAAGAGAAGAGCAAGCAACCCTGCTACACACAGCACCTCTGCAATGCAGCATATCACCTGTACACAACCTCATGCACTGCCTCCATGCACTGTGCATTACTGCACTAGGTCCACCAATCTTTTTTTTCCCCCATCAACCAACATTACCGTCTGCCCCATTTGTGTTCCCAGATGGGTTGCACCTTCCTGCAACTAAAGATTTACTGCAGTCAGTGACAATTCTTGCTGCTTTCGTGCTTCTCAATGTCTCTCATTGCGTTCCTAATCAGAAAGATTCCCAATGTGTTTCAGTTTCTCTACATTTTCTTTCTGCTCTGTCTCTTTCCTTTTTCCCACTAGCAATTGCAATTGTTTAAGCTGAGAGACTTGTGAGAAAGCATCAGCTGACTTTTCACAATGTAAGGTAAAGTAAAAATTTCTTAGCAATGTCATCAGCGTGGAGAACTTGCTAATATTCCAGGCCTACAGCTCATCAGATTTGGCCATGCTGTTTGATCCCACAGGCTTGTACACTAAGCATCTCTGCTTTCTAAATGAACAGATTTCCTTTGATTGCATGCATTCATATCTAAAGTAAGCCAGCAAAATGGGTTGCGCATGCCACTAACGAGTCCCGTAAATGTCTAAACTAATGCATTTTTCACACGATAGCATGCAAATTAAAGTGCAACCAGCACTACTGGAGTGCTCAAGACAGCTGAACTTCGCTACGAGCAGCAAGCAATGCAATTTCACAGTATGCATCATGATGAATGGTGTGCCTGGCATACTCAAACACTTTCGTAATAAAGTAAGACATAAGAAGCCCAATAACTTCATCTTTTCTCCCCTAATCTTACAGAATTACAAGCCTTTCATGTACATTTCTTATAATCAATCAATCATTTGATTTTCTTCTACTGCAATAAACAGACAGAGGAGCGGCCGATAAAAGCTGCTATTTGGCAGCTTCATGTACCCACAGCCCCAATCACAAGGGTTCATAACAGCACAAAGACACAATTACCAATAATGTGAAAATAAATGTAACAAGATAACAAATATGATAACAATCGTCAAGAATTTCTACCTCATCAAATTATGTTGTCGCAGCTACAAATTTTAAGTGTAACTAGCCTGAAGTGCAGGTAAAAAAAAAATCAACATTTGCAGCTTCACAATATTTCAAAAGACGTGGCAACATATAGCACGAGCGTTGCATTTCTGAATTTAAACATTCAGTGGGTACTTTCTACGTTGTTGACAAGAAATTGCTGACAGATACATGAAATTTTCTTTAATTTCAAGTTTCAATCACGCACTTAATCGACAGCGGTACAACTGGCAGATTAGTGACACGGGCATTGACAAAGAAATCAGCACATTGTGCTCCTTTTGGGACACAAAGACTCTGCGACTTTTAGTCCCGTCCCCTCCTTTTTGACGAAGGAATATAAAATGGAATGGAATAATAAGCCCAATGAATAAACCGTGCTTGTATAACAGTTCAACCTCAATATACGAAAGTCTATAAAATCAGCAATCTGCTTCGTTATATAAAAATTTCGTAATATTTAAATTAAACCAGTTTAAATTAAACCACACGAAAGGAGGAAAGCAGGAAGGCAGCGCGGGAGAAAGGGGGGCGGCTTCTACTCTGTGTACTTGTACTGTACTTTGCGCAGCTGCGGGCTGTGGGATGTAATGCGCTTAGCATTCGAGCTGTTAAATGACACACCATATTTGTGAGGTCACATTTGTTTCATATATGTAGTAGTAATCATTCCGTTACTTCGGCTATATGTGACATACTCCGGTATTGTCCCATTTTGCTAAAGAGGCATGCCGTACGGGATGTGCGGCACAAAGGCAGGTGTGGCAAAGATGTGGGTCATGCAAGCAAATGCAGCAGCTCATGTTTTTTTTTTTCTTTTCCACGATATTATGTTCCTTTACTTTTCGGCGCAGACACACACCCAGTAGCCAGATTTAATTGTTATTGCCAATATTGCGGCACGGGAACATTGTAGTAAACAGTTTATTTTAACATAAAACACATGCAAAATTTCACTGTGCAGCAGTTTCCGATTGCTACATACGAGTATTGTTAACACCGGTAATGCTATAAGTTGGTTTTACCGTACTTCTTTCTAATTAAAATCTTTGTGTGTTTGTCCCCTTGGCTTTTTTTGAGCAACCCAGTCATAACAATTACAGTAAAACCTCGTTACAAGAGACACTCAAGGGACCCGGGAAACATGTCTCTTGTAACTAAGGTCTCTTGTAACCAAAAATTCTAAAAACACTGAGGAGTCGAACTAGACCACTTTATTATACATCAGCATCAAAGCGTGTTTAAACACATCTTTGATGCGAAGAGTTGTCTCATGGAAACCTGGCGATGGTGCCAGAGTCCGACTACTGGCATACAAAGCGACCAGCAACGCAGACGCTGTGACGGAAATCCAACCCAATCGTACTCTGCTGCAGAGTCTGTGTGGAAGCGCGACAGCGATTATAAAAGCATAATGACAGAAAATTCAGTACGATTTGTAGTTGCAACCATGCGAGGAATAACAGCCGATTGTGGAACCGAACAAAATCGAGGCAAGAGAATGAAAATTGCAGCGCATACCGGTTGGTACGACATCGACCACGTTGCACGAGCGTGGCTGGGTTGTGTCTCTTATAAATAGTGAAAGAATTTACTCTAGGGACCTAAAAACGTTGTCCTTAGTAACCGAGTGTCTTTCGTAACCATGTCTCTTGTATGCGATGTTTTCAACATGGCCAATATAGGAAAACCAACCAAACCATTTTCAAATGTCTCTTATAACCGAGTGTCTCTTGTAACGAGATTTTACTGTATTGGTTATAGAAATGGGATTTTCTTGGCACTTGAATATTGCTATAAATGGGCTTAAATGTATTTATTGCAGTTTTGTAAAGCTGACCACCAGGTGAGACACACAGATCTCCAAAACACTTCTATGTTTGTCTCACAGTTCCCTGAAGTCTAATCTTCTGCCTGTGCTCCCTATGTCCGTTATTCAGCTTGGCATCATCACTACATATATGCTGGCAGTACCTTAAAAATAAACATAAATAATTTAAAACTTTAATAGACTGAGCTAGTTGCCGACAGTCTACACACAACACACCAAACAGTGCTTCTCCACAGTGGCTAAACAGTAAGTTAAATCGACGTTTGCTGCCAGGCTGACCGCGGCAGTATTCTCGCATCTGACATGCTGAAGGAACCTTCATTGCAACTGTCACGCCTGAAATGCTACACAACAAATCCTACAGGCATAGCATTTTAGGAACAGCGATTGTGCTTTGTAATATTTATTGTTTGTTGATTCGCATATTTGCGAATTGCATATTCAAGGCAATATGCGAACCGTGGATTCGCATATTTGCCACCTGCAAAGACCTTATATAAAATTATAGTGTAATGAATAAATTAGATAAAGTTATAAGTAGCGAGATGGAAAGGTAATAAGAATTCTTCGTGCAGAAGAAAGGTTTGTTTACTGAAGTGTGCAAGCAATACAGAATACATAAAAGGAATCCTTACCCATCTCCAGCACTCAAGAGTGCAGCTGCTGCCACAAAATACAAACAGCGGTACCTTATAAGAAACTCGCTAACCATCTCATGGAGCACTTAGCAATAGCAGGCGGCAACATGCAAAGGCAGGCACCAGTGTTTGTCAACGTGCAGTCTCTAGTATACTTGAGAGAACTTTGTAGCCCAGGAACAAAAACACTGGAAGAGTTACAACTCCACGGTGTCTAGCAAATCCCTTGTTTCAGTTTTTTATAACATTTCCAGGTTTCTCTTCTAACTACTAGTATTTGAGCACAACTTCCATGTTTGAAATAGTGGCACTATTTGCTGAAATGGCGCAACAAAAATTCTAGAATCAACATTTGGAAAAAAAAAAGAAATAAGCAAAAGAGAGAGAATAAAGCTATGGAATCCTAACCAGTGCCGTCCTGCTGTGCACTCTATATTTGTACAAGTGCAATTTCTTTATAGGAGCTTAAATAATAAAGAATGTAATGCGTGTGTCTGAAGTGCTTGAAGTAATATCCATGGCTTTGTTGTTGCGATAATACTACTGCTGCTAATTGAGCAAGAGGGAACTATGCTAGTTTAAGCCACATTTATTAAAGTTGCACTTTTTAATAAATTGTCCGTTTTTCTTCTTTGCTAGTTCCAGTGTGAAGCCATTGCAGCGACCCCTGGCCCTGTGAGCATCCTCAGATGTCAGTTAGGGGTGTGCGAATAGCTGAAACTTTCGAATTATGAATTGAATAGTGTCCCATTCGATTCAGTCTTTAAATAGAATAGTCGCTATTCGTAAATGCGAATATTTTTCAAATACATTTCAAATATTTCAAAACGTCAACTGCACCCAATTAAACATAAAACTGGAGCAAAAGTACAGGTAAATTTTCACTCCCGCGGGCATAGTATAGACAAATAACATGAGAACTTGCGTAATAAAGTAGGCTATAGCGATCATTCACGCTTACTTAAGAGTCCTGTGCATGTGAAGAAACTACTTGCTTGCTCCTAATGCTCCATTTGCACTTTTAATAAACCATGCTTCATAACGTATTATTTAATGACAGAAACTTGCTAACTTCAAGAATACTAGGATGTGAACACTGTTTTATATTCATTCGGATAACGGCTGTTCATTATTCAAAAACTATTCGATTCAATTCGCTTCTGGCATTATTCGATGCGATCTCAAGGATCACTATTCGCACACCCCTAATGTCTGTCATTAAACAGCTTAGGAGCTCTTTTCACATTTCTATTGCTCGGAATGTAGCTTTGAGAAAAACCTAACCAGGAATTTTGGCAACATTGTGTTTCACTTGAATCACTTTTCTTCAGATGATTCACTGTTTGACGGTTCCCCTGAAAATTGCACACTTTATCCAGGTGCTTATACTTTCACTAACAACTCCATGTTTCCACCGTTATTGAGTTTGCTAGACACCCTGGAATACTACGGCAGGCTGCAAGCACACAATGCAGTGTCATTGCTAACCAGCTTTTAAAGAGACCTGTTCTAGACAAATTCATAAAGGAAAGTTCCTCCTGTTTTTGTAAAGTTTCGTCATGAAACATTACTTCTTTCAATGCTCGCATGCGGCAGCATCCTTTCTAAATGACTTAAAGTGTAGATGACTTTCTAAATGAAAGCAGCATAGCACATTTAGAAAACCTTGCTTACATGATCAGACCATCGCACTAGTTTGATACACTAATGTTTTAATAAACGAAGTGTTTTAGCAAAGACACATTCATAAAACAGTGCAGTAGGGATAGAGCGGTATACATTCTTGGCGACACATTCATCGTGCCCACAAGCACCAGAAACGCGACAATCATTGATTAGTCTTCAGTTAATTAAGATACACGAATTAACTTCTTAATTGTATACTTTAGAAGACATGTTGCAATTGAAGAATTGAAAATGGCCGATGTTCAAAACATGTTAGTTACTATGCATCTCAAGACAGGGCTCCAGGAGTTCCCAGATAACTGCTGGTAAACTTGAGGTGGAATGAGTTCACTTTCTACTCACTATTTTTACAAGGTTTTCATTTCTTATGCACCATGGGATGAAACATGAAGGAACACTCAACGTGTATTATGGTAAATTTTGGCCATGGATATCTCGAAAGTGGCACTAATCTTGGAAAGCCTACCAAGTGTACATGCCTCAAGCACCAACCCCCTTGAGTTCCACAATTGCACCCTCTGTCCTGGACTATCTAAATATGGTTGATAAGTAACATAGTTAAAAAGCAATCATTGAAAAGCAACCAATGTGACCAAATGTTTCGAAAAAATAAAATAAAATATACCTTTTTATCCCTCTGCACTATTCTTACAAATCAGTCTTTACCAAAACATTTGGTAAAAATGTCCGACATTGCTGTTCAAAAATATGTTAATTCAGAAGTATGCAATCTAATTTTTTTGTAACAGCTAAAAATTTCCCCCGTGAGGCTGAAAAGATTTCAACTTACAGATGAGCTGTCACAGTGCGAATCCATTGGGACACCACACAGTTGTAGATACTTGGCATGAACCTCTCAAAGCAGTTCTGAGTCTCTTCAGTTTCAACTATTTGTACATTCAGCAGGTCAGCGAGGTACATGAAATCTGGAAGGTCTGCAGATAAGCATTCACAAAAGTCAGCATTTTCGAAGGTCAGTGTGAAAGTACGCAAGCAATCGTAAGAATGTTGCAATCATGAAAACAGTGTCAAAATTTAAGGTTTTATCTTCAATGTTCATTTACTGAACAGAGGTAGCAATGGGAACTAAGGCTAGAGTTCAGAACCCATCCTAATGTGGCTTGCATTGAACATAAGAGTAGCAGTGAAAATCATTTCATGACAAAAATGAAATGAGGGTTATTGGATTTTTCCACAACTTGTAAAACTGACACCTAGCTCAAAATAATCGCTTAACTGATTAAAATTTGAACCCCAACTCAATGCTTAAATGACTATCATTTATTTTACATTAACCAATAAACTCTAGAGGAAGGTCGATCCATGTCCACAAGTGTTTCTTCGAGAGACTGATGCATAGAGTACTGCTTGGTTAGCACAGGCTTAGACCTAACCAGATTTCATTAATAGAAGGTAGCACCTAACATGTTTCCTGTTATTTACGGCCCATCAAGCGTTCGAGGGCATTAGATGAAGGAGGCATAAATCAATGCGTAGAACTCAGGTAAATTTGACATAACCATCAAAATTGCCACTACACAGGTTTCATTCATTTATCAACCACATGAACAATTGAATTAAATTCTGGGGTTTTACGTGCCAAGACCAAGGTATGATTATGAGGCACGCCGTGGTGGGGAGACTCTGGATTAATTTAGACCGCCTGGTGTTCATTAAAGTGCACCCAATCCATGGTACACAGGCGTGTTTGCATTTCACCACCATTGAAATGCGGCCGTTGAGGCTGGGATTCGATGCCATGTCCTCGAGCTTAGTGGCGCAATGCCAAAGCCATTACGCCACCACGGCGGGTAACCATATGAACAAGGATGTCTGCTTATGTTGTTACAGGCTTTACCACCCGCCATTGTGCTATGTAGATGGATGGATGCAAGCTAAGCACAGCTAAGCATCATTACATAGCCAGTTGAAGTGCTATGGAATTTAAATTAGTAATTTAACTTCCATAGTACTTCTACTGGCTGTGTAATGTCGAAATCCCAGTTCCAGTTTTCGCATGTGCTGTGCAGTCAAAAGGACAGAGTCAACATTTCGAAGTATGTAGTCAACATGTTGGAAAGATCACTCAGCATACTGGAATGATTAGTTTACACGTCAGAATGATCAGTCAACATGTCGGAACAAGCGGCTAGGATGGCAGAATAACAACTTGGCACGTTAGAATGATTGATCAGTATGCTCAAAATGATCGGTCAACATGTCGGAACGATCAGTCAGCATGTCGGAATAATCACTCACCATGCTAGAATAACTAGTCAGCACACTAAATGATCATTCAACATGCTGTAAAAGCAATCAGCATGTCAAAACAAGCTCTAGGCATGTCTAAATGACTGGTCAACATGTTCGAATGATCACACAAGATGTCAGAACAAGCAGCCAACATGCTGGAACAAGGGAAGTCAAGAAACTGGAAAATTTTGAAGAGGAAAGCCGCCGCAAGTGTCGAGTGGGTGCTAACAGACGTGCAGCAGAACCACAAGAAAGCAAAGAAACTCACCCACTTTGTTATCCCCATTCTGGTCGAGCACATACCAAAGAATTTTTTTCGTGATTTCACTTCTTGCTGGTGGTATCTTATCGAGCAGTGCCACAAACCGGCTGTACGTGATAACGAAGGAATCTCCATCACGAACTTTTAGGAGGTCGAAGGCACGAGACAGGTTGTCACGCTTCACTCCAACCATGTTCTGCACTTCTACCTTTAAAAAACAGATAAAATACCAAACTACCGTGAGTGGACAACACTTCTGGGGGAAAAAAAAAAGACGTGAACCAGTCCAAATTATAAATGTAGCCCAGCTCATACGGATACTCTTTTAATGTTTTTCTGGTTGCACTTTATCCAAGTGGGAGTGATGACTCCAGAAGTGCAATGTCTGCTGTGGTACGAGTTGCAGTAAAACAAAGTTTAATTTGCATGCAGTTTAAAAGTTGCGCATTCGAGTTCCATTGAATCGACGTAGAATTTTATTTATTTTATTGTATACTACACGGCCTACAAGGGTCAAAACAGGCCATACAAAGAAAGAAAACGCTGACAATTCCAATTTTGACGACAGGCTGCATAATGTGAAAATCTGGTAAATTTGGTGAACTATTCCGATGTATTATTATCCTTGAAAAAAAAAAGTATTGGCCCTCGTTAAATATGGTGGTATGGAATGTGACCCAATGTGGTGGGGTGTCTCTCTTCATTGAGAGTGAGACATACTGACTGCAGTCTGGAAAAAGTTTCGTAGGCTTTGTAGAATTCTGGTTCATGTTTATGGTAGCAAATATCATCAACATCATCAGCCTATATTTATGTCCACTGCAGGACATGTATAGCAAACATATGCTATACTAAACCTCGTTATTATTGAACCACATTGTGGCAAGTTCTGTTAACATAACTGCATGCCTGCACCATGCCGGACATACAGGTTCTAGTTGCTCAGAGCTTTTAAATACTGAATAAAACAATGTTCATTATCAGACCATTAAGCTCTATTGCTTTGTATACAAAGCCAATGCAAGTAACTGTCTCATGCTACAACGACAGGTGGCACACAATTAGATTTTATTACTGCAACATAGCACTCAGTAGTTTAAATTAACTTTCCTTACTGCACTGAACCCACATTGAAGTAACAAACAAGAGTCCATAAAGATGTAAAAACAGTGAAAGACGAGTAGAACAAACAAACCAGAATAGAATACAATAAATAACAAACGAAAACAGAGACGATGATACAACTTTCAAATTGCAGTCGCAAGCTGTGAACATGCAGGAAACATTTTCTTTTTTCTTCTTTCTTTCATAGGTGTTGCAATGACAATGTTTCTTGGGATATCATACGGCCCATTAACCCATGCAAAATCTCGTTTGACCTGATCATGCTTTCAGGAAGTGTGCGCAATAGAATGATTGCATGCAGAAAAGATGAACTAGTCCATTGCCGACGTTCAGCTGCTTATTTTTTTATTTTATTCGCTTGTTAGTTTATGCAGTTAGGCAAAATAAAGGACCCTTACAGGGGCAGGAATACTGGTCACCAGAACTGGCAGAGGCTTCTTCATGTACATGATTTCATAGCAGTTAACAAAGAGTCATTATTCAAAATTCACATATATGACAGAGTAGGGATATAAGCACAACACAGAACTATTGTCGTGCGCGCCCGCGTAGGCCTCATCTTCAAAGCGATCTGCGATGTGGACAAAGTGCAACCAGTGCTGGTAGCTTCGTATGCACTCTGCTTTCGACGTTTAGTTCGCGTTGAAGCGAGAAATGGCATGAAGGTCAATTTGCTCGCTACTGCTGCCATGCCTTCTCACTCAAGCATTTTGAAAGAGAGTTTCTGCGTTCATCGAGCAAGATGTGTTCATCTTTAAATGTGACACTGTGCTTTTAATTTAGTTAGTAATCGAATGTTTACAAGTTTATACAGCCGATAAAACTACTATCCTTAATTCGTATAGTAGTTGTCTACTAATTTGCTATCGCAATCGATGCTTTGCCTTTTGGGTGGAACTGCAACATTTTTCATTGTAAGGACAATGTCACTGAAGGGTTAAGTCTTCCATGGATATGGCATGAAAGCTTAAAGGGACACTAAAGGCAAATATTAAGTCGCGCTATCAACTAAATCGATAGAGAGCTACGAGCTACATCAATAGATTATTTGTCCAAAAGTATATCACCGGTTGCTGTGTGCCACTATTTTCTGTGTGTTACTCTGTTGCACAGAAAATTGGCACAGAAAGTTCTGCTGCTGCTCCTCACTTTGCACCGCCCATGCCGAAAACAGACATGTTCACGTAATTTCCAGGTGACCGCCATCTATAGCGCTCTCTGTGGTTCAGTCAGTGTTGACATTACAGGAGAGGTACCATAGTCCACAACAGATGATGCCACTCCAATTTTCCATTTTTGTCATTTTCTCGCTTACAAAAGCTCTGCTTTCGCTATAAATGACAAATTTGACATTGAAAAACCTACTCTTATCAATCTAGAATGAGTTACATTTTCCTTCAGTGTCTCTCTAAACACTGACTACGATTGAACACCAAACGTTGGAG
The DNA here is from genome assembly GCF_013339745.2 of Dermacentor silvarum. Taxonomy (NCBI): domain Eukaryota; kingdom Metazoa; phylum Arthropoda; class Arachnida; order Ixodida; family Ixodidae; genus Dermacentor; species Dermacentor silvarum. The sequence continues at coordinate 10,842,004 of NC_051160.1, forward strand.
AGAGCTTATGGCCCCGTTGGATATTCAAGACAAGCAAACAGATTAAGAAGATAAACTCATAAAAAACGTACAGTAATATTTGCACTCTTCTGTGCTCTATTCTCCACCCACCCTTTTTCTTAAATTTATCTTCTCCCATAATGAGACACATACCTTGAGATTCTCACGATAGTTGTAGTATATCACGGCCAAAATGATGTTCATGAATATGTAAAGACAAATAAGTGTGTAGACCACGAAGAACAGGGCAAACCAGGAATTGTCGTTGTAAGCAGGCATCCTGAAAGGTGAAGGTAAGCATTCTCAGTTATTTCTCAGTACTTTGAGAAGTGACAAAAAGAAAGCCATTTTAAATGTACTCACATTACATCAGGATGATTAGCAGTGGTAATTAAAACGTACAGGCTGAAGTAAATGTCAAAGTAGTCCTTGAAGTATGGACGGCCATCCGGGTAGAATAAAGATCTAGTTATAAAAGAAAGAAAAGCATATAGCTCACTAGTGAAGGCAAGGGAGGCTGTTCATATAATTGCTCAGTCTGCATAAAAATAAACAGCTCTAATAACCAGTAGGCACCTGCAAGTCATCACAGCGTCTTAATTGTTGGGATGTATGGACAGAGACTAAGTTAAAGTATCTCATTTTTGATGCCACTACTTTTCAGTGTTGCACAATGCAGCCAGATGACCACATAGTGTTGGACTTGGCAAGCAATGCATGGCAACTAGGATGCTGATGTAATAGCGTATAAAAGATTATATAGTTTGTGCCAATACTTTCAAATGTTACAAAATTCAGCCAAAAGGCCAAATGACTGTATACAGTATAACCTGAAAATAACAAACATGGATACAGTCCAATACCAGATATATCGAACTCAAAGGGAATCGCGAAATAGCTTTATTTATTGATAATTAGAAATATAAAATATGCCTATCTTAAGCTCATCTGAGACCTTTGCACGTCTCAGACAGTTTCCTGAGATTGTGAAAAGCGGGAACTTAATGATTTGCTTCCCCAAGGTCGTTTCGAACGAGCAAAATTTTACTTATTTCTTGCTCAAGAACCTTGCAAGTCCCTCGTTGTGAGGCATGGTCTTTGATATACTGATTGCAATGGTAATCCTAAAAGCCCGCGTTGCTCGAACGCAAGACCGCTATGTGCCTCGCGCGTGTTGTAATGCTTGTTGCAAGTTTTTATTGAAGGTAGAAGGACGCACCGCGGGAGCAAGATAGTCCGTATGAATATGTGCCATGCCACCATCAGCACACTTGTACTGCGAATAGCACAAGAATGTGCCTGGCCACGTGTCCGTTACAATACCAACAATACGTCGTTTAAATGACTGATCGCCATAGGTGGGCAATGAGACAGGCGGACATTGTGTCTGGTTTTGGAGCCGACTTCCTGTAGGAACCAGTCACCCTCGCTTCTCGACTGCCCTAAAAAGTCTGCGCGCCTCTTTTTGCATGCCACTCAGCTCTTCAATGTCTCGCAGCCAGTACGTCCCTTTGTTCTTGGCCCTTCACCTCAGGCCCCTGCATCGGTGACTGCCAACACTACACACACAATTTTGAAAGTGGCTTTCAGCTTGCAGAAAGTCCAAGTCCATTCCCACTCACGTGTAAGCATGCGAGCACAAATCAAACGCCTTCAGTGCAGACCTGCGAATCGCACAGCGATGAGTCTTGCATGCCACTGTTACACAGGGGGGGGTCTTTCCCCAAAGTGCGGATGTGGCATGTGGTGGTCTTGTTAAATTTAAACTGTAATATGAACATCTGTCCAAGTGGAGGTCGTAGTCAGATTCGTATTGGCAGTTTGCGATAACAAACGGCTGCAGTTTGCATGAGCCATCCATATGTGCAGCGAGCAAAACTGAAAGCACCCTGCTCATTTTTCTTCCATGGTATGTACTGGCCTTCAGAATCAATCTCTTGTTACACAGAATCTGCCAAAACCATGCTATTTAAAATTTTTCGGCATTTAATATTTCTGACGCCGCCAAAAAAAGGTCACATTACCGTTAGGAGAAGCGCACTTGCAGGGGCGTGGTGCGGCGCAGCATTAGATATATATCGAATGTGGCTGTGAATGGGAGTTCAATATACACGTAGTACATCGCTATACTTCTGCATGGGATATTCAAGGGGATTTTCCAACTGTTCGATACAGACAATAATTCGATATATGCAAGTTTTATAATATATATACATACATACATATATATCCGGGATCGTCTGTAAAACAATTTCATGGATATAAGATAGTAAATTTAAAATTTTGTTGGCTGTAGTTTATTTTATTAAGTATTCTACTGCTACAGTCGACCTCTATTATTAGGCCCTGACAGGACCGACAAAATTGATCGAATTATCCAAATTATCCAGCGGGTCGAATTAGACAAGATGCATAAAAAATGTCAATACAGAGTTGATTCATTTGGCAGTATATGCCAAAATCTAACATGGCCCCGAATGAAATGCGCACCCACTTTCTATACGACTTGGACCTGACGAGAGGAACTTCAAGTCGACGGTCCGTAATAGCCCACGTTTCTGCTTTGCAACGCAGTTAGGCCGGGGCCATGGTGGCCAGGCTTTGACGAGTCAGGGCTAAGACTGACTTAGGGACTCCAAGACAGAGTTAGGCTCTGAAACCAAGATAGAGTGTCCCTTGTTTGCGTGAGCATTTTTTGGTAGTTTTTTTTATTCAGTATTGAATCAGCATTTTGATTGAGTTATGTCTTTAGTTCTGTGTGCCTCGTGCTTTTACCGTCCTTGTACATATTAAATCCTCGTTTGCTGTGCTGCCAGTCGTGTCTCTCCTCCATCGAGGGTAACGCCTGTGTGCACCCCTCCTGCCCCCAAGTAAGAGTAGGTGACACACTGTGAACAGTATGTTTGATTGACAATAACTCCGCTTCTGCTGAACGCATTGAAGAACTTTGTGCGGCAAAGTATTTCTGAAATACGTAGTCTAATTTAACTTCAAATAGATTTCTTGACTTTAATAAAAAGTAGTTTAGGGCTCCTTTAACTATACATGCATGCACCTAATGTCTCCTGTCACAGTACGAACACCGAGACGCCTGACATGTTGCAAAATGCCGATTCTCGAAAGTCAGTTTCACCGCAATACAGCTAAGTTACACGGTCTAACATATGCAATGTATTGCGGTGAAGCATACCAAGAGCACAAAGGGGCCACTGTCATGGGACAAAAATGTGTTCCTTCATTATACATGTGCGCACACGCCGTTTCTTGTCATAGTTCGAGCACTGAGATGCCTAATGATTGTGCTTGCAGGCCGTTAAGGTTGTACTGGCTGTGGCAATTTGAGCCCTTGAGGGCATTTAAAGGTATGCATTCGTTTTTTCGGATTACCCAATTTTTCGGACTTTTTCACAGTCCCAAGGGAGTCTGAAAAATAACTCACTGTATAACAAATATTGAATTTAATGGGTTAAGTTTTCTTTTGAGTGCCCCTCTTTTACATTGAAGTTTGACTGTGAAACCTTACAGGTAAACTGTAATTGCAGCTGGCACAGACATACAGGTTGCATACCTTCGTTGGAACAGCTTTAGGGCAAGCAGTGAGAAGAGAGCGATGCTCATAAAGAGCAGGATGAGCGCGTAGATAATCTCTTTGAGTGTGTTGCGAATATTCCGCACAGCACGTCGGACCTGCAGAGATAAGACAGCCATTATCAATGCACGATAAGACTTTCTGACACTGTTTAACTACATTCCGAAATCAAGAAGTACTATCCATTACTTCCATAAGAAGCAAAAAGGTCACATGGCCCTTGCTTAAAATGTTGTGGCTTTGTTTTTTACACTACCTGCTGTGCTCAAGGACGTTGCACGGGGGAAAGGCACGTAGCACACTTTGTATGTACGGTCAGCGATAAAAGTTTATGGGACACAGGATTCGCAAAAAATGTTGAATTACGATGAAGCCAGGGCACATAGCCTTAATGACTAAAGCAAATGGCAAGTGTGTGAAAAATGAACTTAAGGCACACCAGGACACATGCATAAAAGCCAACACTTTTGGCTCTGATTCTCTGCGGATGCAACACCTATACTCCAGTTCACCTCACCTGTTTGTTCTCCGCGAAGTTGACCATGAGGAACGGCCTGAGCGGCCGCGTGCAGCGGATGCCCATGCCCGCTAAACCACCCATCTCCATGGCAGAGAAGATCACCATGTCTATGAGGGTGACCCCGACCACGCCTATGACGACCAGGTTCTTGGGGTCCTTCCAGAATACCTCCGCTCGGCTGAAGCTGGCTGCTTGCGCGAGCCGGAACGTATAGAAACTCAGGCAGATGAATTCTATCAGCATGGTGCCCTGTGACGGACAAGAACAAATGGGGAAGTTGCAATAGTCTTTGAACACTTTCAAGTGAATGCATAATCTAGTTAGAACAGAATTTCTATTAAAGCACAAATAAATTACAGGCAAGTAAATTCCAGTCTGCATAGGGCCTTGTGTGTGCTACTGGGCAGTCTCAGCTCAGAAGCACCTAATCTGTGAAACATTGTTGCTTATTAGTCTGAGAAGTGTTTGTGTGAAGGTTGTGAACCATTTATTAATGAGAAAGCATTATATGGCTCATAAGACGGAAAATCCGGCGTTGGCGTGATCACTATAGTCAGGTGTTTTTCTTTTTTTTTTGCTGTTTTTTTATTTTTTTATTTGCTGTTTCTACCTATTTATCTTATTCTTGTCCTTATAGGCTTGAATGTTTTTGATTGTAAACCATGTACCCACACCCTCTGTAATGCCCATTAGGTGCTGGGGGTATGATAACGAAAAAAAAAAAAAAAAAGTGTCCAAGAGTGCTAGTGTCTGACCAGGTGCTCATCTAACCAGGCGTATCGAACCAGGCACTCATTTTTGAGTGCGTCATGCAATCAAAGAACGATGTAAGAAAAAAACATGCATCACAGTGACCGTGAGAAAACACTACTAGCATCTGCACTAATACATGCAGATAAAACACAAGTATCCACACAAGCATCCTTTACTTGGTTGTAGAAGTCCGTAAAAAAAAAAAAAATAGAAAAAGACAACACTTACAACAGTACTTGAAAATCAACTTAACATAAATAGAGGCAGGAGTGCGACAGTAAGACGCAATATATTACAACTATATAAAGAGCGGGATGACAGCCAGCATGAGCACGTGATATTGCAACAGGATCTACAAGTATACTATCATTCCATCACACCATGACAGAGATTGCGAAAAAAAAAGAAGGAAAATAAATCTCTATTGTGAGGATGCACATTTACCTTGCGCTTTTAATTCAAATTTTAGTGATCACAAAATTCTACTGTTTTGAATGAAAAGAAAGAATTGTTATTTCAAGAAATGTTATTAGTGCGGGAGGTAGGTGGTTCTAGTGGCGGATTGTTTTTGGAAAAAAAAAAAAAAAGCTGCCATAAGCCGATTCGTTACTTTTGTACTCTTGTACCATGTGTTCATGATTTCAAACTGTCTTCAAGTTGGCTGCACGGTTCAGAGGGAAGCAAAAAGAAATATTGACTGCAATAGGACCTTCCTTTAAGAAAGAGCCATGTAAAATCACAGCAATAAAATGGAAACCGGAAAATGGACTAGAAGGCACATATAAAATGAACAAAATTAATTTCTGAACAGTGGAAAAAATGTAATTGCATAACTTGTTAATGCAGTATAACAACTATAGAGTAAACATAATTACATATCTAGGACACTGCTAATGAATTTGACAGATGTACTACAAAGCAATGAACTATTAGTCAAATATGTATAACAAGATAAATATATTTATTGCTAAAAAAAATGATAGAATACAGTCAAACGTCAACACAGTAGACTTCCATTAATTTGAATCCGGTTAGATTTTTCAGTCAATTCGATCCCAACCGAAGGTCAGGGCCGGCTGCCCACGAGCCCAAACTTTAGTTATTAAGGTGAAAGCCTTATATGTCCCATCGTTCAGTCGACCTACAATGTCCTTGAGTGAAAACTGTGTTGTCGACGCAAAATCGTACCTGATGCCAAATTGGTTTAGTAAGTTACTACACCAATGCGGCATCGTGTCTTACCTATATGCAAACACTCGCGGAACAATTTTGACAGTGTGCGGGTCACCATCGTCAACTATGAGTAAGCAAACAATGTCACGCAACAATTTTGATGGTGCACTGGTCACCGTCATCATCGTGTTAATTAAGATAGAGCAATTTCCTGGACTCGAACCCATGACCTGCAGTGGGAGTTGAACCCTCGAGCTTATGTGGGAGTTGAAACCACGACCTTTGGCATAAAGGTGAAGTTAATTAAGGCACAGTTATTTCCTATAGACTTAATTAAGGCACCCAAGCCCTCGACCTTTAGTGCTAATTAGGGTGAAGTTAATGAAGGCAGAGTTAATTAAGATAGCATCAATTAAGGCACTTGAACCCGGGACCTTTGGTCAGAAAAACAACTAGTAAGAAGTAACAATGCATTCAAATTAGAATGTCAAGTAATTTAATGAATGTCTCTTGAGCGTGCAGGCTTTCGCCTTCACCCTCTTTGGGGTATGCTAAGTGACTCAATTTTTCGATCCTAAAATTTATCCTAAATTGGTCTTCACCGGATAATTCGAACTTCAAGAGTCAGCATGTGTGCCCCTAACCCATATGGTGACCCCTTTAGTGGCAGTGTGTCTCGGCGGAGCTTAGGGGACAGTGAATACGTTGAACACATCAAAATCTCCAGTCAATGATGCCTATTTTCGGCCTGCCCTAGGAATATTTCGAAGCAATAACCGTAGCTCACAATGTCTGATTACGGTATTTACGCGATTCTAACACGCGCTTGTTGTTTTCACGAAAATTGGGCCGAAAAGTGCCTGCACGGTGCCAATCAGATGTAAAACTAAAACAGCCTGCGCGCCGTTTGTATGCCTTCACGCATAAAACAAATGTACTGCGGCAAAGCTGACTTTACAAAGATGCAGCAAAGCTGACTTTCAGAAACCGGCCGCCATTGCAAAACATTTTTCTTGCTAAAAAATCGGGTGCACGTTAATTTTTTACATTGTCGAGGACCATTAAAGTAATTTCTACATTGCTTTTCTACATTGGTTTTCATCTTTAGACACATACAAAGTAGTGGGTGCGTGCTTGATTCGGGGGCATGCAAAACTCTGGCAAATACTGTCAAATGAATCGACGGTGTGTTTTGCCATTTTTTATGCATCTTGTTTAATTCGACCTGCCAGATAATTCAATCAATTTTGTCTGTCCCATCAGGGTTGAATTAAGAAAAGTAGACTGTATAATGAAGGCATTTTCATGTCGGATGTGAGTTCATTATAGTGAGCTTAAACTTTATAACAGAACCTCCAAAGTGTCATGCCGGAAACCAATACAGTAACAAGTGTGCAGCAATGCCCTTCAACATTTCAATTTGCATTTACTCTTGCCTTCTGAGCATTTACTACTGTTTAGGAAATTTATTCATTTGGTATTTCATTGGGAAAAGAAATCTTATAAGTGTGGCCAAATCGAAATACAAGTACATTTGAGCACTCCATAAAATTTAAAGAAACTTCACAGGACAGACAAAATTCGTGGTTCAATGCACAGATGAGCATGACATGCCTCAGTGGCATACGAATTTCACTGCACACAAGGACACCCTAAAATGGCTGCTTGCAGCATGATTCAGTGTACTTCAGTTACGTCAAGCTCGCCCGCAGAGAGAATCGCCCCAATTAGGTCCGTCATTTCAGTCCAGGTTTAACGGCTGTCGAGGCTTTGCAAATGGCTTTGACAATGGCATTCAACTTCAAAGATGGTTGAGTGTCAATGTCATTTACAAAGCCTTGAAAGCAATTAAAACTACTGGTCCTTGAAGACCTTGGCGCATCATTAATGGTCAAGGACATTTGCTACGCCTTGACAATCGTTAAAGCTGATTTCACTACAAATCAGGGATTCACCTCAATCCTGTGTAATTGATGACAATTTGGAAATGACTCTACAATAAAAGAAATTCAAATTCCAAAACATTCAAGCTTGATTAAAGAATATTTTGTATTCTTAGAGACATACCCAAATGGGAAGCTCACAGCCATGAACAGCGGGCCTTTCGAAAACAGCCAGGAGATGGTTGATTAGGATGAAAATGTACAGGACCAGCTGCAGACCCCAGTGGTGATAAATGTTGTATATTCTGAAAAAGGAAAAAAAAAAAAGAAAAAAGCAGCCATAAAGCTTTTGATAACTGTGGCAAGAACAGTGTGGCAAGATTTTCAAAAGAAAGAGAAGAATCAAACGGTGCCTCTGAAACTACAACCTAATGAAAGTGTAATGCAATTGTACTTCCTTATAATGAACTCATATCTAACATAAAATACTTACGTTATATCTGATATTCATTATAGGCACATATTCGTTACGCACTGGTATTAACTAAAAATTGTTAAATTTACTTTGGTATATGAGTGTTCGCTATATTGAGGTTCGACGGTATTAGGAACAGCACATTTGTTTGAGTAAAACAAGTTTCAGCATTAAACTTCAGATCTAAATTATTTTTCTGCACATGTAATAGCAGACGGCAATATTATAGAAGTGCATTCTGTGCCACTGACACATACTTCTGGCTTCACGCATGACCCCAGTCACGCATGTATGCAATCATGGTCACTGAGTACTAGTGCATCACCGCTGAACTTGCTAAAGCCAATTTGCATTGAATGATCAGTCGCAGTTGCATTCAAATGCAAACTTTGTTCCAGAATTGCTCCCAGGTACAAACCACATTGTTCAGCTTGTCTGACTACCAAGGAACGTCTGCTGTCAAAATATTTGGTACATGGCTGGAAACGGTTTGAGGCACAAAATAAAACATGGACAAGGATGTACACTTGTCCGTGTCTATTCTTAGTCCATGTCTTATTTTGCATCTCGCACCGTTTCCAGTCTGACTATCAACCTTCGCGAATGAACATCCCAGGTATGACAGCAATAGCTTCTCACCGAGACCTCCAAATTTGCTATCCTCTGGAACAATCTAGAATCAACTTAAAATCACTTACCCTGTTTCATCTCACCTATTTAAAACTCTTCAGCAGAGTATTACTCAAACTAATGCATCTCTTGAACTCCATCCACGTTACATCTCCTTTGCGGGATCACCAGACTGTCGGTTTCACAAGCTGTACTTAAGCTTCGACCACTCACATGGGAAACTTCTCATTGACTGATTTATTGACGATGTTTAACACCTGCGACACGCCATATCGGGGACGTATGAATTAGTTTTGACTACCTGGATTGCTTGCACAGGCACCTAAATCCAAGTACACAAGCATTTTGGCACTCAAAAAATGCAGCCGCCGCATCCTGGGACTGAACCCATGACCTCACACTGAAAGAGGGATGGACTAGAGAGCACTTGAAAAAGCAGACACTTCAGAGCTTGCAAGACACACTATTCTGCAATGACTAAACACCGCGTTCTCAAACAATCCTCGACTCAAAGTTTTTCCTGCACTCCATCGAGTAGAGCAGAGCACCAACCCTCGACTGAATAATACACTACGCTTCTCAAGAATAGACGAGGAGTGTCTATGAAGTGCAGTGACACTTCTGCTGACAGGCAGCGCTGCTATCTGCTTTGTTTAGTTGCGGTGGAGAGTAGAGGGACATTCTATAATACGGTGGAATAAGTAACAGTGTGACGCAAACAAAAGGACAAGAAAAGAAACAACTCGTTTGTCCTGCAGCCTTCTACAATCAGGCCTTTTCCTTCTCTACTTTCTTTAATTTGTGCGACGTGTTACGATTCTTTTCTTTCCTCTTTTGTTGCCACGATGTATTGTCATAATTTTACTTTAACCATTATAGCACGCCACGCCATCTTTCTCTCTCTTTTTTTTTTTTTTTTGCTCCTTCTATCCCCTCCTCCCTGAAGAGCAAGCAAGTGTTGTATCCTTTTCAGTGGTAGGAGCCAGCCCATGCCTCAAGTTTCTCTTCGTGCCTGAAAAATTTAATTGAACAACTTTTTTTTTTGTTTTTGCTTACCAAGGTCCGCTCTAACTGTGCCGCCCTAAGAGTTGTTTTTGTTTTAATTAAGTGATGGGATTCCTTGCCTCATATTATTAAATCCTGTTTTTCTATCGTCCTTTAAGCACCAGCCTAATAAATTCATTTGAAGCCTATAGCATGATTTCATGTTAAATATGTACTTTGTGAAACACATTGAGCTGTGCTGTTCTGCTTTAATAAATTATTCTTCTTGTATTACATGCTATTAATTTTTTATTATTTGCATCATTATGTTGACTTCTGATACGTCTACTTCTAATAATTTTTTGGGGCACCGAAATTTTTTTGCTGTTTAGAAGTGTTATTTTTTGCAACATATTATAAGAGGTCCCACTACAGTATGCTGCACTGAACTGACTTTCTACACATTATATCTACCCAATCTTACGTTACACATATGTACTAAAAGTGATTAAATATTCAATTTCAAACTTTACTTCAGAACCTAACACAGTAGGCTGTCATTGACAGAACTCTTGACATAAACTGCTCATTATAATAAGCTATGACACTGGGTCTGAGTGAGTTCTTCCAAATTCCAATTCCAAAATGCTCAGAGTGATCACCTAGCTCAAATCCTAGCCATGTGTAAGCTACCAATGCATCACCAAGTTTGCAGGAGATCACTGACGAATCTTTGCATTGCCCTCCTTCAAAGCCTATTGTTTCCAATGTGCACTTTCCACAGGCAACATTCGTGCTAAAACTTAACTAGGAATGACCACACTCCTGCTCTTGACGAGCCAATAAAATGCATTGAAAGATCGCTGGTTGTACAAAGTGCTCGGAGTGACGACCCTCATGGTAAAGCTCTTGCTGTAGTAAACATTTGGCCTTAGTCCCAACTCTTTTGCTCTGATGGGGTTCTACCATGACAAAGATGTGTTCGTCAGGCAAGCAAAATGCTGATTTGGGCCAGTCGGTAAATTAAAGTAACAGGTTAACAGCTTGCGTAAAAGGCCCTCAGTTTCCTTAACAAGACAGCTGCAATTTTCGAATGTCACACGTGAAAGTCACGTAACACAGACAAGTGTGTCCTCATTTTCTTTGGTTGCTGGTTCTGCTTGTATAACTACACGTGATTCTTGTATCCGGTTTTTCATGCTTCTTTTGTAGTTACTGTCTAGTAGGTACAGTCGAAAAGAGATGTAGGTAGTTCTAAGTCAGCAGTTATCCTGTGCTCTTTGTCTCTTGCCCAAGCGCTGTTTACCTGCTACGTTGGGCAGCCTTGTGCCCGTAAAAGGAAGTGCAACTAGGCCGCGATATCAGTCGTACTGACGGCATTGCTATCACCCCCTTATCTATAGGGAATCGTCACACGCTCTTGAACAATGAAGTGGGGGGGGGGGGGGGGGATTATTTTAACAATTCCATAACACACTACCCACATTGTGTAGGCCTGATAATACATGCTAGAAGCTACAATACTCACGATCAGGCGCGTAGCCAGGGGGGGGGGGCTGATGGGGCTTCAGCCCCCCCCCCCCCCGAAATTTTTTCGTGCCGGCATGCACCGCCGACCAAAACTACCACCGACGCCGGGAATAATAATAATAATAATAATAATAATAATAATAATAATAATAATAATAATAATAATAATAATAATAATGATTTACTTCCCATGAAAAGAATTACATGGTGGGGTTCTGGATAAAAAGTTGCACGCAGGCAACTTGACCAGCCCAAAAACCCATCAAAGGCAACAGAGGGCGTCGGGCGCTCACATGCGAGTAAACAGATGGGAAGGTGTCAATTAAAAAAAAAATGTGTATACGAGACAGGCAGTAATACACTTTAACAATTAGAAAAACAAGTAGTCTGCATTAACAAGGAAATATTGAATTTATACATGAGCATTATAGATTACATAAACAAAGTCTTATTATAGGAAAACAAGAAAAAATAGGAAAAAAAACATAACATAGCACTATATTCAGTGAAGCATAAACTAAAGCAAATAAAGGGGGGGGGGGGGGGGGGGGGAGTCATACAGTATTGCATATGAACAAACTCATTAAACAACAAGGATTAGTTTGACTGAAAGTAGTTGTGCAGGCTGCATAAGGACAGAAGGTCTATTTCTCGTAAGGCGAGGTTACTGAGGTGAAGTTGGAAGTGTATGTCGAAGCATTTGTTGACCATAATTCGTTCTTGAGTGCAGAATTCTCCATTTTTCAGGTGTCCTAGTGTCATAGGCTGCGACATGTTCGTGTAGGCGAGCTATGTTCAATCATTCTGGATTTTGTCTACAATGTCTTTTTCATGCTCGAAAGACATTTCGGCACGAACATTGCGAACTCGGGCTGGATTTCGTGCCACCTGTGGTTGATTTCGTGGCACCTGGGGTCACGTAACGCAAGGAGCCCTATCCGAGCACAAACTTTCAAGGGCTTTTCGATAGCGAGCGGGCGCGTTGCGGCATCTCGCAGCGGTCGCGGAATCTACGGAGCGCATGGATTTAATTCCAAATTTTATGGGTGTAAAGTTCTCAAACTTTTGACGCGAAAGGTGCACTGACATTTCCAAAGGCGTGCTTCAAAAGATTTTCAATTCTGGAACTTTATGGGGTTAATGCTGTTATAAACTTGGACCAACATGCGTGCACTGGAGCCCTCATGTCCAAGCCGTTCCAGAAATGAAAGCACGCGCTCGCAATCTTCCACACACACGAAAATACTAAATATTACCGTGACTGTGAGCTAGCAGCTGATAATTTTCTCCAAACATTTTCAGGACGCGTGCCCAATGTGATCGATCAGCTGGACCAGGGCAGGCAAAGTAAAATTTGAGAAAACAGGAGAAAGGAAGTGGCCTATTATTGAGGAAATTATTTTTGCGGGCTACAAGGTCTGGCTCTCGTTGGCCACAGGGACAGTGGCCCTATGGATTCAAGCATAGGCCCCCCGGAAAATACAGGTATTTTCAGAGCGCTTCTTCGCATGCGAGCTGATTGTGGAGATACATATCTGAAGAGCCATTTGGAAAGTTGCCCCAGTAATGCCTCGTATTTAAGCCCAGATGCACAAAACCAAATTATAGAAATTTGGGGCGAAATTATCAAAGAATGCCTAGTTGCATAAGCAGGCTGCTTCTCCGTACTTGCTGACGAAACGACGGACATCGCCGGAATCGAACAGCCTACTGTTTGTGCAAAGTACCTAAACAAGGATGCCAACGACATCGAGGGAGTGTTTTAGGTTTTAGCACCGGAATAGATGCCCATCTCTCATTGCAACTGCAGGTTCTATGTAAATGTGTACAAACTGTTCCAGATTCCAGTCACCCTTCTAGTGACCACTGCCAGCGCAGAGATAATATTTTTTTACAAGAGTTTACTAAAAAAACTACTTGCGCTCCACAATGTCTGTGAAACGCATGGTTAGACTGGTGCTTCTATACACCCACAAAGACGTGGGCATTAACGTGTCCGAAATCATTGACCACTTCGCTCAACTTCCCCGCCGAGAGAAGTTTGTCCTTTAGATAGCGAAGCAGCAAAAATCAATGCAACTAAAAAGCTCTATTCCTTCAGGTCCATAAGCTCGTAATTATGAAAACGTAAAAGCTAACGTTCGTTAGCTTTTAAAACCGCAGAAATTTTAGCCGTTTATTCTAGCAGTTAGCATCATGATCAAAATTATCATGCGAATACGAAAATTACGAGGACATCAATAACCAATTTTGACCGACCTTGCTCATTGAAAGCCCGGCCCACGATGCGTTTGCGAAAAATACACTTGGATATTGGGTAGTAACTTGCCGTATCATATGTGTCTTTCGCTTGTCCTTTTCTTTCCTTTTTAGCTACCTGCTTTTATTTCTTTTTTGAAACGAAGCAAAACCCTCCTTTAATTTTGGGTGCAGAATAATTGTTGCGGCTGTGCAGGCAGTTAAATTACACAATTTCGTACTGATTTCTGCATTATTCCTCTATTATTCTACCTGTATGGTGCTGTCGCGACCGCTGCATGGCCCGAGTACCTATCATGATGTCTGCGATCATAGTTTTGTTGTTGCCTAGATCATCTGTCTTTCTGTGCGCAAAGTTTACTATCTCTGACTCCGCAACGTGTTTATTTGTCTTGTTTGACGCATAATATACAGTGACGTTTGCTTAAATACGTAGATTTATTGGAGACTTAGACGTGCATTTAAATATTTTGTTGCGAGGTGTTGTGTATACAAGCAGTGAACTTTGTTCCTAGCGACTCTTTTTTGCCCTTAGCGAGTTGTATCTTCGCATTTGTATATTCCATTCTATCTTCGCATTTCTAATGTATATTTTGCAGAACTCCTACTTTTATGTAACTGCCACAGATACGAAGATGAGAGGATTGCCCTTCGGACGGCTTTGGGGCACTTAGACGACAGGTTTCTTACGGAGGAAAATATCTTGGGCATGTGGCCTCGTGCGTCTGCTATGTGCAGGGCTATAAAGACGCTGCTGTGTTTTTTGAAGTGCACAAGTGTATGACCGCCTGTGACGAAACTCAGCGATGAACGCTTAACTGTAAAAATGAAACGTGCGAACTGTGAACTTCTCTCTTCCTTCTCTTTCAATCCCTTCTACCCCTTCCCCAGTGCAGGGTAGCCTACCGGGCTCAGCATGTTTAACCTCCCTGCCTTTCCCTTATGACTTCTCTCTCTCTCTCCTACTTTTTATTTGCACTCACTGTTGCGAGTATAATCTCGGTGTAATTACAATACACGACCGATAACAGCTGCTCCTGCGCAATCTATTGCAACGAGGGACAGCGTCATTGAGGTTTTTTCCTGGCCGTTGCATATGTGCAAAAATGTAAACAAGGTTCTTGAATGACGAAGATTCATCAAAATATTTGTCCTCAACTTATTCATTAGATGGCCTTTACGTTCTTGATATCAGCTGTATACATTGCTTGGCTGGTTTCGAACTCATATAGTTCTAATGTCCGTGTGATATTTTCTTTCCTTATTAAATAGACGAAAAAAAAAACGCAGCCGCATTGACATCAGTTATTTCTGCTAGAATTTTTAAGACATACGAATATATTCTTTTATGAAAAAATACATATTTTACTTGACAGTGCGTAGCGTTCAATAATTCATTTGCAGCATCTAATATACAATGGCATTGGCAATGCATTTATTATTCATGTATTTGATCCCTCGACAAATTCTATAAGGAGGAGGCCGCGCTGCAACCTCAGCCCCCCCCCGAACAAAATTTCTGGCTACGCCACTGCTCACGATGTACAATGCTCACGATGTAACAACATTCTGATATTGCATAAAAGTCCTGCTCAAAGGTGAAAGCATGCTAACATTTAAGAAACGTAAAGGTAGCATGAATGAGGCAAAGCATCACAAAGACAGAGCTTGCAGCTATAATAATTGGTGTTCACCTGTTTCTTAGTTACTGGAGCATATTAACTTAACCATGTTTGCTCTCCTGCTGCTGAAACATTTCGGTGAGCTAGCAGAACTGCTGGAGGCTACACTAAGCCTTCTAAACACCACCAGTAAAGCACTGGTACAAGCAGTGCATAAGAAGAATCGGAGGTTCTGAGGCACTCAATATTCAGACAAGCAGCAACCACAAGGAGTCAAGGGTAACCAATGCA
Source organism: Dermacentor silvarum (assembly GCF_013339745.2). NCBI lineage: Eukaryota > Metazoa > Arthropoda > Arachnida > Ixodida > Ixodidae > Dermacentor > Dermacentor silvarum. The sequence continues at coordinate 10,857,713 of NC_051160.1, forward strand.
GCGTACGGGAAATAAACTTCTTAATAAATTGCATTGTCTATTGGACAATGAAATTTTAACATAGTACTATCACAAAGGCTCAGAGGAAGATGAAGGCTTGAAGTGATCAACAGCGGTTGAACAATGGAAGCTTCAAGCTGGAGCCAACATTTCGACGAGGAGACCCGTCTTCGTGCCGTTGTCAAAAGACAAGCCCTCGTCAAAACATTGGCTCAAACGAGAAGATTTTCTTGTTCACCTGCTCTTAACACGCAATGTAATCTTTAAAATTTCAGTTCCTGTCCTCTTTCCTTGGCATTGCCATCTAGCTGTTGGCTTTGTATAGTTAACATACTTCGTACACGCACCGAATCTTGAAGGCATCCTCGCAACTTCCGAGGGTCTGTATGTCATGTTAGCCAATAATAAAAGACGAAAAGAAAGAAAAACATGAAACGACGACACATTGTCCATTGTCTTTTTTTGATAGGTGTGTCAATTTGATCCCACGACTGCATATTTAGCAGTGTAACGCCACAGCTGCTAAGCCACCACAGTGGGTTCACCACTTTGTTACGTGAACGCTTTTTAAGAAAGGCATATAACAAGGCCTTCACTAGGCAATGAAAGGACCTGTACTAAAGTGGAGCCTCATTATCATGAAGTTGCATCCAACATGAAAGTACACTCGTTATATCCAATATTCATTATAAACATGAATTGATTACATGCTAATATTGGTGAGAAACATTTTAGATTTACTTTGTTATATTCGTGATGGTTATAGAGAGCTTCAAGTGTGTTCAAATCTGAGCCATAGAAAGGTTATACAGACCTGACTGCTTTCTCAGTCATCTTGAAATCCGAATGATAGCTCTCCATGGCATCCCTAACAAGTGCACTTGCTAGTATTAGGTCCTGCCAAAAGAACATGAAACAACATAATCAAACATATCATTTCGTATGAAAACAAACATGCTGGCCGACAATATACTATGAATTTGTTCGTTTAAGTACTGGCATCAGTGACAAAATGTGCAAGGAACTCCCATTGTACCAAATTTCTCAGACGCAACCTCTAGAAAGCTGTCGATTGTTTCCTGGACATCAAAACAGCATATGATATCAGAAAAGTGTGCTGCTGTGATATGCTGCAGATGAGAATGAATTAATCTGCATTCTGGGGTATTACATGCCAAAACCACGATTTGATTATGAGGCCGTAGAGGGGGACTCCGGATTAATTTTGGCCACCAAGGGATCCCTTATGTGCCCCCAATGCACGGGACACGGGCGTTTTTTTGCATTTCGCCTCCATCAAAATGCGGCCGCCGCGGCCAGGATTCGAACCCGCGAACTCGTGCTTAGCAGTGCAACACCACAGATGCTAAGCCATCGCGGCGGGTACAGATGAGAATGGTGTGAAAAATATTTGGAAGTGGTTTGACTGATGTCCTGTCTACATGAACTGCTTGTGCACTTCACAGTTCTGCATCAAGGAAGACTATAACAACACGTCCACTTTTATTTCTAGCCATGGAGAGTATATTTATACAAGTACAAAAACAATTAACAATTATTTGACTTAAAGTATCGTGAGAGTTTGGTGGTAATTGATATAACATTTCATTACTTTTGTCCTTGTGCAATCTAATTAATTAATAATTAGTTTGCTGAAATGTCCACAGCTTTAAACTAACTCTAGCATGTCAAAAATATTTTATGGGCTGTGCGTTAAAGAAACCTTCCCATGCTTAAATAAGCGTTTTGAGTTACCAAACTCAGCCTAGCATATATGTTACGTTGGGAATTACAGCATATTACTCCCCCTTGGTGGCATGGTGAGTATGGTTTTCAGCTGACAAGTGCAAGTTAGCAGGTTCACTGCTCAACCCCGGTGGCTGCATTCAACTGGGAGCTGAATGCAAGTATGCTCAAGTAATATGCTTTGAGTGCACATCAAAGAAGCCCAGATGGTCAAAGTTAATACAGGGTGCTCAACAACAGCGCCTTGATCAAACACCCTGTGTTGCACAGACGGTTCATGTAGACAGGACAGTATACAAGCTCAGTCCTCAAGCATTTCTGCCTCCCATTATTATGTGGCCACCATGAACAGGAATTAAACACCCCAATGTCGTGCTCATCAGTAGCATCATAGGAATACAGAAGCTTGACATGGCGATTTGGATAGTTGGTCTTTATGCATTTGTAGTTTCTCAGCACTGAAAGACAAGGACCAGTGACAGCAACATGAGCAGAGATAACTTCCAGCAGCCTCATTTTGAGAGAAACATGAAATTTAATACTGGCCTTGCTTATCATACAACTTAGCTGCCATGCCAAAAAAAAAAAAAAAATCGAAAGACTCAAATGCACAAAACTAGCAATATCGAAAGAAACTGTCATCACAAATGCTCAGAAGCACAGAGCTGCTGTTGTGCGTATCCTGACATAGCCAAACAGCCAAAACGAGTGCTCCGTTTAAATATTGATTCTCTTACGATTATCCTTTCATTATCAGCCTATTCTGGATGATTGCTATGCCCCTGAGATCTAATAAGTTTGAATTAAACCAAATGTCTTGTTTGATTAAGCAACTTCAAAGTACATTAAATATATATTTTAAAAAGTTAATTCTAAGGTTTTATGTTCCAAAACCAGAATATGCTGATGAGGCATGTCTTAGCGGAGAACTCCGGTTTAATTTAGGCCACCTGGGGTTCTTTAACGTGCATCTAATGCACAGCACACAGGCATTCTTACATTTTGCCCACATCAAAATGCAGCCACCATGGCTGGGAAAGAGGTGAACTTCATTCAATATCACTGTCTCTTGGGGACTGTTTTGGACAGCATAGTTGGAAGGCGCAGTGCATTTTTCTAAGCAGATTTTGCACAGAGTTTTGTATTGCACCCTCGAGCTTAGCAGCACAACGCCAAAGCCACTACGCCACCACGGCGGGTAAAATAAAATAATTATACATAGTGACCCAACTGAAATCTTCAACTTTGCTTGAATTAGCCAGAATTTTGAATAATTCAATTCTGGACTATCACGAGTTGGTTACGTTGTCTACATGCTGCCATAGCCAGCCTGCGCAAATGTTGTTTACACAGTACATTTTCTGAAACGCATGGTGCTGAAACTCCAGCACCATTACTTCTTGATGCCTTTGTGCTTTCGAGGTGTGGTGAAGCCAGACAAGCTAGCGTAATGCAGCATTTTCCACAGTATCCTTGCCACTCATGTACAATTTCGCCATACATTGGAATGGTAAAAATAAACTGTATGCTAATAAGTTACAAGCTTTATGCTTCTCTTTGCCATCCTATTAATTATTAATTCCAAGGCTGCAATTGGGGATGCCTGCTCTCTCCTGTCCCCCCAGCATTTCGTACCCTTTCCAAAACGGGGGCGTCTTCGCCCACCCTGAGCTGTGCCAAGGCATCCTTCGCCTCCAGGTCGATGCCTGTCTGCTCCCCATCCTTGCGGAAGGTCACCGTCGGCTCCCCGCGAACATCCACGTCGGTCTTCTTGTCCTGGAGTATTCGGTCACGGACGACTGCGTCGAAACTCGAGTAGCTTCCGGAGGGCGTGTTGTCCTCTGTTGGGGATGCACTGTCACCCGGCGGCTTGAGCACGGCAGCCGCCAGGCTCAGCCTCCGGTTCAGGGCTTCCGGCGCCAAGCTCACCCTGCGGCCAAGGAACAGTTCGGGCGGAATGTAGCTGCCCCGCCGCTCCGGCCTCACGCTATCCCGGCGAACCCTCAAAAAGCTCTCGGGTGGAAGCAGGCTGCCCCGACGTGTTGGCAAGGGCAAAGGAAGGCCGTCGGGTCGCAGACTCTCCCGGCGTGCCGCGACAAAGCCTTCGGGAACGAGGCTGTCGCGGCGGGTGCCGGACATCATCTGCGACTGCAATTAGGATGCAAGCAACGCGCTGCTTAGCCGTTGGCGTATTCAACTTGCAGACGGGAGACGAAGCTTGGCATGCTTAGATGCAACAAGAGACATTTCGCACGAAGCATGATTAGTATAATAATTTAGCACGAAGTAATGATTAGTGCGAAGTAGCAAACAGACAAAAGCAAGCATGCAAAAGCGCTATAGCAGGCATGTGTCATGCACTTAGTGCACTGTTAAAAATGAAGTAACCACATGAAGATTCTATTTTTCTGATAAAGCAACCAGGTTATGACCAACAGCGTTTGAAAACAATGCTGTATTCAACACACAGACCACAATATGAACACAGAAGCACTACCTGGATTTGTACTTTACTGAGAAGGGTAGAAACTAACAAATGTGAAGTGCCTGAAAAAGATGAGAATGCACTTCACATTTGTCATGAGCTGCATGCGAGCAGTGCACCATCAGTAAGTTTGACTTGAACAATTACTGGAATAACAGAGGACTGTAATTTTCAACAACTGTGTCCGCTGCAGACAATTGCATAGCAAATTTTTTAATGGATTATGCACACCATGGCTGGAGTTCATTCACTCCCATCTTCTACGAACATGCAACAAAACAAGCCTTCCCAGCATCATCAAGTAAATTACGGTGCATTTTATCACAAATATTCAGACACCCGCAACTGCTGAATATATAACCACTGAGAGCGAGCGAAAGGAGCTCCAGGATCTATGACACAGCCAAACGGAAACTAGCGATACTGCAGATGCATGCTATAGAGGCTACAAAAAAGGCACTATGCCGCAGATTTGACGAAACATTACACTTCCAATTTTTCTATCACCAGCACATGCACGCAGACCATTCCCATGAGAATAGCAAGGTTGAAACTCCTACCAGGATCATGCTTCGCATCATGGTTGATCGCTAGCTGGTGGTGCTGGCAGGCCAGCACAAACACAACACAAGCGCACTGTAGCACTGAAAATAAAACAATAAAAAAAAAAGAGAGAGAAAGCCGCCCGATGATTGGGAATCGATGCTACGACGTCGTACTATCCAGAGGTTTGCGCTGCGCTCGCACTCGTTACTTAGCGCGGGCGCGCGAGGCAGTGTGCGAAGCGTGTGTCGTGTTCCTTTTTTCTTTATCGCTTTCAATTAGGCGCAAACCACAGGTGCGAACCGCAGCTATAGGGGCACGGGAGCAAGGGCATGTCAACATATATGACGGCACGTCTTCGCCCGCCTTTGTTCGCTCCGCATATGTGTCAATGCTGCCGAGCACTCCCGACACACATGTGCATTGACGTCCTGGAAGAACGGGCGTCACGGGTTCGCCCCTGCATTGAAGGTCCGCCGAAAAACTTGGCACACCTAGTTGAATCATACGAAAATTGGACAATTAATTGAGAAACAGCTAACAAACACAGAGACGCACTGACATAAACGGACAATTGAGTACGATGTTCTGTTTGGCAGTGTCGGCGTTTACTACCTGTTGTCGGTGGCCCGTGAGCCGATCGGTGGAAGCGTGGCCACCTTTCCATCTCGGAGACGCGAGTACGATTTGAACATTTCTTGAGGGAGTATCTGTCAGGATTGAAGGCGGGCACAACTTCGGGCGCGCGTTCACAATCACCTCTCCATTGCACGGGCGCTGACCGCTGCTCCGTTCCGGACGGCCCGCCGATGGTTCAGCGCCGACTTGACAGCTCGGCTAAGCCACGCCAAGCTGTGGGGACACCGAAGATGCGGGTATCCACCCCCTTGGAAGGCGGCCAGCAGACCGCCACCAGCGGCGCGCACCGGAGCGGATGTGGTTACGCTCGGACGCCGACCGCGGAAAGACGTTGCGCGCATTTTGCATGCGACGGCATAACCATACGCGCCAAGCATGCGGGCATACAGGTGAATAAAATAAAACAGCAAAATGAGATAACTATTCAGTCGACGTTATATAAGGGCCCTTTATTCGTCTCCGAACTATGTACTCATAGGTCGTGCGGTTTGTGTTTACATGAAGGAAAACTACACCACATTTGAGGTAAAACTCGGTACAAGTAAGCGCATTTCAGTAGATCGAAGCTACGTCACACTCAAGCCCAAGGCGTTACGTAATTCAAAGCACAACTTTCCATTAAACAAGGGTCGCTATAAGCGTGAGAATCAGGAGACAATAAATCACGCTAACAGCTAGCAGCTATTTCCCATCACATGAAAGACTGCGAACGTTCGTCAAACAATTTAAAATTTCGCGCCGTCTTGCGTCGGGGTCAGAACCGTGGTTAGAACCGACGTTAGAACTCCGTGCTGGGAAATAAGAACCGAAACTATTATGAACCAATGTCGTTATGAACACGCAAAGTCAGCAATCCGTAATTATACAGAAATGTATCTGCGCCTCAAAATAAAAGAAATTATCTATATTTCTACAAACCACCGTTGCCTGCTAAGATACTCATTATGATTTTATTGGCGAAGTACCAAATGAAACTGCACCGAGAAAGCGGCAAGGTAGATATACCTTGAAAGCGGCATCGGCAGCGCGTTGTATCAAGCCAGCGCGAGCTCTCGCGCGAGGATCGGTGTTGTCTGGGTCAAGCCTTTTGAGGCAATTTGAAAGCTGGGACGAATTTTGTACACCGTGGTTTTCCGTACACTCATGCGTTAGTCTCGCGTTTGTTCTCTCGATCATTCCGCTGTGCCTTTTTCAAAGACCGACAACCTCGGATCGCCTCCGTCATGTCGTCCATAATAAGCATCTTGGAAGAAATGGGGTTCTCCGCCGAGAGAGCGTAAGTCCACTCCACGTAATTTTGCTCACGAGAACAGTGATGGTTTCTGTAGTAACATCTCCCCAGGCTTATATTTCGTTGCGTCTTGTCGGAATTTCTAGGAAGAAGGCGGTCGAGGTCTGTGGTGACCAGAACGTGGAAGCCGCCATGGAATGGTGAGTTGTGAAAGCGTTTAGCTTTCTTTAGGAACTAACCACGATTTCTTCGTGTCTTGCCGTTTTCGTAGGCCGATCCCGAAGGTACCGCAGTCTAACATAGGAGAAAGCCGTACAATGGTACGGTACCACCGTGCAGTGGTAGAGCGAGCGTGCTCGCATTTTTCCTTATTGACAGCTAGCGTTTCGAGACGCTTTCGTATGTACGAAGGCTAGTTCGTTGACATTCGTCTTTCTTTCACACTTTCACACATATATACACAGCTTCACATATCACACGAAGTGATATCATACGCGATCACTTTTCTTTTTGTATTTGTGTGTAAATGTGAATGTGGGAAGTCTGTACAATAACTTTTATTTAGTTGCGAGTAAGCGCCTTGTGCTGTCGTTGCTTGTGTCTCGCCTTTTTGTTGCACCTTAGAAAGTTCTTTAAATGAGATGCTGTCGTCGAGACGGTGCGCGTCTAGTCCAAGATGCCGACGTCGTACGAGGCGCTGTGCCGGGTTCCGAACTGGTCCTTGAGGAAGTGGCGCTTGAGGTACAGGTTGGCTCCCGGGTACGGTTACGGCGCGGTGGTAACGGGAACATAACGCATAGTGCTACGAATATCCACCTCCCAAAGGGTGCTAAACGTCTTCTCAGATAGTAACAGGGGTTAGTACTTCATAATTTTTCCTCGTATGTCGAGCATCAAGGCAGACCGTGCGCGTAGTTTCGAAATCGCCGCTTGGCGGTTATTCACGTTTCAACTTTTTTCGCGCGGTTTGCAGGCTTCTAGCGCACGCAGATGAACCGATGGACACCGCCGACCCGGCCGAGCCTGTGCCGAAAGCGCCCTCACCGCAACCGAAGGCCGGTATTGCGGCTACAGGTGAGAATCCTGTAATGCAATAGTGCTCTCGGGCTGCTGTATCTCTCGATCACGTGAGTTGCGGCTAAATCAAGATTACGAGCCTTGCGCAGAGATACCTGTCGTGCTTTGTCAAAAGAGAGACAGAAAAACAAAAAGTGTGATACACACCTGAGTTTAGCGTAAAGTCTTCTTAGCCAGTGTCCGTTGTTCAGCAGTTAGTGCGGAGTATTTGTCATGCATGTCGGCTGCAGTTTATTTATGTAGCTTGTGTTTTGAAGGCTGGTGAGCCCTGAAGCCTAAACCCCATGTGAGCGATTTTGTGTGTAACAGCGACAAGCTATGGCTTTGAGCGACGAAATGGGTCGTTGTGCAAAAGGATCAGTCATTCTCGTCACTCATTCGCTCGGTTCTGTTAACCTATTCATCGCTTGTCACCCGGAAGTGCTATGAGCGACTAGTCAATAGTGCAGAGTCGGAACAGGATGTACTTACATCAGTCACATACTACTGGTTGTTGGATGGAACGAGCAAATGACCAAATTTTAATATGTGCAGGGATAAAAGAACTACTGCTAGTCCTTCATAAATATTTTATGCTGCTCTCTACATCAGAAAAAATCAACTTAATTTATTAAAGTATACGGCGGAGAAGGTGCTTCCGGTTGCTGCTCGCGAAAAAATGGCAAAATTTGGGGCGAAATTCTCGGTTGTCGGCGGGCAAAATTCGTTATTTTTAGCGGGTCTCCCGCTGCCACTTCGTTACGTAGAGGTCTCAAATACATGTGCTTCTATGGAGTAACGGCGGGGAATAGAAAAACTTCGTTATATCAAGGAATTCATTATATGGAGGTTCGTTATAAGCAGATTTAACTGTATTTTCAATCGCCAGGCTGGTCAGTGGTACAGTCTGCAGTTTGCAGGGTAACATCATGCTGTAAAACATTTTGGAAATGTTTTGGTAAAAGACATCTAAGCAAGAGGAAAAAGATGCAATGGAGATAAATCACATCATTGACATGACATCTACAGTTAGTTCCGCAGCCATCTTGCATTTAGACACTGTTTGAACTAGCACGATGGCTTGTTGGGTCGACAAATGGCCAGTTCTGTGATAATCTGGAACTTCGTCTATGTTTGCCTGGCTCACGAAACTGTGATGTTGATTTTGTGTGGGTTGACATTTGGAACCATGCTGTCCCGGGAGTGCTTTGGAAGTGTGGATGAGAATGTTGTCGGTAAATTGTTCGTGACTGCAGAAATTGGTGCATTGTCATTGGGCAGAGGCAACTTGATACTTCGTCCGTGCTAAGTTCACAGAGGAAGTGGAGGATTCAGGAGGAGTGGTCATCTCTCGATCCCTCTTGTAAGAATATGTAAACTAGTGATTTAGTAGAAATGTCGCAGATCATAAACAACTGCATAGTAAAACGTGGGGAGTGAGGCTTATGTGGTCGTACTGCTTGCATAGCTTCCTGAGCATTGCTCGCAAATTATTTGTTTGAGATCTGGCTACAGATGGCAGCACTGTTGCTGTGTTAGTGTGGATAAGCGGTGGGTGGCTTGCATTGAAATGTAAACGGCGGTGCTTCGTGGTAAACAATTTGGCCCAATTTTATGGTAATGAAACGCAGTCAGGAGTGGGACTCCTGCGCCAATTGCGCCATTTTGATACAAACGCAGATTCCTGCACCAAACTGCGCCAAACACTGAAAATTGACCAAAATTGCGCCACACTGCGCCAGAACAACTTCGGCATGTGTGCTTCGGCAGTGGTCGCGAACAGCAAGCGGATTCATTCTCCGATAAAAAGTTCAGGCGTTCACATTCCGCAGACCACACGATGATGCTTCCCGCACAGTTTCTCCTGATTTTGGTGCTTTTAACACTAGACTTTTCGGCACTTCTGGCAAGTGGCCGGCACGCGTGTGGCCACTGTCGGCTGTTGTCACTGCTGTCGGAGTGGCCAGGGCGGCTGTATTTAGAGTTTACTAGAATACGGTTGAGTGGGGCGAGCGGCACGGCGCTCTCTAGCTGAGGTGCAAAATAACGAAAAGCAGGCTTAGGGCACTCGCAGTTCACTTAGTTCGCTCGCAGCGCACGAAAATTGCGCTGCGAGCGAACTAGATATTAGGGATGTGCATGCTGCCGCAGGTTCGGCGAGCGGCCGTCTCTGTCTCCAGGGCCAGTATACCGTAAAAATATTCTGATTTGTTTTGATGCTCACATCGGCGAGGCCCACGACATTTCGAGTCTTTGACATGTTGCGAAGGGCTAATTGTGGATTTGGAATAAAAAGTCACAGTTTCGCCCGAAAGGCGAAGCATCGATTGCAGTAGCAAATTAGTAGACAGCTATACGAAGTAAGGATAGTAATTTTATCCACCGTATAAACTTGTAAACATTCGCTTACTAACTAAATTAATATGCGAGCATGCTGTCACTTGAAAACAAGCAAACATGAACACGTTTCACTTGATGACCGCGGAAACTGGCAGTAACACTAAAAACGCGTAATTTAAGCACGACACTGCCCTTGCATAGTTATGCGCCAAGTTGTAAATATTTAAGAGGTTAGAATCATTAGGCTGCTTTATTTCATCTAATAATGGCCACTGTTTTCTGTCCAGCTCAAAGCATTCTGCGATGTGGACAAAGTGCAACTAGTGCCGGTAGCTTCGTGTGCACTGTGCTTTCGACATTTAGTTCGCGTTTAGGCGAGAGACGGCACGAAAGTCTATTCACTCACTGCTGCTGCGCACCTCCTCACTCCAGCATTTTGACGGCGAGTTCCTGCGATCGAGCGAGATGCGTTCACGTTTACCTGTGCACATGTTACACCGTGCTTGTTAAGTTAGTAAGCGTATGTTTATAACTGTCAATAAATTACTATCCTTAGTTCGTATAGTTGTCTACTAATTTCCTATCGCAGTTTGATGCTTTGCATTTCGGGTGAAACTGAAACTTTTTTTTTTTTTTTTTGCTGCCGAGTGATATTCATGCTGTCCATGTTGCGTGGTATCACAGAGATTGCGGAGTTAATCATCACATCGCGGCAAGTCGCTAAAGTGCTGCATTCATGTATCACTGCAACCATTTGATTTCTTTAAAACGAGGGAAAGTGCTTTCTACGGTCTTCTCTAAACGTGAGGCGGCAATAAAATTGGTATGATTGCAGTGAACGGAGCCAGTCATGCATCGCGTGCTCGACAGAGACAATCACTGATTTTGCTACACCGCAAAGACAATAGTGTAAGGCTAAACACTAATGTACATTGTCGTAAAATGCAGACGGCCGTGCTACAACCATGGAAGAAATGATCTTTCAAGATATGCACGCCATATGTGCACACGTAAACATGTTAGTGTGTAGCAGACGACACGCAGCGCAATCCACGCTATCCGCTATCCGTGGTTATGTCAATGCCCTTCAGGCGGCGACTCTGCTCGATCTCGCGACCAATAGGGAGGAAAGTTTGTGCCTTCCAGTATCATGATACGCACCTTTGTACTAATACATCTACACTATGTTTAATGCGCTCTGGTGCATACTTCTGCATTGTGATTTTAAAGGAACACTAAAGAAGAAAAATATTTAACATGTATTATTAAAATATCCTTCTACAATACCAGCAAAAAGTAAAGACAGGTGGTGATACCGCCTAGAATGACATCATGAATTTTGACGGCTTCTGCTTGGGGCTATTTAACTCCTTCTTATTGGTAAAGATGGACAATGTTGTAGTATTCTAAAATAGCCAAAGACTAAACTTGGCAAGTTTCGAGAACTTCCAATGTGAATACGAAAAGATAATTTAATATCCGGGATGTTCACATTGATGTACTAGCGCTGGAGTGTCGGGGGGGGGGGGGGGGGGTAGAATAATGGAACTTTGACCTTTATTCTCTCTTCCAATAATCAACCTATTACCGCCAAATTAATGAGAATAGAGTTTTGCAAGAATATTTTGTTAGTATAAACTGTGTACGAAGGGGTTCAGTTCAAGAGGAGGCGATTCATTTTAACATTTATCCTGTTGGTCTGTTTATTCTTTAACGTTTTCTTTGCACTATGGTCCAGAGGATTTTTAGGTACATTGATTTTTTTTTTTTTTTTTCGCTGGCCAGGGTCTGAAATTGTGGCTTGTACAATGAACCTGTTTTTCCTTTAACTTAGAAAGAAAAAACATGACGCAGTTTCGCCCGAAAGGCGAAGCATCGATTGCGATAGTAATTAGTAGACAGCTCTACGAAGTAAGGATATTAGTTTTATCGGCTGCATAAACTTGCAAACATTCACTTACTAACTAAATTAACAAGCACGGTGTAACGCGTGCGCAGGCAAACATGAATGCATCTCGCTCGATGACTGCGGAAACGCACTGTCAAAACGCTGGAGTGAGGAGGCACGGCAGCAGCAACGAGCGAACTAAACATTGAAAGCACAGCGCATACGAAGCTACCGGCACTAGTTGCACTTTATCCACATCGCTGATCGCATTCAAGATACGGCGCCAAGCTTTCACTTGCACACACAGCGAACAGCGTGCGGCGACGATGTTACCGTGTTTAGACTTTATACGGAACCTCACAGCAACGTCCACGGCAGAAATGCGCTAGGAGTGTCCATATAATTTCCATCGCATGCGCTCATTGCTGCTTTTTTGTTGCTCAAGTTTCATAGCAGATTGTATTTTATGGCCTTGATCGTTTGTTATAACACTCAGCGCTGGTACTTGCACGAAAAATAAAAATTCAAATTTGGCGTTTCTGTGCCTCTCTTGGTCTCCGCTTCCCCCATTGCCAGTGCTTAATGGAAATCAGTCTCGATGGTCATGTGCTTTGCCGTATTGCAGACACCAAAGGTGACAATGAAACAAACGTCATATCTGCCACGTTGACATAATTCACACCGGGGAGCACAAACAATATCCTGTTAGCTTTTCTATTCTTTACAAGCAAGGCAAGTAACTGTACCAAGTGTTAAATTCAACAGTCCGAACTATGAAGTGCGATTTTGCCACTAAAATTTGAGCAAGAACCGTGCTGTGCTAAGTGCAAGATAAATTTGTTAATGTAAAAGAAAAAAATGCGGGTTACTGTGTTATTACACTGAGTATGTATACTTTTCGGGTATACATGTTTGTGTGCTAAGGTTGACCGTTGGCGTTCTTGCGATGCTTTGTTTTAGAGTCTGCTGGCCACACTGCGGAGCACAAAGACCAAGCAGGAGAAGCCAGTAAGGAATCGGTATCTGAAGCAGACGCGGCTGCGGCAGCTTCCGCCAAGAGTTTCAAGTGTGACGAGTAAGTCGAGCAAGAACAATGCTCTCCTCAGTTTCGGGTAGGTTTAAGAAGGCAATAAGCTTGCGCAATGAAAAAGGCTGTCAATTACGTTGAAGGGTAGAAATGGTTGGATGTATGGCTAGTTAACCCTTTCTGTACTGCATTAAAGCACTAAAACTAAGCAAGTGTTACTACGTTTGTAAAATGTGAAGGTGAAAGCCTGCCAGCTGTGGAAGAAGACTACTAACTTACGAGCAGCGACACGAGTATAGGAACACTGGCATGATCAGCATCGGAGCCAGCTGTGGAAGAAGACGATGATGATGAACGCGTAAGCAGTGGCACAAGCGCGTCTGTGGCCACGTGACGTGTGCAATCAAGCACACATTAGGCGCACAATTAGTAAGCCACAACCGTGGAGCAGTCGTGGCTTCAGGGCACTGTGCTCGTCTCGCACCGCGTAGGCCCAGGTTCGATTCCTACCCATACTGAAATTGACCAAATTTTCTTTTCAAAGCCACTAATTTACTTTGTTTAAAGGAACCTTTCTGAGAAATATGACGTCAATCCGAGCATCTTTAGACGTGTTTTTACTCATTGCGGTGTCAGCCATTTTTTGTCGCAAAGCCACTAATTTACTTTGTTTAAAGGAACCTTTCTGAGAAATATGACGTCAATCCGAGCATTTTTTGGAGTGTTTTTACTCATTGCGGTGTCAGCCATTTTTTGTCGCAGCATAGTTTCGCCAAGGTAACTAACTGCAAGATCACCGCCAAGGGCACCGCTAACATAGCCACCTAAGACTTTCGCCTTAAAAGTGTAAAGTGCTGAAAGGCATCAGCATTGATAAAGGCATCGCTACAAAATGCCGGTCCTGGTGGCAACAATATTCCATCAGCAAGTAAAGAAAGAGTTCGAAAAGGTTCTGATAATATTTTTGCCTAGTTTTAATGTTGCTTTAATAGATAGCTGTCGATCGAGTAAATATTCTATTGAGCCTCAATTATTTGAGGGTACAACAAATAACTATGCCAACTTTTAATGCGACCAGCTCAAAGCATGCGTCAAGCGCAATGTGGTTTTGGACACGAAAAAGGAGTTCGGCGAAACCTGGCGGTACCAGACGCCACTGACGCGCGCAGGCCTCACACAGGCACACACACACACCATGAAATGTTCACTGAATCAACATGGGGGAGAAAAAAACCTGGCGCACGGTGAGGAGTCTGAGGGGGAAACAACTGACGTTTAAATATTTAGACCTCAAAGAGTTGCTTTAGATTTTTTCTGTTTCTAGCTTGTGCCATGTTAAGCTCGTGACGGTCAACAAAGATTGCAAATTAGCGAAGTCAACCAAACCTTCTCTGTAGCTTGAGGTGCTGTGTGTAATCGTCAACAAATCGTGGCATTTTCTACCATTGTTCAAGGTGTGGCAAGCTCTTCAAGAGTTCACCAGAAGTAGAATTCCATGCCGTCAAGTCCGGACACAAAAGTTTCTCCGAGTCCGTGGAGGAGGTCAAGCCACTTACCGAAGAGGAAAAGCAGGAACAAGCCAGAAAGTAGGTTTACTTTCCTTCCTTGTTTTTTTCCTTCCTGTATTTCTATATTTACTTATTTTTATTGATTTCTGCATTCATTTATTTACTATATGTTTGTGCGCTATAGGCAATCGACTATTTATGTATAAAAGGTAGAAATTTAACACAGCACGGAATATACATTATTAAATTTTTAAAGAAGTACTGACAAAATTTGTATCTCACCATCATTTCTTTATTAGCTGTTGAACCAGTATTGGCATTATGGAGCCTGAATTACTCGAGAGCGCAATAGATAATTGCAGCAAGTTTTAACGCAACCAGTTCGAAATGTGCAGTGTGGCTTGGGACATGAGAACGGAGGCTATCCGCATCACCGTAACCTGATGTGGCGGCCTCTGGGCACCAGACACCGCTGATGCGTTCACACAATATGACTATACTGTTCGTTTCCAATTTTTTCTTTTTTTTAATATGAAGGGTCCTAGATTACCTAGAGTCCTTCTTAGACAAATAAAACACAAGTGCTGATCAACGTGCATAAAAACGAAACATTATTACACCGAAAAGAAAACAACCGTTGACAGAAATAACGATAGGTGTGTCTGTGCCCCACAATAAAAGAGCTGAAATTCGTACAATTGTTGCTCATCTTCACGGCCAACTTTCCTGTGAGGATTTGGTTGCTGTGGTTTTAAATAAAACATCAAGAATTGTAATTTAGTTTTTATCACTCGTTTGGTTATCATAAGATTTCTAAAATTATTTTTAGGGTTGTGCGTATGTTAGAAATTTAGAATACAAATTGCATAATTTCTGCCATTCACTTTGTATTTGACTCGAGAAATTATTATTCATAGTGGTAAGAAATTTGTTTATTTCAAATATACAGGGTGTCCCAGCTATCACAGAGCATGATTTAAAAAGAGGAAAGGCGTTATGCGAAGCAAACCTAGTGTGTATTGTTTCCAGTACAGTGCAGTAGCTGCCAGTAATTTTTTCGTTACTGATATTTAATTAGGTAATTGTAATTAATTATCTCACTTGAGAAGTACTGTCCTAATTATCAAAGTGTCAATGAGAAGATTGTAGAGCAACATGCAAAACTCCCGATACAGTTTTCTGTTGCTCAATACCTGCTACATAAACGTGTTTTTTCGAGCGTGAAAGAAGCCCGCGAATACACGCAGAATTGCCGCGCGACTGGCCGCTCAAAGCATTTTCCGTGTATTCGCAGGCTTCTTTCACGCTCGGGAAAACACATTTATGTAACACATTTATGTATTCAAACACCCCTAATACCGTAGACATCTGTGAATTCGACTCCGGTTAATTCGATCCCTACCGAAGGTCCCAGCTGGCACCCATGCATTTTTATGGGCCTGAATTTTGGTTGTTTCAATCCTAAGATTGGCCTTCGCTGGATAATTCAAACTTGAGAAGAGTCGGCACGCATGCGTCCACCCCTATGGTGACCACCCCAATAGAAAAAATCCTGTAGTGGCAGCGTCTGTCTCGGTAAAGTTTAGAGGGCAGTGAAATTGTTGAACATACATCATCTCCCATCGAAAACGCCTATCTTTAGCCTGCCCTATGAAGATTTTTAAGCAATAATGATAGCTCACAATGTCTGATTACGGTATTTACACGATTTTAACGAGCACCTTTTCTTTTTCCGAGAAAATGGGGCCAGAAATTGCTTGCGCTGTGCATTAAAATACGAAACGAAACTGTGTTCATATGACCTTTCCGCATAACACGTGTTAAAAAAAAAATGCCATTGTGCAACACCTGCCTATTTTTCTTGCATAAAAATCAGGTTCACTTTAGATTTCTACTTTGTTTGGGAACTTACTGTCATTTCTGTGTTAGTTTTTTATTTTGAACATATCGAAAGTGGGCACGTGTTAGAATCATGCAAATGGCTGCCAAATTAATCGGCGGTGTGTTTTGGAGTTATTTCTGCATCTTGTGTAATGCATGCAACCCACAGGATAATTAGATCAATTTCGGCGGTCCAATCAGTGTCGAATTAACGTAAGTCGACTATTCTATTCAACGTGTTCTTCGAAACTGCTCAGGCTGGAAGAAAAGATACGGCAACGGCGGCTCGAGCGGGAGGAGAAGGAGAAGAAGGAAGCCATCGAGCGAGAGAAGGAGCGCCGGAAGTTTGGCCAGGAGATTGCCACCACTCGGCAAAAGTGAGCTCCGCCATTGCATTCTTTCTTTCTTTGTCTTTCTCAAACAACAAAGAGTTGTTCGTGCAGCATTGCGTGAAAGCTCTCCAGCTGTGCTGATAGGAAACCCAATACTCGCAACAAGATGCGATTGTAATGTCGTAGTAATGGTAATAAAATTAGAGTTTAATGAAAACACTGCGACCTTATCGTACCTGGGGGCTTTTCCTCTGAAAAATTCATGTTTTAGACTACTGCTTGGCTACAGTAGTAACGTAACAATATGTGAGCACTAATGTAGCCACAATGGGTCATGAGGCACTCGATTGGGTTTGCGCCAGTACATGCAACGAGCTTTGTGGATTGGCAAGTTCAGCTGTACTGATACATTACGCTTTGGCACAATGAAATTGGCCACTCTTACGGTTAGAAAATGCTTGGTGAGGCAGAAAGGAAGACTGTAGTGACATTGCCCTGGTGCCCTTGCACCAGCTCGCATCGACATCATGGATTTTTATGGCATATGAGCGGGTCCACCTCACTGTTTATCAGACAAGGAAGGACAGTACCATATTCTAAAATAACCAGAAATGCTTTGAGTGAAAACATTATGTGCAGAAAAAATATTGCCTAACTAAACAACAATTGGTCAATTTTATACACTTTCTTTCAAAAGAACTTCGCAGTTAATGTTGATATCTGGTCTTTTATAGTAGAACCTCGTTGGTACATTCCACGCTGTTGCGTTTTCCTGGTTGCTACGTCACGTTTTCATGGTCCCTACCTAAAGCCCATTGACTCCTATATATTATGTTCCCATTTGATACCTCGCCATTCTGTAATGTTCCTGCATCTTTCGTTGCGTTTGAATGCTGCGGTCATGCAAATTTAACTGTGCACAGGCTTAAATTCGTTCTTGCACATTACTACCGAGATGATAAATGTATACTCATGGTTAAGCCTGTCAAGCCCCACCCGCGACCCGGCTCCAAAATGCCTAAAGTACTTGATCGATCATCAGTCCTGATAAGCATTTCTCAGCGCATTTAGTTTTTGCTGGTTTCCTCAATTCAGCTTCGCAGCAGTACGGTCGTGTTATGCAGTGAAGCATATTAAGAGTGGAAAGGGGCCACTGTCACGGAACATAGTACGTGTCCTTTAATTACAGACACGCGCTCGCGCACCTGTCTTCGGTCACAGTGTGAGCACTGAGACATCTAATAAGCAACAACTGTACTGGCAGCCATTTAGAGCTGTTTCTGGCTCTAACGATTTGGGGCCTTCCTCATTGCTACATTTGTGCTGTGCATTGCGTTGCCATAGCAATTGGCACATGTTGACACATAGGTGGAGTAAATACTAGTAGAGAGGGTGGGGGAGAGAGCACTGTGACATCAAATGCTGGGAGTTGAGGGTTCAGCAAAGTCACTAACTGGGCGCCAGTCATCTTGGTGGAAGCAGTGCCCAGTATGCAGTGCAAAAGAAAAAAGGAGAATTTTGTCTTCTTCGTTTTTTTCCGTATTTTGTGCCGTATACTGAGTGCTGCTTCCCGCATTCCAAGATGATAGTCCAGGCTGTACGCAGAAAGAGGGTGGGGGTCTAGGAGATGTGTGGGAATTGCAAACAGAGATTAGGTGCAGGAGCACTTGTCGCAATAATTGGGCGCAGTGGATGCGTCAGTTGCTGTGGTGGCCAGATCAGAGTGCATGGCACTCAGCGTTGTGCTCTTGCTTTTGCCATGCCAGGATCGAGGAACAGGAAATGCTGAAGTTGGCCGAAGAGAAGAAGAGGGAGAAGATGGAAGCCATGCTGGCAAAGTAAGCCTTCTCATGTGTTTACGTACACAATTTTTTTTTTTTTATTATTGAGCATGCTACACCAAGATTGACAAATGGCAGCATGCTAAGTGTTTCTTGAGGTATAATCTACAGCCTTTCTTTTTTTCTTTCCATGCCCTTATTAGTAGGACAGGTCACCGACCACTGTTAAAGAAAAAAAGAAATTTGATGCTTCCAGATCTGTGCAGATTGGTTCACAACGAGCCAGTCACCAAAAGATCCAAATCCTGTGCCTTATGGAAAAACAAGTAACTGATACAAAATTGGCGCTTTTTGGAAGAAGCAAATCTGAATAAGAAAAAGAAATCATTTTGTTGAATTTGAGAATCAGTGACAAAAGATACGGTTCCATGCCATGTTAACAGTATCTTTACATCGGCAGCACGAAGCAGAGCCCGCCATGCTTCAGCGTCCACTTCATCCCGGCGGTTGATAGTGTCGCTCGCAGCGGGACAATGGCGCTATCATGAAAATTGCATGCAGCGGGAAGTGAATGCTTGGTCTGCTTCTCACTTCAACGGGTCTCTGAAACTCTAGATTACGCAACCTTCAGCACTAAATGTGCGGGAAGAAAGTGTACATGATGCCACACCATGTGGGCCCACTCACTCTTTGCACATGCAGCTGATTACCCTAAAATATGGCGTGCAGGCTGCATATATGCTCAGCCACTAGAAAAAGAGACAAGTACCAATCTGCCCCCATTTCGTCCTCCCACTTCCTCCTTGCTCGTGCAGGATGACCACACTTATCTAGGCACCATCCTTCTTGGCCCACCCTGGCACGCTTTCTCTCACACCCAAAACATACAGCCCATAGGGCACAATAAGGTCTTATCGCGCTCGGATGTTATATGGAATGTGACTCTGCTCTGCTTTGGTGGTCACTGATAGCTCTAGGTCATGTGGCACACGATTTGAGAGGTGCATTCGCAAGCAGCCCCTTGTAATTCAACCATTTGACCATCTGCATTTATTGAAGTTTTCGTTTATGGGCTCAGTATTCCTTCAGAGCAGCAGTGGAATTTCGTTTTATTGAAATTAAGTATAAACACACTTCGTTATATTCAGGTTCTAAATTCATGGTCATGGTTTTTTTTTTTTTCTTTTTTTTAAATGGAACGAATTCCGTTTCTAAGTAACACATTAGCAGGCTCTAAATTCAAACACTGTTTATTGGCAATTATCTGGACACTTTACAAAGCTTTCACAATCTAAATGTTTCAGGAAGAATTAGGGCATGACAGTGCATTTAATTGGGATAATTAGTGTTTGACAGGCAACATAGCCTCTTTGTTGATGTCGTCATCACCTCATGATCACCATCGTACTCTGAATCAGAACTCCTAAGCATTTCTTCAATTTCTTCATTGTTAAAAAGACACACTGGCTTCTTGCGCCAATCTGCCATTTAGGAAAATGCGATGCAAGCAACAACGCCAATCGATCAGCTTTGTGCGCCATTTGTTGTGTAAAAACAAAACCTGCCATACCATTGTAGTTTTGCCAACTTTGTGTAGACAGCGTAACCAACCTACGGATGTTTCAGATTCACAAATTATCTCGGAAAAGGAAGATGAGCGTTCGGAAAGTATGCGACTTACTCGGACATGGCCAGGGTCATCTGTGCCCAGACTACACTCGAACATGGCACTTAAAGGGTTGAGTTGTGGCAGACAATATGAGAGCCAACTAATAACAACCGATAGTTATTCAGTTAACACTTGTCTACGCACAAACGTGTGCCTTATGCATGCGCCATGTTGAATCCCAGCGTCTCATTCTGTACACCCATCACCTGTATTCCAGAAAGGCTCTTTCACTCTCTAGTAGCATTAAGGAAGCTTGGCTACACGTTTATCGCCATTATGATATATAAAATAGGCTTTCAGGGCAATCTCTCGGAACATGGTATTTCCGTGTCTAAGCGAAACTGTGGTTGCAGGAAACAGCAGTTCGCACCCAAATGAATTCGTATCAACTAGCTTGACTCAGCGAACGCCTAAATTTAACCTACCCTTTCGTTTATCTTTCATTACATTCAACAGAAAGAAAGTACTTGAGGACATTGAAAGGGACAAGTTGGAGCGGAGAGAGAAATTTAACATGGGAGGCCCTCCTCCTCCAACAGTGGTCAAGCCTGCCGCTCCAGTTGCACCATCGGAGCCAAAGAAAGAGTACGACCAATGCAAGCTTCAGGTACATTGCTTTTAAGCGTACTAATCGTAGAAAATTTTGGTGTGGGTCATTAATTGATTACTGTGTAAGCACATTTCTAACCCGCACTTTTTCTTTTCTGAGGAAATGGGTTTGAATATAATGCACACCTGCCAACTCTCCCGAATTGTCCGGGAGCCTCCCGAATTTTGCTCACATCTCCCGATTGTACGGACGCGACCTCAAATCTCCCGAAAAGTAGTCGCCACAGCACAGCGTTTTTTTTTGTTTTGTTTTTTTTTTTCGTTCTGCTTTTTTTTACGCCCTATCGCTATAACCATATTACTCCCTGTAATATAACCATGTGAGAAAGTAGGTGGGATCACTTAGTCACCAGCATGCACCTTGAATCGTGGTAGCGGCCGCCGGCACCACCACGAACGCGAGCAACCGACGGGCACTGCCATATTGAATTTTCTTTTCTGGCTCTTTTCTGGCTGGCTCGCGCGTTTTTAGCAATCCAGTCGTTAATCGATCGTGAGTGCGCTACGCTTTTGGCTTTGTCAGGTTGTCAAGTGAAGTGCGGAATGCCAAACTACTCTTTGTTTCCCCGAGTTTAGTTAGAGCGATAGATGGTGCTTTCATAAGCCAAGAATAAGTACTTGCAAGTATTTATGATATCATATACGACTGACTTTGCGTGCTTTGTCACTTCGCGGAGAGATGACAAGTATGTACTCTCTACCACTTGCACCGTTTCACATGGTGGCAAAAAATTCCACGGAGGATGGCATATTGTGGTTCACAGACAGCAATAGCGAGCTGTCTGACAATGATGTATATTACTGTATTTATTCGAATTTGAGGCAAGATTTCTTTTTCCCCAGAATCCTTAGTCTCGAAGTCACAAATGCCTTATATGCAAATTTTGTTTTAAGTGTGGCTTCACTGAAGTGAAAATTTTGCTCTATAGTGTGGCCTTACGGCAGCGCACGCCGTGATTGAAGTCGTACTTAAGACGAAATTCGCGCTGCCATGAAGCCACACCTAAAGAGAAAACTCGCATGTAATCCGCACTCTGCGTGTTGAAGCATTCATCCCCTCTATTTTATGATCAGCATTTTGCGTTTTGGCTGTATTAGTAATTAATCTGGGCAATCCCTGCA
The DNA here is from genome assembly GCF_013339745.2 of Dermacentor silvarum. Taxonomy (NCBI): domain Eukaryota; kingdom Metazoa; phylum Arthropoda; class Arachnida; order Ixodida; family Ixodidae; genus Dermacentor; species Dermacentor silvarum. The sequence goes on from NC_051160.1 coordinate 10,879,570, forward strand.
GAACTGGATAATCCTATCCGCTACGCTATATCGCCTTATATTAGTGTGCATACATATATACATTTTTTTTCTTGGGTCCCCCAACTTCACCTTCCCCTTATAATCGAATAAATATTGTAGATGTAAATAAGTTATATTCTACGAAGATAGGTTCTGTGGGTCTTGTTTTTTATTTCTCATTGCGAAGATCAAAGGCAGGCTACTTTTCTCTCTTTACAAAGTTGGATGTGCGTTAGATTTGATTCCACATTGATTTTGAGTGTAACGCATAGAAACTGCATGCACGTTAAGATCGGGCAAGAGCAGTATCTGCTGTTGTGGCCCCAGTGCCTCCCTATCTTTGTCGGCCACCTGTGTTTGATTGCTTGTCTCCTAAGGGGTGGTTTGAGCCTTTGAGTTTCTCGCTAAAATTGCTGGAGCGACATCTAGCACTACTGGGAATCCATACATGGATTTACCTAAACTTATTTCTTTTGGTTGCAAGTGACTTTGTGACTTTACACATTTAAATTTTCAACAGAGTACTGTGTTTTAAGTGCAGCTGTTCGCAATGATTATGTATGTGTGCAGAGAACTTTTTGCCACCATGCATGTGTAAAAATTACGCTTGCTTGCAAATTTAGAAAGACAATAGCATTAACCCCCTAAACTGTCGATTACAAGCTAACTTGTTGGGAACTTTCCACAATTTTTGCACATGTGTATATGTGCAGTTTCTTGCACACTTAACTAATAAATAATACCCAATAACTTTTGCTATCTTCTTCAACAAGACTAGTAAAAATGCGGTGTGCATTCCTAGTATATTTAAAGAAAAATTGGCAGAAAATATGCAGGTTTAAAAACAAAATCCCACCCTATGAAATATTATTGCGGAATTTATCATGGCAGTTAAAGGGTAACCAATGCAACAAAAATCTTTTAAGCGGCAAGCACAAAGATTAGACAAATCCGTGCTGGACATCCCATAGTAGCTGACCAGTTGTAGTGCTAGGTTTCCTTCCAATAAATTTAGTGGAGAACTATGGATTGAGAACGACGTGTGGTCTTTCAGATACGCCTAACAAACGGGGAGACGTTGACGCAATCCTTTGGAGCCCACGAAGAACTGGCAGCGGTGCGACTCTTTGTGGAGCTGAACAGGACAGATGGGGACTTTCCTTTCACGCTTATGACCAGCTTCCCAAGGAAAGTGTTCACCGAGGAGGACTACAACAAGCCCCTCAGCGCCTTAGGTGAGGTATTCATGTGAGCATGTGACGACCTGACCTGTAGATGTTAACCTCAAGAGACCCATCGAAATTTTAGTGGCACAGCGCCTTTTAAAGTCAGTTTTGATTGTCAGCTGATCTGTTCCAGTTCTGAAAAAAGGTGCCACATTTATTAGAATGCACAAAATTTGGAAATCGAACCCACGACCTCTCGGTCCGCGACGATAGATCGCCGAGCGTTTAACCCATTGCGCCACAAACGCATTTGCAGAGAGCTACACAGACGCGCCTTTTTTGTAACACTCCTCCGTGTACCCACACTCTTGCTCGGGGCGGTGCCGCCGCCTACGAGCAGAAAAGAGAAGTACTGCATTATGACACTAACGTGCACCGACAGTGAACGCTTCGGTGGTCTCAGCACTACGACGCCTCGATGCCAGCATTCGAAGGGACGCTGGCATCAAGAAGCACTACCAACGCCACCTAGGTGGCGCTCACCGTACTCAGCACAGCGGAGCGTGGCCTCCGCAATTAGCTCTGAAAATGTTTCTGAAGTTGATCGCGGAGGCTGCAATTACGACGCGCTGTACGCGCTGATTTGACTCGGTGACGATTCAGTTACGTGCTTTGTCTTGCGCGTTGTATTAGTGTGTCAGTTACGTGCTTCGTCTTTCGCGTTGTGCTAGCGTGTGCAGCGTAGTGCAGCTTCCATATGCACGACGGTTGCTCATGGTCTCTTTTTTCCACAGAATTCTTAGCCTCCGACACCCCTCCTGCCATATATGCGTGTGATAGATTTGGTAACTGTCTCAGTAGTTTAAATGCGGCAGCAGAGCCATATTTTCGTCGATCCAGATTTTAGGCGGCAACGTTACATTGTAGCTACATTGTGCTGGCGTAGTGGCTTCGGCATTGCACTGCAGTGTCCGAAGTTGCTGGATCAAATCCCGACCACGGCGGCTGCATTTCGATGGGGATGAAATGCAAGAATGCCTGTACAACGTGCATTGGGTGCATGTTAAAGAACCCCGGGTGGTCATAATTAGTCCCTTACTATGGCGTGCCTTATAACCATATCGCGGTTTTGGCATCATGTAAAACCCCAGAATTAACTTTTTTTTAAATAAATTGTAGCAGCTAATATGGGTGTATTAGGTAATACGGTCAGAATTCATCCGGAGTCCTTCATTACGGTGGGCCTCATAATCATATGATAGTTTTCACGCCTAAAGCCCCAGAATTTAATTAAAAATTCATTGCAAGTGGGTGTGCCTTGTAAAATCACTGGCTTCAATTCGTATATTGCAATATGTGCACTAAAGAAAATGGCTAGAAGTTGATTAGTGTAATTTTGTTAATTGGTCAATTATGTATATTGATTTACATTGTCTTTAATGTCCAGCTCTGAATAATATGACTCAATATATAGATTTGTACTATAATGCCACAGTGATGTTAAAACTTCTGTTAATGTTGGAAGACACCCAGTACTATAGTACACAGCTTTGGCAACCGCATGGCTTTGCATATGATGAAGTCATAGTTTCTCATAATTCCTTTTTTTTTCTTTCCTCCTGTTTTCATCTAGGGCTCGTTCCATCTGCAGTGGTGATCTTAACGAAAGCAAAGTGACTTAGCTGGTTTGCAATTGAGACGACTACAAGGCAAGCAACTTCAAAAGCCGCACGAGCTGCTGCGGTGTGCCGTCGCTGAGATTTGTATATTAACGCTGACTGTGCTGCGCGCAATAAAGTTCCAGTTCCCGTCATGCTTTGGGAAGCATGGCGGGCACTTTTCCTACACACATTGCCTACCTTTTCACACTCCGTGTTTGTCATGTCGGCCTTCTTAAACATTGCTTTGAAGAAACACTTTGCATCAGCGTACGTGCGGAATTCCCTGAAATTTGTGTAAGTTCGACAAATTTGGGCTTTTTCTAAATTTTACAAATGCTCTGCCATATTTTATGAAGAGTAAATTGAGTTTCTGAAGAAGTCTTTAACTGGTAAAGAGATGCTGGGGTGGTGCAAGATTGCAAGAGATTCAGGCAGAAAAATTGTGTTATGACTGTCAATCCACGTTCGGTTTTAACACTGCGCGTGTAGTCTGCGCTGTCAGCAGCTATCCGTCACGGGTGCCTGCAGAGGTGGGACTCCTGTGCCAATTGTGCCATTTTGATACAAGCGCAAATTCCTGTGCCAAACACACAAAATTGTAATTACGCCATGCTGTGCTAGAACGGCCTCGGCATGTGTGCTCCAGCAGTGGCTGCGATCAGCAAACGTATTCGTTCTCCGATAAAGAGTGCAGCCGTTCACATTCCGCACACCGTGTGACGGCGCCTCCAGCACAATTTCTTGTAACTTGAGCACTGGACTTTTCGACGCTTCCGGCAAGTGGTTGGCGCGTGCAACAGCCACTCCTGGCTGTTGTTGCAGCTGTCGGAATGGCCAGGGCGGCTGTATTTAGATAGTACTAAAGTACGGTTAAATGGGTCAAACGGCGTTGGAGCTCCCTAGCTGAAGCGCAAAGCAACAAGAATTAGGCTGAGGGCGCTGCGAGCGAACTAGATATTAGGGAGGCACGTGAAGCAGCTGGTTCAGCGGCTGGGCGTCTCTGTCCTCAGGGCCGGTATAATCTAAAACACTTCCAATCTGTTTTTATGCCCATAATGGCGAGGCCTCAGCCATTTTGATCAATCATGAAGGGCTAATGGTTGACTTGGAATAAAATGTTGCAGTTTCGCCCGAAAGGCGAAGCATCGATTGCGATAGCATTGCGTCGCGTGCACAAGCAAACATGAACACATCGCACTCGATGTCTGCGGAAACTTGCTGTCAAAGCACTGAAGTGAGGAAGCGCGCCAGGATCAGCGAGCAAATTGACCTGCGTGCTGCCTCTCTCTTTAACGTGAAGTTAACGTAGCAAGCACAGCGCATATGAAGCTACCTGCACTTGGTGAACTTTGTCAACATCGCAGATCGGCGTGCCATATGCAGCAGCTGCCGGCGTAGAAGCCCCCCCTCGCTCCCCCCAGTGTCTTGTGTGCGACGGAAGATGGCGCGTTTCCTCCCTGCTTTCCTCCGCTGCATGCGCGAGATTGAGCCGCAGTCGTCTGCTCACCCTTGCGCATACGGCGTCAACTCCTTCCCACTTTCCTTTCTTATTTTATAAATATTCAAGTTAATCGATAGGAAGTTGGAGATAAATCTTTTTACATAGCACCTACTCTTCCTTCAGTCGCACAAGAAAGGGGGTAGGCGGATTTTTTTTTTCTTTATTTTGTGAGGGACTTAAAGACGCCTAGCACGTCATTTGAGCGGTGTAGCTGATCGGCGATACCCTGGCGGGACAAGAAGCTCTCGTCCAGCAAGTACGTCGAGCAGCCATGGCCAATGGAGTACTGGAATGAGGACACCACCCACTCGTCCTCAAAATCAATGACCTAGATGATCCAAATAAATGTTTTCTCTCTCTCGCCTGCGTTCTGTGCCTCGGTAAGCTCAAATTAAAAACTGCCATGTGCCTCAACATGCTCGCTTGCCGACGAGAAGTTCACAACTCGAAGGACCTCTCAGCGGCGTTCAGTTGGACATTAATGATTTCGCATTCACAGCTCTTAAGGAGTGCTTAGGTGTCGGGATTTTTTTTTTTTAAGGCGGAATGGAAGTAAATGACAGTGCCACAGAGGTTTCAAAAGCAGCTTCACTTTTATTCGTCTAGAATAATACCAAACAAAACGTTTCAATGCATGAAAAGTAATATAGCCGCACACCGTTGTAATGTACCGCAACATATGAGAAACCTTTTCACAAAATCGTTCACCATTCCGTGCGACACAATGTATTCATATCTAACAGTTATCAGACAAGACAACGTTGCCCCACATTATCATTTATGGCATCTTCGGCTGGCCGCTTCGGAGCGCTCTAGACCGCTCTCGCGTAAAATCCCTATATAAGTACCGCCATCTACTCTTTCCTCCGCCTCCTCCTCTCCTAAAGCGCTTGCTTTTTTCTTTACTTTTTGCTTGCGAAAGCCAAGTCGACGGTGGCGCACCTAGAAAGTCCACGTTGAAGCTTTCAGGCCGGGCCAACGCCTCCTCTGGCCGGGCGCGCGCCGCCGCCGCTGCCGGCGACTGCGGCTGCGCAGAGGACTTTCAACATGGCTCTGAGGCGGAAAAAAAGAAAATATAAAGAAGTGAAAAGCGCGCGCTATCATTGTCCAATCGGAGATACAGGAGAGAGAGAAGCGGCGTTTATCAAAGGATGGCGGTACTTTTATAGGTTAGGAAATTCGCAGGCGCAAGTTGGAATACGCTAGCGCAAGACAGGGGTAATTGGAGATCGCAGGGAGAGGCCTTCGTCCTGCAGTGGACATAAATATAGGCTGATGATGATGATGACTTTTATAGGGATTTTACTCTCGCGAGCGGCGTTGTCTTCGGCTGGTTGAATGAGGGTGCGCGCCTTGCGTTCGGCTGTTTTTTTTTTTTTTTTTTTTTTTTTGATCGCTCTCCATCTTCGAGCGCTCTGAGGCGCTCCGCGCCCTGTCGTCGGAGTAGTCGTCGAGATGAGAGCGTTTCCAGCAACGTCATCACAGCACAGCGTCGCCGCTCTTGGCGACGGTCCACCGTAGCCTAGGCAACCTAGGCCACTGCATGCTGGCGTCTCAACGAACGGTCGTCCCACCGGCGCGCCCGCCGGTTTAGCTTTGGCGAAACATCGGACATTAGCAGTAGGCACGTGGTTTCGCATCTGCCGTTTCCTCCTCCGAGCGCGAGTCACACGTTCGGCTTGCGCGCTTGTCCTATACCTCCGAGTTCGGGGAACGCCAGATCTGCACGATTCTGTCTCGGTGGATGGATGCGACCAGTCGAAGATACCATAGAAAACATTCGACTTACTAATTTTGCTGCCCGTCGGACACTCGGAGCCTCTTTTACGGAGAGTGAACGAACATAGCGCGACATTTCTTCGCGTAGCATTCCGCATTTATCGTCACGACTAGAGAAAGCGCGTGGGATGCCGCAGCGTGAACTTGCACGATAACAAAAAATTTGCCGTGGTTGAACGCGGTTAAACCAAGTTTGTTGAGCGATAGCAAGGTTTTGCTTGCTTTGAGAAAGGACACAGACGCGTTGCCGCGCCGAGGTGCGTCTGATAAACCAACTTCTGTCCCCCTCGTACCATGCCATATGCTATACATATCTCGAGATAAAACAGCACTCGGCTTGCAGTACACTCACAGTACGCGTGCAGAAAATGATGGGGTTTTACGGGGTTTTTTACGGGGTTTTAAATTATGGGATTTTACGTGCCAAAACCACCATCTGATTACGAGGCACGCCGTAGTGGGGGATTCCGGAAATTTCGACCGCCTGGGGTTCTTTAACGTGCACCTAAATCTAAGTACACGGGTGTTTTCTGCATTTCGCCCCCATCGAAATGCGGCCGCCGTGGCCGGGATTTGATCCCGCGACCTCGTGCTCAGCAGCCCAACACCATAGCCACTGAGCAACCACGGCGGGTGCAGAAGCTTTGCACGTTGTTTGTTCACCATACCCGCTGTGGTTGCTCAGTGGTTAGGGTGTTGGACTGCTGAGCACGAGGTCGCGGGATCGAATCCCGGCCACGGCGGCCGCATTTCGATGGGGGCGAAATGCAGAAAACACCCGTGTACTTCGATTTAGGTGCACGTTAAAGAACCCCAGGCGGTCGAAATTAATCCATAGTCCCCCCACTACGGCGTGCCTCGTAATCAGATGGTGGTTTTGGCACGTAAAACCCCATATGTTATTATTGTTCATCATGATGAGCTGCTTGCAGTGCCCGCTCGACGGGCACTGTTAGCCGCCTCATTCGCGTCGAACCACTCTAAAGGACGGGCGAATTTATCCTGAAGAAAGTCATGCCGCGACGCGTTTGACGCTCACACATGTCTTCACCAGTTGTATCAAAGTACTGGCCAACCTGTTAAAGAATACAGGCTGGCGTACCTCGCAAATATTGATTACAAACGGCCTGCGCGTCGCATTGGCGTGTTGCCTTCGCGTCGGTAAATGGGAAATGTGATATTACTACAAGTGAGCAAATACGCGCGCGAGAGTAGGACGATGAGAAGCCACTTCAACACAATTAAGCGACAAAAAAAATAATAAAAAAAATCGCAGCATATCCACGAAGTGAATTATGATGAGTGGGCGAAGCACCGGGGGATCATTCGGGTAAACCACAGCTACGGACGAGAGATAAAGAGAGCGCGCGTCGGGAACGAGAGAGAAAATTACACCATCTTCCCGTAGGGGAACCCTGAGTAGTATGCGAAGCAGCCATGGGGTCGACTCAAGGTAGTTTTATCAGCTGTATAAACTTGGACATGCAGCAGCACCAGCAACCCGCAGAACTGTTGTCAACGCCGTCAGCGTTTTGCCCGCGTTTACACCGAACGCGCGCAAAGTGGTACCGGAACCGGAAGTGGAACCGGAACCGGAACGCCATCTAGTGAACATTTCATAAAACTACAGGTGGCTACATACTACTACTAATACTACAGAGGAGGGAATGACTCACGCCCTAAGAGCTTCGCCCCCTAAAATAATAATAAAAAAAAGCAGGGACTGCCGTCGCGAGAGACTGCTTGGTCAGCGGCGGCAGCGTGCACGTCTTGCGCGTCAAATTTAGTTGAAGGGACGGCGACGGCTGCTATAGAGGGGTCGCTTACTGGAAAAAGGTCCCCATTAAGGGGGTCAGTCATCGGCACCCTTGGGCTTTCGCCTTCAAGTCATCTTAGGGATAACATAAGAGACCGAGGGGATTTTTGCCTTCTGTTTGACGACGCTAGCGCCCTGTTTATGTGGCCTATACCTAACAGTAACAATCGAGATAAAGATCTATATCGCCTTTGAAGTCCGATTTCAATTGCTGATCGCCAGACGAAGGGGGCGGTGCTCCCCGGCCGTAGACGGTGCTGCCTACCGTCTTCGCACCCCGGCCTTAATTAACGAAGAAAGCCACTGCTTGTGCGTCCTTTCTCGATGTCAAAGAGGCATTTCCTTCTCATCGCATTTACCAACAGTTACGGGATATAAAGGCAGGCTTACTACATTTTCCTGCTAGCCATGACAGTTATACCGATGGAGTCTAGTTTAGCATAAAGTATGTCAACGATCTTGTATAAGATCGCAATAGTGATTCAAACGCGTTTGAAAGATCAATAAATAATGCGCCAGCGACATTTCCAGTGTCAATAGCTGGCCTAGTTTTATCTGTTAAAAATATAGTGCCAGCTCAGTTGAATATCCCTCCCTAAACCCAAATTGATTCCGTGATAAAATATTAAATTTTGACCAATAGCCTTGTAAGCGTATTGCGATTAGTTTCTCGATAACCTTGCTAAAAAACGAAAGTATAGCAATCGGGCGGCACTTTTAGGTTAGACGCTTATCTCCTTTCTTGAAAACCGGGATTATTTTGGCCTTTCTTACAACTATATTGGGATCGAAGATGCCTGTTCTAAATATAAGAGTAACTATGAAGCAAAATATTTCGGATATTGAGCACACTATCAACTTTGTGAGAGACTGGTTGAAATCATCAAGACCATGTACTATCATTTTTAGGCTGCAAATGACTGCATATAGATACTCGGGTGACACGGGATGAAGAAAGAAGCTATGAGGCGCACGAGAGTAAATGTTAGTTAGTGTATATTCATAGACTTGCTTGTCTGCACAGAATGAATTCATTGAAGGCATTTGCTATATCCAATGATTTATCAAGAAGAAGATCCCCCGACTGCACCATGGTTATATCGGTAAATATTACAATTGGATCGACCCAGAAATTCGTTTAATAGCTTCCATTGTTTTTTGACAGTCGTTGCCGGCACAATAATTAATCTCATTTTCATAATATTAAGTTTTTGCCTGTGTGAATATTTCTGCCATTATAATATTTCTTGTACTTTTCGTGTAGTGCAAGGTTCAATGTTTTTTTTTTCTTTCTTTCTTATCTTTTTTTCTTTTTTTTTTTTTCCTTTCCCGGCAAAGTGTTATCCTTTTTCCGTAGACATTTTAACAGACTGGCGGATAGCCATGAATTACGAGGGGCTGAAAAAGTTTTTTTTTTTCCTTCTTTTTAAAAATTATTTTGCAATAAACCAGTGTGGCAGAGTCTGCAATAGCGTTGGAAATAATTTTCGAAAAAAGTTTATAGGCATTTTCAGGGTTATCCCATAGCAATACTGGGGCCAGTCTGAAGCAGGAATTAACTCAACAAATAGTGACGGACTAAACTTTTTAATGGTGAAGCTTGTATCAGTACCACATGGAACAGATGTTAAACACTCGAATACTGGGTAGTGATTACTTATTGAAGCTTCGACAACATAAGCGCCATTGACATTAATTGTCCAACATTAACATTAACATTAATTGTCCAGCAAGGTATCCAACGGAACAATCGTAAACAGGCAACGTTTTCGAGCATATAAACAGGCAACTGAAACTCTAATTGCAAATGAAAGAAATCAACACCTCCGCTTGAGAGCGGGCTGTGATTTCTGCAAGGTCGCACAAGTCTGCTGTATTTTTGTTGTTGTACTTGAGCCATTACTGTGGCCCAATAAAACATATTTATTGACAAATTTAACTAGACCCGATGCATTCAAAATTCATGATGTCACGGTGACGTGGAGCGGTAACTTCAAGGTGGGGTCGACACATGTTTCGTGTTTGCCTCTTTTCATGCTTCTCACGGTAAGCGTGGCTTCGTTTGTGTGCGTTGTAGAAGGATTATTTACTAATGCTGATGAATTTTTTTATGACAATGTCTTCTTTGGAGGCCACATCGGGTTCATGCGATCTCCGTATCTTGCTGGGCCGCTGATTTCTGACCATTTTATTTATTATTTATTTATTTACAGATACTGCCAGCCCTTACACAGGGCTATAGCAGGAGTGGAGTACGAACATTTACAAAACAAATATTTTGTACATTGAAAATTGTACATTGAAAAACAAAAAGGAACAATGAAATAAAATAACACCAAGAGGTAACAGCATTAACCGCTGAAGATAACATAGATACAACGTAAAGTATATTAGTTACAAACAAGGATATCTCCAATGTGTTTTGCGAAGAAATCAATTGATGAGGATGAAACGGCTTCTTCCGACAGGGAGTTCCATTCTTTGATAGCTCTTGGAAAAAAAGCTATACTTAAAACAATCGGTATGAATAACAGGAGGACGAATAAACATTGAATGACGATGCCTAGTGGTTTCACTGGAAAGAATTACAAAAAAATCTGTATACCTAATAAGAACATGATGATGAATTATTAGGTAAAGATATTTAAGTCTTTCATATTTAGTTCTAGCCTGCAATGGGGGTAGGTCTGCTTGTACGCATAGTTGAGAAGGGGAGTCCGTCCGCCGATATTTATTGAATATGAATCTGACTGCCAGACGCTGTATTCTTTCGATTTTTGATATATTTATAGCAGTGTAAGGGTCCCAGACAACATTTGCATATTCCACTATAGGTCTAATTAATGTTTTATAAGCTATACAGTTTTGTTTCTTGAGTTGCAAATGGCAAATGACGCCTCAGACACCAGAGCGACTTGTTGGCCTTGGCACAAACATAATCTATATGCTGGTTCCAGCGAAGATCACTTGTGAAAATCATGCCAAGATACTTATGCTGCTGAACTATAAGTTCATGATTATTAATAAAAATAAGAGTAGTTTAGGTAATTTAACTTTCTAGAGACTGTCATAACTACAGTTTTTAGCGGGTTTAGCACCATTTGCCATTCATCACACCATTTCTTTATCTTCTGTAAATTTGCGTGTAATTTATCCTGGTCACCTACTGTTTCAATTTTATTGTATATAATGCAGTCATCTGCAAAGAGCCTGATGGAAACGTCTATTTCATTCGGGAGGTCATTTATAAATAAGAGGAATAAAAGGGGGCCTAAAACACTGCCTTGGGGAACTCCCGACTTAACACATGAAATCTCAGAGCTTGTACCACTAATTTCGACATATTGCTCGCGAGAAAGAAAGTAGGATGAAAACCATTGTGTAATAGAAGCATTTTTGAGCATAACATCAATTTTTCCTAGCAGTTTACGGTGAGACACATTATCAAATGCCTTCGCAAAGTTCATGAAGATCATATCCGTCTGTCCCCGTGAGTTAATAGTTTCTGAAAGATCATGGGCTAATTCGATGAGCTGAGATGTTGGGGATAGGCCTTTACGAAAGCCATGTTGGTGGATAGATAACAAGTTATATTGATTAATATAATTTAACAGATGTTTCGAGATAATATGTTCAAACATTTTTGAACAGGTACTAGTAATTGATAAAGGGCGATAATTTGCTAAATTGTCAGCACCGCCGGTTTTGAGGACAGGAATCACTTTAGCTTGCTTCCACACCTTTGGTAAAAAAAACCACTATGAAGTGAAGACCGAAAAATTAATGCAAGATATTTAAAATTCCATTCAGCGTATCGATAAAGAAACTCGTTAGGGATGCCATCGGGTCCAGGGCTTTTCTTTATGTTCAAATGAAGCAAGAGGTTAAGCACAGCTTGTTCAGAAATTTCAACATCAGCAATAGGCGGCCTGTCGGATGAAAATTCAATACTCGGCATAATAACGTTATCTTCTGTGAACACAGATGCAAAATATTCATTAAAACTCTCAGAAGAAGGATGCTCCTTATATTGTGTCGTTGAGCGAGCATTCGATGATGGATTAATATATCTCCAAAATTTACCTGGTGCTATTTGAGATTTGAGACATAATGGCGGTATTGCGTATACTATAGCGCGCGAAATGTAGGGTAAAAAAGGACAGAGAAGAGAAAAGAGGGAACCACGACCAATTAACTCAAGCTCCTACCCTAATACGATTTGAGACCTACTTGTGCATGAAAAGCATAGAAAAAAGGCGTCGAAATAAAGCTTGGAACGAAAAAGATGCATCAATCCTAGAGTAGACTAGAGCTGTGTACGGAACCGTAATAATGCGTCATTAGCGCAATGAGGCCGAAATGAAACCCGGATGCACTCGTTTCAACTGCGCGTTACTAGAACCAAAACCGAAAGTTTGGCTTTACTCAATGAAAGTGATGGGCCGTTCACGGGATATGGACAGTCTAAAAACGTGGGCCGATTCCGGAGGTGTGCAGCTACTCTGAACAACAAACCACATTGTGCACTGATGCCCCCAAAAAGACTTTTATCTTTCTTCCACGTCAACCGCCGTTGATTCACATTTTATTGCGATAGCAATTATATGGACACTCCAAAGCGGATTTCTGCCGTCGCCGTCGCCGTGAGGTTCCGTATGACGTCAACGGCGATGAAATCGTCGCCGCGCTCCGGACGCTGTATGTGCGAGTGGAAGGGCGCGAGGGACGCGCGCTTTCACAGGGAGCGAACGCACGTCGAAGAGCAAACGCGCGTTCTGCGCGGTGCTCCCTGAAGGGCTGCAGAATTAAGTGTCTCTTTCCTCCTTACCATATATAGAGAGCAAACGCGATCTTTTCCGTCGCGTTGATAAGTGGTTCGTGAGGGAAAGGGAAAGGTTGGCGCTATCTTCTGCAGCCCTTGAGGGAGCACGGCTCAGCGCCAATTTAGGCTGCAGGGGGACGGGAGGGAGAGAGAGAGGGGAGGAGACGTTTAGCTGCGGCACAAAATGCGTATTTATATAAAAACGCCGCGCCCGTTCAGTGCGAACGCGGGCAAAACGCCGACGGCGTCGACAACAGTTCTGCGCGTTGCTGGTGCTGCTGCATGTCCAAGTTTATACAGCTAATAAAACTACTATCCTTACTCCGTATAGCTATCTACTAATTTGCTATCGCAATTGATGCTTCGCCTTTCGGGTGAAACTGCGACAACTTTTTTCTGTATATTTTCCCCCTTTCCTGAGGAACGCAAAGAGTTTTTTTAGAAGTTGCAAAAACTACCGTCGTCTCACGCGTGAACGGATGGCACTTAGCAAGTATGTATATGTAGGGAAACATATCATCTGAATTGAAAGCCGAAGTTGCCATCTAAGCGCCGGACCTGTAGCGTCATCGGCAGTATCATATGACGTCATGAGAGAAAAAAAAATCGGGAAGTGCCCATCTCACGAGGAATGTCGACGTTAATTCGATTAGCGTTGAAACAACATGCATCGACACACCGTATATAGACTGTCGAGACGTGTCGTGTATGAGGTGTGTATGCAGCCGAGCTGCCCTGCCGTGCTTCGGCCCTCTGGACATTCAGCGGCGCCAACGCCGCGGGTGACGCTTGTGTGAATTCAGATATTAGGCACAGGTTCGATTTCGCTCAGCACCGGAGAAAATGTTAATGTGTTTTTGCCATTGAAGAGCGGCACATACCTTTAGTACCACAAACACATGCATGACCCAATTTGGTCCAGCAGTTGGTGTTCGAACCCGATTCCCTCAGCAGAGCGGCCCAATGCTCTCTACCCATTGACCCAAATTGCGGGAAAGCGGTTAGAGACATATATATATATATATATATATATATATATATATATATATATTAGACAAAAAGTACCATAAGAATGCTAATTTGCATTAAAAAGTGTTAAACGACCCTGGTATAGGGCTTACGCAAGTCGCCTCGTTTGTCGCGGGCGATCTTAGTTGTGGGAGAATTGTATTGTTTATTCAGTCACGGTGGTATTCTGCAACTGAGTTTTCTTGCATATTTCGACGTTTCTAGAAAGGTTATCTGAGGGCGCAGCCTGATTAAATCTCCCCTTATGGATCCTTTTCGCGGAGCAGTTTGTTTTAGACAAACGAGATGGCGCTCACGGCGTCGCGCCATACCTCTACTCAGCGACCGCGCACGAATACGAAACCATTACCGCTTTTACCTTGCTTCTGTGCGATCAGCTGTCGGATATGCAACTGAGTTTTCGCTATCGCACTGTGCTCCAATCATGCTAGATTGAATAATGTGGTTTGAAGACGTGTGCAGTAGTTGGCTGCAAAAATAGTGTCTGGCATGTTAAGGAATAGAATGAATCTGTGTGGCCAAGTTCGCGGGCCGCTGCTGCAACTGTCCGAACGTGACGTCGTGATGTACGGCTTTCTTCGAGGATACAGAAATTTGCTTATCCGGCAGCCTTGTATCGCTAACCTTCAAATAAAGGGCTTCATCCCTAGAACGTCGGCAAGAGCGAGTACCACTCGTTAAACAATGACAAAGGGAGTAGCGCCGCTTCCTGTCATAGTAAGTTTCGCGCACGTTATCTATACAAATCTGTCCCAAAGGGCAGGAAAACTTACGGCCACTCTATCGCCGACGTATCAAGAATAAGTGAATGGGCGCACACTTGAATATATGCACACTGTATACGCACAATAAATGACGGACTACACCTATGGCGCACGAATGGTCGAAGCTGAATATTTCGTGACGGTCCACAAGAGTAAGCGAGTTACTAGCTGTAATATATATTTGCTACAAGGTATTACAATGTACAAAACAGCTACGTACGTTGCAAGCCTTGTGCGCAGCAAGAACAAATCTATCGGAACTGAGCACAGCCGCGAACGATTAGGCAGAAAATAATCAGATAGTGGCCGCACCGAGGAACTTCACTGAGTCAGAAACTGACAAGCCACTGCTTCAAAATATTTGCCGAATAAAGAACAAAGAGCAAAACAAACTAATCCTGACTGAATTCATAATCGGAAAGCTTGGAACACATTTAGCCCCGCTTTTAGAACAAGCACCATATACGCTGCTTGCGCCGCTTGGACATAGCTTAATCAGTTCCGAAAGCGCTTTTGAATGTTCTCTGAAGCTGTGATCAAAGCTTCGTGTCGTCCACCTAGTCACCGTCTACGATCCGAAAACAGAGGTTTCCTAAGTCGCGCTGGCGTCATACACTTCCATTGTAAACAAGGAGGCAACGGAGGCAGTTGAGGCAAGCAATGGAAGTGTCACCACGTGATCAAACATGGCAGCGCCCACGGGATCGCTGCGAAAAGGGTCAATAGTGTCCCATTCTGTAAGAGAGAGAGAGAGAGAAAAAAAGGGGCATAGACTCACGTTACGTCCGGAACAGATAAGCTGTTTTGGAGGGGGACATCTCGCACGCACGGCGTCCTGCTTCGCATAGAGCTACACTATAGTTCCACAAGCTTCACGCAGCTTCACAGTCACACCTGCGCGCCATCTATAGTGATGTATGGATTCCTGTGTAATGTCTTGCAGAATTTCCGCGCAAGCATTCGCAACATTCGCGTCAATAAATGCTAGCTCACTTAGGAGACTAGTAAAAAACGGTGTAGAAGGTGTCTTTAGCGTTGGCACGTTTGCCAGGCGTATGCCACACATGGCGGCGTTCAGACGCCGAGCTTTCTATTTTTTTTTTTTTTTTTTTTGGGGGGGGGGGGGGGCACAGCGTGCTTCCCAACTGTCGCTATACGAAGGCACGCCAGTGTAACACAACCAAATAATAAATATACATGCTCTCATTTATCTGCTTTCCGCCGTTCGCATTTCGATTGATGCTAGTGGGGCATAAAGCTACTAAGCACGAGGAAAAATTCGCACGTGCGCGCATCTAGCACAGGGCTATGGCAATTTTTTGAGTTTTGCTTATTGCGTTGTTTCTCTAGTGACTTAGAGAGGACACTGCATACAACTCAACTGAAACAGTATTTTACCGCACTATTCTTGATGAGACATGTGATGTATAATTTTGAGAGTTCTACAACCTGTATGTATAATGCACTGCTGCTTGCGAAATACTGGGACTCCGGAGACGTGAGCAGCAGGTCTGCCAGCGACACCTTGTGGGGCTTTTTTTCAACGCCTTAATAGCGTTGTAACGTTTTAAAGCGATCAAACAGCTTTATTTGTCTCTTTCCGCCATTTTCGCGATAGGTCGGTGGTGGTGGCAGGTATGTCGGTGGTCGATGGACGTCGGTCGGAAAACGTTCGCTCGCTCTCTCGCCCTCTCATTCGCTCTCTTTTCCTTTCTCTCTCTCTCGCTATTTCGTTTGTTCGTGCGTTCATTCATTCATTCATTCGGGCTATTCACTTACACTGGCAATAATCGCTCGATGGTTTTTGCATAACTTGTTTTATTCCTGGGCTGTTCTGGGCGAAGGAGAAGGAAGGTGCCGCCGTACATTGATTGCTGCTGCCGACTCCTTCACGCCAACAGCTTTGCGCCAAGAAGCTTGGAAGTAGAAAAGGTCACTTCCAGAAAATCTATGACCAATGCAGGAAACTTAATTTCACAACTTTCGGTTACGAATTTTGTTTCAATTTATTTCCCTCCAAATTAGTATTACTGCATTGAATACTTTCACCGCCCGATCCATGGGCGATTTATTGGAGTGCGTTGCGCCAGTTTACTCAGGGACAACCAAATAATGCAAGGCATCGAAAGGGCGATATTTAATTTTGAATTAGCTGAAACTATCTATCTGATCCATTCTGTAACCCTAATGGTCCACCGGTTATCCATCCTACGCATTACATGGCCTGCCCAGCTCCTATTTCTTCCGCTTAATGTCAACTAGAATATCGGCTATCCCCGTTTGTTCTCTGATCCACACCGCTCTCTTCCCTGTCTCTTAACGTTAGTCCTAAGATTTTTCGCTCCATCGCTCTTTGTGCGGTCCTTAACTTGTTCTCGAGCTTCGTTGTTAACCTCCAAGCTTTTGCCCCATATGTTAACACCAGTAGAATGCAATGATTGTACACTTTTCTTTTCAACGACAGTGGTAAGCTCCCAGTTAGGATTTGGCAATGCCTGCCGTATGCACTCCAACCCAATTTTATTCTTCTGTAAATTCCTTTCTCGTGATCAGGGTCCCCTGTGAGTAATTGACCTAGATAAACGTACTCCTTTACAGGCTCTAGAGGCTGACTGGCGATCCTGAATTACAGAATGGATACCAAGAGAAGGGAAGCGCAGTCGAGGTCGGCAGAAAACCAGATGGGATGATGAAGTAAGGAAATTTGCAGGCGCAAGTTGGAATGCGCTAGCGCAAGACAGGGGTAATTGCAGATCGCAGGGAGAGTCCTTCGTCCTGCAGTGGACATAAAATAGGATGATGATGATGATGATGATGATGATGATGATGATGATGATCTATCTGATCCTAAAGTTCCCGCGCATAAGGAGCGGCACTTGACGTCATCTGCAATGTCACTGAAAAAAGAAAATCAGTGGTGATTTAGTGGTATGACGCGAGAGAAATGCGTTAGCATTACGTCACACCTCTTTGAGGTCCCAGATCCATGATTTAAACCGCGTTCACCACATTACAAAGTGTTTTTCAGGTGCAGATCGCAGTCACGTGCACAATATATATATATATATATATATATATATATATATATACACACACACACACACACAGGGTGTTTCAGCGAACACTTTCAAAAATTCTTAAAGGTTGCCTGTGGCAGATAGCACAATTCTAGTTAATGAGGTGGTCTATTCGAAGAGGCGGACATTACTTGCTCAAGAAATTGAAACGCATAATCGAAAAATTATTAAAAACTCACCAATTAGGTTTTTAACTAATTACCTGATGTCCCATATTGCAATTTACAAATTGTAGCCGTGGAGTTCGCAAGACAGATCCACTTGGAACGAATTCTCGGGATGACACCAGTTTCGAGATAATAATTACCGAACTTTGCGGAGAAATGCATTGGCGTTCCAGTTAGTTGCTTAACAAAACGTCGCTTTATGCATTGAAGCACAAAATTAAGTGGAACGCCAATGCATTTCTCCGCAAAGTTCGGGAATTATTATCTCGAAACTGGTGTCATCCCGAGAATTAATTCCAAGTGGATCCAGCCTTGCGAACTCCACGGCTACAATTTGTAAATTGCAATATGGCCCATCAGGTAATTAGTTAAAACTTAGTTATTTTTTGTTAATTAGTCGATTATGCATTTCAATTTTTGTGCAAGTAATGTCCGCCTCCTCATTGACAAGAATTGGGCTATCTGCCACAGGCAACCTTAAATAAATTTTGAAAGTATTCGCTGAAACACCCTGTATATATAAAGTTAAAACAAGTGCAGGCGCACGTAGAAAAACAAAAAAAAAAAAACATTTTAATTTCGACGTTTCGGCCGGGGTCCGGTCTTCATCAAGAGTGCGAGTGCAAGCACTGAGCTCAATTTACACATTTTCTTTGTAACCAAAAAAAAAAAAAAAAAACGAGGAAGAAAGGTACGTGGTCTATGATCACAGGCACGTGTACATTTAGTGATGCCATGCACACCAACATGTGCATTGACTCATGTCAAACTCAACGGAAATAGGAGAGAGCGAGAGACATCAACCTGACTTCAAACTTGCGCATGCATACAGTGTCGGTAACAAAAAAAAAAAAAAATGTCGCACCTGATTTATGGCCAATTTCAAAGGCATGTGGTACAAAGGGTATGCAAAGGTACAAAGGGTATGCGAGGGATGGCAGCTGTCAGGAGAGTGTTTCCTGTCTTTTTTGTTTGAGGTTGCTTCAACCTTTGTATGACCACGAAGACTGTCAGTGCACCCCCCCCCCCCCCGCCTGGATATGGGACACCCGCACTGTGACCTCTACTGACCTCTGAATTCCACGAACTGCATTCTATGGTATTCTTTGTACAAGTGACATTCTTTGTATTTGCGGGCAAGCTGTTCTTTATACAAATTCTATGTGTGTATCAAAAATACAAAGTTGTCGCAGTTTCACCTGAAAGGCGAAGCATCAATTGCGATAGCAAATTTGTAGAGAGCTATACGGAGTAATGATATTAGCTTTATCAGCTGTATAAACTTGGACATGCAGCAGCACCGGCAACACGCAGAACTGTTGTCGAAGCCGTCGGCGTTTTGCCCGCGTTCGCACAAAATGCGTACGGCGTTGGTGACTGTTGCCGGAGCCTCTGATATAAATAGGCACTCGGTGCCGCAGCTAAACGTCGCCTCCCTTCCCCCCCCCCTCCCCCACGGCCTCTCGCGCGTCAGAAGAAGGCGCGTTTGCTCTACATATACGGTGATTGTAAAGGAGGAAAGAGACGCCTTCTTCTGCAGCCATTAAGGGAGCACGGCGCAGAACGCGCGTTTGTTCTCCGCCGTGCGTTCACTCCCCGTGAAAGCGCGCGCCCCTCGCGCCCTTTCACTCGCACATACAGCGTTCGGCGCTGAGCCGTGCTCCCTCAAGGGCTGCAGAAGATAGCGCCAACCTTTCCCTTTCCCTCAAGAACCACTTACCGCGGCGACGATTTCATCTCCATTGACGTCATACGGAACCTCACGGCGACGACGCCGGCGACGCCGACGGCAGAAATCTGCTTTTGAGTGTCCATATAATTGCTATCGCAATAAAATAAAGGATAAATGAAAAATTCTGCGACAAGGGGAAGTAGTAAACATCAACACAACAGAAGGGCGAGAAGAATTTGTAATTAATGATGCAGAAGTATGCATATCACGTATCAACATGCCGTATAGTATGTGCATATATGTTCGTCAGGAAATGCATAATGCAACCAGGAAAAATGTTCATTGGAGCACCAAAAAAGTGATATTCTTTGTGTTGGCGGGTAAGCTGTTTCCTTATACAAAGTCTATGCGTGTATGAAAAATAAAGTAAGAGATAAATGAAAATTATTTGACAAGATGAAGTAATTAACATAACAGAAGGGTGAGGAGAATTTCTAATAAATGAGACGGAAATATACACATCACTTCATAAGTATGCCATATTACACATGTCATATATAATCGGTAGGAAATGCATAAAGCAACCACGAAAAATATTCATTGGTGCACCAAACATGCCAAAATATGCCTCTTATTCGTGAGGCATGCATGTCAGCCTACCTATGCTTTCATTTATTCCATTTGAAAGTGAAATAATTCACAAGCTTCTCTGTCGTAGTGAGTGGGGAATCCTGGTTTCAAAATAGTGGCCTTAAATTTTTCGAAAGGATGGCCTAGTGTGTTCACATGTTTTGAGAGGGGGAGCTGCGGTGTAGATTTTACGGGTGGCATTCAAAACGCCGAAAATCAATGACGAATTATCGGAATTCCGAAATTTAAAACACCGAAAATTCAAAAAGCCGAAAATATGCAAAACCGAAAATTTGAAATGCCGAAAACTCAAGACATCGACACATCAAAATGCCGAAACATCAAAATGCCGGCACCACCTAGCTATAGTGGAAGATTAAGAATCTCGGCAAGATAAAGGTTCCGCCGGCCTTGTATGATGTGCACGCGCTTTCGCCCTCTTTCCTATAATAGCTATGGAAGGTTCCGTTCGCATGGTCCAAGCTTTCATAAAATAAAAAAATATATTTCTGCATATCTCATCGCATAGCAGAGCGATTCCTTGTTTATTGCATTTCAGGCAGATAAGTTGTGTGCACTTCCTCGTAGAAAAATTGTAACGTCGACATTGTCCCGGTTGACCAGAGCAGCTGCCAAACGATTTTCGCGTAACCTTTGCTTCTTGCTTTGTGAGCGGTGAAGTTGGCCTCTGACCGCTCCCTCGATGTCGACTCTAGCTTGCTGCCTTTTCATGGTGGTGATGAGCCGGAAGACGTGCTGTCCGCCAACCAATATCTCCCATCGTCGGTGCCATGCCTCAACGGCGTTGTTGCCCCTCGGAAATCCGTTCTGTGCAAGGGCATGCACATTCCAGAGGTATGGCGGGAATACCGGTGGACCTCGTATGATGACGGCGTGATTTCCCAAGCAGGTAGTGTTCCTCCCACCATCGCAGCGGGTCGGAGGCTTCTTGCGGGAAGAGTGGTTTCAAGGACGCATAAGCATCTCGTACTTCTCGGACCCACATTTTACATGTGATTTTTAAAGCGTAGCCTAAGAGGGGTGTCCGTTTGTCCGATGTATTGTGCGCGGCAAACGGTGCATTCGAGGAGATATACAACGTTGCAAGTGTCGCAGTTGTAATCCCCTTGGATTTTGAATGACAATGAAGACGCCATGCTTTTGGCCACATTAGCGGTATTCATCATGGGGCAGAGCCGGCATCGAGGTTTTGCGCATGGTGCGCAGCCTTTGAAGTTATCTGTTGGAGGACGTGACGTCGTCTCTGAGGTTGGTGGCCAGTCTGTATACCACCCGCGGAGGTTCAGGAACAATTTGGCGCATTTCCTCGCTCTGTAAAAGTATCGTATGATGTTTCCAGAGGATACGGTGTATGTTAGGATTTGATGCTCAATATGTGAGAATATCGCACAAAGAGCGATGGAACGAAAAATCTTAGGAGTAACGTTAAGAAACAGGAAGAGAGCGGTGTGGATCAGAGAACAAACGGGGGTAGATGATATTCTAGTTGACATTAAGCGGAAGAAATGGAGCTGGGCAGGCCATGTAATGCGTAGGATGGATAACCGGTGGACCATTAGGGTTACAGAATGGATACCAAGAGAAGGGAAACGTAGTCGAGGACGGCAGAAAGTCAGGTGGGATGATGAAGTTAGGAAATTCGCAGGCGCAAGTTGGAATACGCTAGCACAAGACAGGAGTAATTGGAGATCGCAGGGAGAGGCCTTCGTCCTGCAGTGGACATAAATATAGGCTGCTGCTGCTGCTGCTGATGATGATGATGATGTGAGAATAAGGTTAGTCCGCGAATCTGGGGGAGCTGGTTTGCTGTTGATGAGCGCGCGGCGCTCAAGGTTGTCTGCTTTTTGATTTGCGTCGCTGATAAGAGAGGATAACGCTGCCGTAGTAAGTCGTTACGTAGTTGTTCACAGTTCGATGTAAATGCTTCTTTTTTAGTGCATATCCGCTTGAAACGAAGAGCTTGGTTGTACAGGATTGCTGTTTTGCAATGTTTAAATTTACACGGCTACTGTGGAAATGCAAGTATTGGTGCTTATCAGTTGTTGTTTTTTTTTTTGTAGACTGATGTGATAAGCTTGTCGTTATGCACACTTACACTAACATCTAGAATAATTTTCTTAAAATTTTTTGTGCGCAAACAAACAGGGACGAAGAAAAGGAGAACACAAGGACGAGCGCTTTCTAACAACTGGTTTTATTTTCGAAGAACCACCTGCATAAATACCCACAGATCTGTGCGATCCAGTCAATAGAACACGTCAATAGCGCATAAAACAACACGTGATAAAATGCCGCTACCCGGTCAGCATAAAAACAGCAATGCGCATAACACAAGCACACAAGGCGAAAATGCGTTAAAGATATGACAGGAGCGAATTCTCTTTATCTAACAATGAAACAGAAGCGTACTAGGGCGACCTTTGAGACTAGACAAGTGTTCCCTTAGTCTCGTGTTAATGCATGTCGAAGTCTGCCCTACGTACACATGACCACACGTCAAAGGAATGTGATAAACAACGTTCATCGCGCAATCGACAAATTGGTTCTTGCGCGATGAACGTTGTTGATCACATTCCTTTGTCACATTCAAACAGGGGCGTAGCCAGAAATTTTTTTCGGGGGGGGGGGGGGGGGGGGGCAAGCTTCTGCTTTCCTCTACGTCACGTCATCGATAATAAATATAGGTAGTTTAAGCAGACTCTATACATGTATATCAAAGACATGATTTCTTCACAGCGTGTGCTTGTGAAGAAATTAAGTAAAAAATAAAGTAAGCT
Source organism: Dermacentor silvarum (assembly GCF_013339745.2). Lineage (NCBI taxonomy): Eukaryota > Metazoa > Arthropoda > Arachnida > Ixodida > Ixodidae > Dermacentor > Dermacentor silvarum. The sequence continues at coordinate 10,902,452 of NC_051160.1, forward strand.
CAGCAAATACAGTAAGTATATATACGACAGGTACAGTGGGCGTTTGGAGCAACAGTCTCTCATCGCGCCACTGAATGGACCAGTCTATGAAAACGCATCATTGAGACGACCCGCCCGATCGGAGCAGACATCATTAATTGTTAATTTCCGTTAAGCGTAGATGGCGTCGTCCTCGTCGGGGCGAAGTGCGTTTCACAAGTCAAGGACGGCTATACACGTGAAAATGCACGTGTGACCATGCTATACATACTCCCATAGCAATAGCTTGTTCGCTGCGTCTTTGCGCTAGAAAACTTAAATACGCGCAAAAATGCGTAATGCTTTTTTTTTTCTTTTTTTCGAAGCTTTCGTCGCCCTGCTCCCTCATACGAGAGGGTTGCATTTCCTGCGGCAAGTGCATGGGCCGCTGTGTCTTCCGCTGTGTGCGAGCGTGCAGCCGTCATTTGCCTTTACGTCAACAAATTCAGAATTGTACAGAACATTTCACCGCACAGCATATATATGGCATGTGTACGCATTTTAAGTAGTGCGTGCAACTCATTTCTGCTTCACTTACGCCGGTGCAAACAGGAAGCGGCCTTGTACCTCACAGAATCTCGACTGATTGGTGTACTAGTGATGCAGGAATGAACTCCGGTCTTGTTCAGTGCATAGTGCACATAATGAATTTCTCAGGACGCGTGAACTCCGACGAGAACTGTCAGCGCCTGCAACAATAGTTTACTTACGCTGTACTGCGCACAGCAGTAATTCATGCTTGTCGGCTGTCTGTTTCGTGCATTCTGTTGCGAGTCGGTGGAATTTCACTGCTGCCATCAACCCCTTCGTGTGTACATTGCTGGTTTGGGATTCCACAACAAAATAGCAACTACCAGCCTTCCGTAATTGCTGGTTTGGGATTCAGCAACACAACAGTAATTACCAGCATTCCGTAGGGGCGCAATCGCAAACAAGAGACGTTTCTCGCGCAGACTTAAGATCCTGCGCGAGCGCGGCCTAACCGGCACCTGAAGGGAAGCGGCGGAAATGTATACCGGTGATTTCGACCACCTGGGGTCTTTAACGTGCACCTAAATCTAAGTAAACTGGCCTCGAGCGTTTTCGCCATCATCTAAAATGCGGCTGCCGCATTTGTTGCTTTATTTGTTGCGCATTTGTTGCTTCAGAATGCGGCCCGCCACATTCTCGCCCAAAACTTCACAGAGTGTCAAAGCCTTGACAAACACCGTGACAGTTTTTTCCATATGCAGACATGATTCGCTGTAAATTACCAACCCAAACGGAAGCGCCCAGGAATGAAATAGTGATAGTAGCACCGGTTTCATGAATTATGTCAGCGCGAAGCGACGAGAACAAAGGGTGGGTAAGTGGGGGGAAGGGAGATTTCGGGGGGGGGGGGGGGTTGAACCCCCCCCCCCCCCCTGGCTACGTTCCTGGGTTCCTACGTGGATGTTTAATAATACATCTTTTCTTAGCATCATCCTTACTTTCAAACTTACTTTTGACCTTAGAACACACACTACCTATTTTGTTTTTTGCCGAAAACACCACTTTTACTTCGTAACTCCCAGCCACCTGTTAAGTCTGTGTGAAACGCCATGCACATACGGAATCACTGAAACCTTAGAAGCTAAATCTTTCTGTCTTTGATTTATTGTGCATGATTCTTTATCCTGTTTAAGCTTTTTCATTGGTCTAGAGCTTGGCGCGAGCATCACAGCGAGCGGGTACCCAGCCTTTCTCAACCGATCAACTTCTCATGAAATGCAATGTTTACAGTGTGCTAACATGACTTCAACAACGCTGACCTGAAACATGAAATGACTATACCATTCTTCGCAAGCCTGGAATGGTTAGAGGCATAGTTCATTAGCGGTTTTCCGGCTCGGGGCGAGGATGACCAACGTACATGTTCCGGTAGAAATTCTAACTTGACGTCAACAAACTGTGGCTTATTATCTACCGGTACTTCCGAAATAAACGTCAATTAAGCCCTTGCCCAGAGAATTAAAGGCTTCTACTACCCTATTCCTGAACGCATCCTTGTCTACATGACAGCCCAAAATCAAGTAATCATCTACATATCTGTATACCTTATATACTACACCTTCTAAATCTTTTGCCAGGTCTCTGTCTATATGCTTCCCAAAAAATGCTACTAAGGATGGGAGCTACCTTTGACCCGATGCACACACCCCCTGCCTGTATATAGGTTTCATCACAGAATCCTACGTGTGTATTCGCTAAATAAAAATGCAGAAGTTCAAGAAAGGATTCAACAGCCATCCCGCAACACGTATGTTATATATATATATATATATATATATATATATATATATATATATATATACATATATAAAGAAATAACGCAGACTAGGACACGCGATCCTGAACACCACTGAGTTGGTTTGAGCTAGCCTCCTAGCACACACTGTCGTTTTTAAAACATTGGCTACTTTTAGGTGGAAAACCCTGTACATTATATATATATATATATATATATATATATATATATATATATCAAACCAACTCAGGGGTGTTGAGGATCGCGTGTCCTAATCTGCGTTGTTTTTCGTTTTGCAAAGCCAATTAATTATTAATTAGTATAAACTAATTGCCTAACTTTTTAAATATTGCCTTCACCAAGAAAGTGCCACGACCAAGACAAAGAAACCTTTAGATTACTAATTAGACTTTGTACACCAAAACAGTCAATTAAAATTGGGTCCATTAATGGATTCTGCACCGGGTGAAAACAAGGGAGGGAAACAGATGATTGCTGAAAAAAGGCCTTAGAAAAGGCGTCACTAAGCACTTGGGAACACTGTAATGAAGGAATATGGCCGCGCCGCTGCTATCGATAAGAGCTATTGTTTTATGCTTCGGACCAACAGTGATGTTCCAAAATTTTTTGGCGTTATCAGTCAACGATGTCGGAAGCGTGCTGTGGAAAAATACATGCTTGGCGTCTTTCAATGTCAGTGAATGAACGATATAAATCCTAGCGATAAGAACAGCTGTTCATTTTGGCTCTGCGAAAAATTTGTTTTTTGCTTTTTTTTTACTTAAAAGAGGTTTTAATGAGGCAGTGAACTACGGGGAATGACGCTTGCCTGATATATATGACGCGTATTAGTACGTAGTTTTGCACGAGTATGTGAACCTTTTCATCAAAAAGGCACCAATTCGTTTCCTAAGTACGGTTAGTAAAATTTGGCATGTATTCATCTAAAAACGTTTCCAGTTCTGCATTTATCGAAGAAAAATCTGCGCTCGAGTGATCTGATAAATTTGGGATTAGGTCGCATACGTTTGTTAGTGTTTTTAACCTCAAATTGAATGAAGGAGTGGTCACTGAGACCCGGCAGAAATGTCAGTGAATGAACTATATCGGGAGACGTAGGTAGAACAAGATCAAGAATATTTGCGCAAGTAGGTGTGGTACGGGTTGGCCGAGTAATTAGTTGAGAGAAATTGAAGTCTGCACACAAATTTATAAAGCTAATGGTGTCGGAAGACCAATCCAGTGTGGAGGGCACTGCACCCGACCAATTTATTTTTGGCAGGTTGAAATCGCCAACTAAAAAGAGTGGCGAAGAAGGAAATCTAAATAAAATTCGGTTGAGTACATCGTGAAGGCCGCTACAAAATGATGTTGAAGAATTTGGAGGATGATAGCATGCACAAAATATTGTATCTCGATTATTAATATGAATACAGGCGCATATGATTTCTAAAGAGGAAACAAGTGGCACGTATGGAGATAGTCAGCTACTGCTATTAGAAAACCTCCCCCTGTTCGTTCACCACGGTCACATCGATATGTAGTGAAATTCTTTTCGTAGTTTAGTATTTCGTCATTAGATATCTTAGAATTCAGCCAGGTTTCTGTGAGGACCACTATGTCTCCACTGCACGTGTCGACGAGATTACACAAATCATCACGTTTTTTAACAACACTACGAATGTTAGAGAACAAAACACATAACTCATGACCACAAGCAGATAGCTACGCAGGGGGCTGTCCGGCTGGCGGGGCGTTACTGTCAAGGTTGTGTGTCAAGGTACTGTCAAGCTGGCGGGGCCCTTAACGCTATCGCTTTAAGGGCCCCGTGTCGCAGGAAATCCGGCGTCGGCGTGGATGTCGGCGTCCGTGACGGAAAAAGTCATCCACAACCACCACATCCGCAAGGTATTTGTGCTGGAGAAAATCATTCCGAACCACCGCGGCCGCGCAGGCCCTTCGTTGTGGTGCAAGGTGTTAGTGAACAAAAAGCTAATTTCTCACAGTGAAATCCGTCAGAAAAATGGTAAGGTACAACTTAAGCACAACCTACAGAGATGTGGCGTCGGATTTAGTTCAATGTACGAGAAAACATAATTTTGTGACGAGGAACCTCAAACACAAACCTCTTTTGCCAGCATTTCTACCATAAAAACACCGGCTCACTCGGGTAGCCTACTTGCGAAAATCTTAACCAGATGGCGCTGGCATCATCGGCAGGTACGTGCCTTACTATTTGAGGCTCTATAGCCGGTTGCCTAAGGACCAAAACATACGGGAACAAATATTCGGAACTAGATGATGCATGTGTATGCTGCAGTAAAGATCCAGAGACCACTCAGCACATCCTAATGGAATGCGACGGGATCCACCCAGCGAGAACCGTACGTAACGTGCAACTCCCAGAAGCGCTTGGGTTTAAAGTGGAGGGAAGCATCAACAGATCAGCCGTAGAGATAAGCAAGAGACGATTAGAGTACAGGTGGGAAAAAAACAGGGAAAAGATGGATGTGACCTGATCTCTTAAAATCATAGGTAGCGGTACAAGGTAAATTTTTGAAAAAGAAAAATAATAATGCGAGGTATACAAAAAAATGTGGTTGATCCCTCTTATATAGGAATCGGTATAGAACACGAAAGTGAAACGTGTCTTCACAGAAGTAGTGTAATGTTTATTGCACATTGATATATAATGTCTATTGGTGTTTTGTGGCTAAAGCGCCCTTAGGCGTTGATGCACCCACGCTGACGCCTGGTGGCACGTCTCCTCCATCACGACTACCAACGTCGATGACCATGAGCAACCGTCGTGCATATGGAAGCTGCACTACGCTGCACACGCTAGCACAACGCGAAAGACGAAGCACGTAACTGACACACTAATACAACGCGCAAGACAAAGCACGTAACTGAATCGTCACCGAGTCAAATCAGCGCGTACAGCGCGTCGTAATTGCAGCCTCCGCGATCAACTTCAGAAACATTTTCAGAGCTAATTGCGGAGGCCACGCTCCGCTGTGCTGAGTACGGTGAACGCCACCTAGGTGGCGTTGGTAGTGCTTCTTGATGCCAGCGTCCCTTCGAATGCTGGCATCGAGGCGTCGTAGTGCTGAGACCACCGAAGCGTTCACTGTCGGTGCGCGTTAAGGCCGGAATACATGAAGCGAATAACCGGCGTCCGAGCGAAGAACTTCGTCGGGCGGCGAACGTCCGACGGCCGGCGTCAAGAAATTTGCCGTCCGCAGCCGATCTGCCTGTCCAAACATTTTCGTCGGGTGAACGCCGCCGCCGGAAGCGTCTAGCGCGCAGCGGTGGACGACAGCCAATCAGGAGGCACTAGTTCCGGTCGCAATGCATGCTGGTGTTTCGCGCGCGCGCGCCTTTTCGCGTCGTCTGCAATCGCGTTGGTGTTGCCGTGTCTGCATGTCTCTGCACCGATTGAGTACTTCCTAGTATGATCTCTCAGGAATCGCGTTGTATTTGTACATCCCATATCCGCTGATCTGCGAGGAAACAGACAAGCAGTGCAAGCTCTCTACAACAACCTTCAACAGAAATCTTCTGATCTCAGAGGCCACATGCTGTCGTCATGCCTATCTCCCGACTTCCCCGATAGATGGCGCTGGCATCGGATATTTCTTTCGCTAGGCTTAGACGCGTTCGAAACGAGAAGCGATCTCGAAAACTACTCAAGGTTATCCATAATACTCTGTCGTCGAAGCGGCCTGAGACTAAGCGAAAGCCGTTTACGCAGTCATTTGCTTCCAACTAAGTGAATTCTACAAGGACAACGCCAAATTCAGTTCGAAGCGGGCGGCCGGGACCGCCGCCAACACGGCGGCCAACGCGCGGCGGCGTTCACCGCATGTATTGCAACACAGCAAACATCCTGCGTCGTGTCGCCGCGTCGTTACTTGACGCGTGAAGTTCGTCGAGAAAGTTCGCTCCATGTATCCCGGGCTTTAGTGTCATAATGCAGTACTTCTCTTTTCTGCTCGTAGGCGGCGGCACCGCCCCGAGCAAGAGCGCGGGTACACGGAGGAGTGTTAGATATATAAGGCGCGTCTGTGTAGCTCTCTGCAAATGCGTTTGTGGCGCAATGGGTTAAACGCTCGGCGATCTATCGTCGCGGACCGAGAGGTCGTGGGTTCGATTCCTAAATTTTGCATGTTTGTGGAACTTTTTCTTCTGGTTTCTTTCTTTGTATTATGTTCTATGACGTATTTCCGTGACGGAAATACGTCAGTGAAGTCTTGGTGGACCCCGGAATAAAACACTTTCGTGTTAAAAATGCTAGATAAAGAACATGTATAGTATACCTGATTAAATCAAGCAGGCTAGGTGACTACTTGTCGCCGCCCCGTTTCAAAGGGGATGCCAATAAATCATAATCATCATCATCAGCATCATCATTATCATCATCATCATCATCATCGGTCAAATAGGTGATCCGTAAAAGAGCGAGGGATTCTGGGATGCGCCGTCTGCTCGCTGTTTCCGGTTCGAAGAAGCGCAGCCGCCGCCACCGCTTCGCCGTTGAAGCCTATTGGTGCACTTGCAGTCCGGCTTTGTCACACTCGAAGATTACCCGGTTGCAGGCGCCTAGCAAAACCATGGTCGGCTGTTCAGCCGTTGGCTGCTCAAATTCAAGCGTTAAAGGTAAACTCATGTAACTACTGCCTTGCAGCGTCCCATGCTGATTCAGCTGTGCACAAGCATCAGATCGAGGCATGGCTGCCACTTCCAAAACTGAACCATCAGTGAACAAAAAGAAAGTGAACGTACAGTGGCACTTATCAGGCGGCGATGAGCTGTGTAAGGGCCGACACCGGAATGATTCCCCAATATATTTCTATCTCTAACATTGACTCAAGCAACAATAACTATTTCAGTACTCGCATATAGAGGCATTATGAAACATGGTTTTACGGTGCAAATTTAAATGGGGCACAGCGAGATACATACATAATACTCGTAACAGATAGAGATGATGCGCAGCCGTAATATGTCGGCGATAAGGTAATTTCCACATCTTGTTAACAAAAAGCGAAAACTTCTAACTACGTACCACTTCAAATGAACCTCGAGTTTTGACCAAGAAATGTCGTTAACATTTTCAGCACTTCATTTTCTAATTACGCTAGCTGCGCCGTTACTGACGATATCGGTTGTAGCGACGATCACAGGGCAGTATTTACCAGGCTATTATAGTCATCGCCTCAGCACCAGATTTTCTAAGTAATGCTTCTATACGCTTGATAAAATAACGGAGAAAGATAGCTTTTTCATCTGTCTGACTGACCCGCAGGCAGAGAAGCCAGTGACTGTGCGTCCAAGCAGCGGCAAATGTCGCAGAGCTAAACCTGGCACTGGCAGAACCAAGAAAGGTCGCCGAAACGAAAATCAGAGTTCGTTTATGAATAAAAGCGTATCCTTGCCTTTCTTGGCTCGTCATCGTCGCGCTCAGAGTGAACTAAAACCTAGAAATCAGCTGCATTAATGGTACGACATTGCTGGTCGACAAAGCTGACGGAAAGCTTTGCATGACAGTTAAAACCGCGTATAAGACACGTGCGCCGGGCATGCCGCCGACGCCGCCGCGTCGTCCGTCGAACCGGAAGCTGAACAGACGGCACGCCCCACAATTCCCTGAGATTGCTTGTTTTACGGGTCATCTATTGGGACTTGCCCTGCCAAATACGTTTGGGACACGCGCGCCGCGTCGGGGAAATAGCAAACAATTAATAAAAGAATGGAAAAAGTTCCCAGGGTCCTCACATTTTAACATCCCCTGGAAGAACGTCTTCCCAGCAATGCATTTCTATTTAAAAGTGAAGCCGACTTTAAGGGAATCGGTGTAAGCTTGGTCTTTGTAAGCTGGCTTTCCCACGTTCTATGTTGCTGTGAATGAAGCCTACTTGCCGGTTGCGAATGATGCGATGCGAACCGCTCCCTATAACGCTACCGTGTTCTACTCTTAAAGGCGAAGCTTATGCGTCCTCCAATTTTTTATGTGATATTCGCAGACGCTGTCTGATGCTGAAACGTAGACGTAACGCTTATTCTTTATGAACAACTTGTTCTGACAAACAGCAAACTTCTCTCCACTTGCTTGTCCAAATTCAAATTTTTTTTTACGGGAATTCGAAGTTGACATGCAAAAATCTTCTGTAACACTTACCCCAAAACTTTTCATTTTTCTTCTGTCGGAAAAAATAGTTTCCCGAATCTTAAAGTTCGAAAACTTGACTATGAAAGGACGAGATCGATTTGATGAAAATTTACCTATAGCCGATGCGCGCGAGCTATTGCCTCATTGGGTAGTTGAAGGCTCATTGCAGAAAGCAGCGTCACACACACAAGCTGTTCAGACGTAGTCCATGTTTCGCTTTGCGTGTCGGTTAAGCCGTGGAAAATTAGAGTATCGCGTCGTGACCTGTCTTCGAGGGCGTCCAGTCGTCAATGAAGTGCCTCTGCTTTATTTTGAACGGCCTCGGACACTTCCTGGGCAATGCCAAGCGCATTGGGGGCTTGCGAAGGAGCTACTTTTTCTTCAACGGCAACAAGTATATCGTTCATACTAGTCATCTGACACTCAAGTTTTGATTGCGTTTGTCGGACTTCATTGAGCTGGGAGAGTATTTGGCCATGGTTCTTGTAAATTTTTTCGTTTAACGCTTTCAAACGGCAGACGACGCAGTGATTGAACTAGCTAGGATCATGTTTAGGTGGCCCGAGGTTCAGTTCAACATCGCCGCTTAAGAGCAATAATTTTAGCACATATATGTATTCACAGCTCATCAGATAGGAACACACTTGGGCACGGAAAGAGTAGCAGGTTGACATTGCTTGTGCGTTTACAGTGCAAGGGAGGACATGCACTAACCTGCACCAAGAAACAGCAGAAAATTTGACGTTTCTGCATAGCTGCTGCTGTTCCATGCCCGCTGAAGGCGCTCGGCGATGACCAGTGCTTGACTGGGCGCGATACACTTGGTGACTGATGATGGAGCTTGCGCGACCAAAGGTGCGGACCACTTGAAGGCGAAGGCTTCGTCCGGTGGTACCGGGCAACATTGGCTCATTCGGGACGAGTTGCGCATAGACTGTAGAGGCAGCCGAGCAGGTGACGTAGGGCACTCAGTCGATAGCAGACAGAAATCGCGCTGCAGGCCGCTCGGTTCATGACAAAGGCCGCTCGACGATAACATCTGCACCAAGAAACAGAAGAAAACTTAACGTGTCTGATCGCTGCTGCTGTTTCATGCCTACTCTTCAGGTTCCATTCGTAAAAGCAACATTGTAATGATTTTATGCCAATGACTTTTAAAGACAATAGTCTTCCTTATGTTACCTAAACGCGAAAAACTTTGTCACTCGATTCAACCGCCCGGCAAAAGCCAACCAAGCAACTAGCACTGGTGGCATGGGGTCATACACGTCAACATTATACAGCGCAAAGGAAACCTCAGGCCTATTCGAGGCAAAATATATGTACATAACCGTGATCCGCAGCGCTCATTTAATTAAGAATACACACTGGACTGGTTTTTACGTTAGTAAATGAAAAATCAACGCGTTAGAAATGGTGTCGAAGAGACGGTACGCGTTAAAAACAAGCCGACTGAAGCCGTGGCTCTGTAACCGGATTTAAGCCAACAGTAATAAAGGAAGGAAGGAAAATAAGAGGTGAAAGGCAGAGAGGTTAACCAGGTTATCTGCACAGGGGGATGGGGTAAGGGCAGAAAATATTAGAAAGCAAGAGAAAAAAAAAGAAAAAGAAACGCATCAGTCCGCACGTATATTCTATAGTTTTTCACTAAGTCCTGATTCTCTTAAAAAGCGTACTAGCGCTTTTAAAGCAGTTCGTTTCGACGTCGGCTGGGACCAGGGACCAATAATTCTGGCTTCCGTAAGGGGAGGGCTGTCTATCTTGTCGAGCGTGGTTCTGAGGACTTTCCTTTGTGCACTAAAACGACGACAATCACACAGAAGATGTGCTATCGTCTCTTTGCACCCGCAAGTTTCACAATCTGGACTTGTGACCATTCCGATAAGGTAGCGTTGGTAAAAGCTACTCCAAGCCATAGGCGACAAATGAGAGTTACTGCCCATCGTGGTAAGCCATGTGGAAGGCGGAGCTTCAGATTAGGATCCAGGGAATCAAAAGGCCATGTAATATCACCGGAGAACTCACTGAGTCACTATATGCCTCGAGTGTGCTTGAACATCGAGTCAGCCCCCATCTCGCCTCGCTCCAGTATCATTATTTCCGTCGGCACTAAAACACTGGCAGACGTAGGAGGCGCCGTCGAGGGTGACCAACATCTACTGCTAGACCGCGAAATTTGCGTTCGGAAAAGTAATCGCTCGACTGCATGGAAGAAAAGTGAAAGTAATGTTAACAAACTTCAGCCAGGATTACAAACACCTCAGCAAGGGCACGACGATCGCATAGATCGAGGAAATTGTGGGAGGCAGCAATGCGTTTGTCCTCAGATTCTGCCGCATCTACATCGACGGCCGTAGTTCCCGAAACAGCCTTCGACATCAATTAGAGTTTCCCCATGAGTAAGCAGCAACAGCTCAAAAGTCTTCTCCGACGAGACAAAGACTGCTTTTCAATGTCATCGAGGAATCGACAAACACCACTTGCTAAGCCTCGCATAATAGCCGAAGAATGCGCTCGGCCCCTCCGTCAGAGCCCGTACCGAGTTTCGACGCGGGAACGAGAAGCCATCAAGCAACAAGTCGATGAAATGCTATGCGACGAAATCATCCAGACTTCGAAGTGTCCGTGGGTGTCTTCTGTAGTCTTGATGAAGCAAAAGGGCGGAACACTGCGTTTCTGCGTGTATTATCGTCGGCTGAAGAAGATTACGAAGCAGGACGTATAGGCGCTCCCACGGATAGACGATGGAGTGGACCGGCTCTGCAACGCTGAGTATTTCTCATCGATAGATCTCAAGACTGGCTACTGGCAAGATCTCAAGACTGGCTACTGGCAAACAGATGTCGACGAGAGGTATCGCGAGAAGACCGCCTTCATTACGCCCGAGGGCCTCTACGAGTTCAAGGTCATCCCATTCGTACTGTACTCGGCGCCTTCAACGTTCCAGCGCGTGATGAACACGGTGTTAGCAGGGTTAAAGTGGCAGACCTGTCTCGTCTCCTTGGATGGCGTTGTTGTCTTAGCCGGGAATTTCGACGATCACCTTAGGCGGCTTGGGTCAGTACTAGAGGCCATCAAGAATAACCCGCTGAAGTGTGCCCGTGTTTACCTTGAAAGCGTCTATTCATTTTTTTAATGACTGGGACATCGCTCATGCACACCAGCGCCCGCAATTACAGTGAGACATATTTATATAGCAAACCGCCGTTCATTGCCAATATTCGCTGTTAAAATGTTACAGTTCGTCATTTCGTGAAAGTAGTCGCTTTGAAATTCCTAACTTGTTATGTCTAGGGTTACAGTTCAACTAGTTCACAGATATAGTGCGGGCTAGCATAAAGAGAACTTCCTAGCACCATCATTCGTCAATTTTTTCATGTGTTGTACAACACACTTTAGTGGATCCAGTTCACGTGAAGTGGATCCACTCAAGCTGGCCGATTTCTCAGATCAGCCAAAACTCAAGCAAAAGTTGAACGTTCTTGTTTTATTCACACATTTAGTAATGGAAAAAGACTGACCTCTCGCAGTGCAAAAGTGTCAACCTGCAGAAGCAATTTTCATTCACAACTGAAATTTGTACATAATAAGCGAAGATCCAGAAGATTTCACAAGTTCCAAACCAACGCGAAAATTATTAACCATCACGGCTGTCTCTTTTTTTTTCTACTTTAGCCCCTGACTGTACATGTCGACAGAGTAAAGAGGGAACAAAATGCTTAGCCCAACAAACACGCACTCAAGCCCTTTATTACATGTATTTCACCTGCAGCAGATGAGCTGCCGTCATGCCTAAAGAGTCGCGCGACACTGCACTTATGTCAGCCCACTCATGCTTGTACAGAACTGGTTTACTCATGCAAAATTAATACCTGTTCAGGAAATAGAGTGAAATACTTGTGCTTACTCGTTACCGTTAGGAAACCTGAAAAACGCAGAACTGGGCCGGTATTTTGTAGCGATGCCTTTCCGATGCTAATGCCTTTTCGCGCTTGGTCAGTGGTCAGAGCGATGGTCCGCTCACGTTATCAACGGGATCAGCCGGTCGTGAGCGGTGGATGATAAGACTAGCATAAAATAAAGCATAACGCATCGCTACAAAATACCGGCCCTGGAAATCCAGGTGTTAAAACACCACAGAGCCGCACAAGACATGTGATGCCCCGCCATTTTCGTGTAATGCTTCGTTGATTTGCTGCGTCTTCCGTTTCTTGCACGCCTCATGCACGCCTGATCAAGCTGCTCTGTCTTATCTTTCCCAGCTTCATGCTTGGCACGACAACCGAAGCAAATGACCGAGCGCGATACGACTTGTGATGTCGCTGAGCGAGTGGCAAGGGTGAGCGGAGGCCAGCTCGAAGAACGCACGAAGTCAACCACTTCCCGCGCTTCGCCCGATTTAAAATTCACAAAAGAGAAAAATAAAATTACTAAACCGAAAGAAGCGTTGTTTGCCGTTCACTCAAATTTCTTTATTTCTGAAAAAAACTTGTGAATGACAAGAAATGCGAACATCCACATCTATACTTCGTTCCACCAGATCTTAGCAAGCGCGCGCGCATGTTCCCTGAAACCGAAACTAGCACTCGCCTTCCGGGGGTTGCTGGGGTCGCCAAACTAAAGTCACAGATATAGCTTTCTCTATGGACATAGTCCGGCGATCCACGCGTGACGCAGTTAGGCTACGTTGGCGAACATTGGACGCTGCACAGTCTAGTGTGGCTGGCGCCGGAATAGAGCATGTCCTATCGCCCGCCGGAGCCGCTGGAACAGGGTGCATCGCGCGCTAGCTTGGCTTACCAGCAGCATGTTGACCTACATACAGTTTGGGTTCACTTATGCGAGCGCGTTGAGATGGTTGAGCTTGCGCCTTCGACAAACAACAAAGTGCACGCTCTCCGCGCACTTGTGCACTTGCGCTGCGGCAACAACTGATCGTCGCGCTGCTGCGGGTCACGTCTAAAGCGCAGGGTGAATTTTGGCGATCTTAGCGTCTCCGGCATGACGTATCCGACTTCACCGCCGCTTCCTGGCATGCTCGAAACGCCGGTCTCGCTTAGACCGATCAGACAACTACCGCCTTCTGTAGTAAATGATCATAAGCAGCCGAGACTCGGCACGGCCGGGCTAGAGGGGTCTACCCTCTATAGCCCGGCCGTGGAGTCGGTGCAAAGTGCGCGTAAGCTCACGGCCAGACAGGTCGAACTCCGGCCGTGATGAAGTTTCCCCCATTTCGCTCTGGCGGCCTCGCATTACTGCATCAATGATGCAGTATGACTTGCCGCCGCATCTACACCATGGCCGCCGCATCGCATTCTCCTGCGTGACAAATGCAGCATGTAGGTCCTGCTGACAGCGTTTCGGTGCTGTGCCGGAAAGGCTTTCGTTCGTCTACTTCGTCGCGTCCGATGTAGAGACATGCGAAATGTCTCGAAGATGATGCACTAGCGGAATTATGATCGCTCGGGAATATCACACTTGAATACAACTTACCTTTGGTTTTCGTGTGCTATCGCGGCTTATAGTGCTTATAGTCATCCCAAGAAAGCGTTTGCCAAGCAGATATTGCATGGGTAAGCGACTGTGCTGTTGAAATGTAGTTTATGCAGCTTCGTGAACTGCAATTTACATGCTTTGTGCGCGTTGGCTGGTCCGCGTCGCACTTGCCTGCTGCACCGCCGTGCACGTTTGCGCTTTGAAATCTGGGACAGGAAAGATGTATTCGGCCTTCCTCTACTCAGCGTTGTGTGCTGCGCAGCTATCGCTCGTGTTCGAGCACCCGACGGCCACGCAACGCGTTGGCATTCTTGCAACAGCTCAAATCACGTGTACAACGAGAAAGCACGCCGAGAGAGACACCAATCAACTTGCGAATGTTGAGCGAGCGACGCGCCTGGGCACCTAGGTGCAACTGAACGCTCAGAAGTCCCGTGTATGGTTCTCCAACTTCCGCCATTTCCGCATGGCTACCTCTTACAGGTGCACGCTTCGTCTGCTTAGGCGCTATTTAAAGGCTGCTAATAAAAAAAAAATTAAACAGTTGCCAGCCCCGCGGCTTTGCCAAGATTACATTGATAATATATGCTAAGCATCTATAGGCAATTTAGCCCAAGTGAAATTTCGTAGCAGTTGGTATTTTAAAGGACCCTTCAGGACGCCTCGCAAGATGAAGTCTCAGACTCCAGGAATTTGACACCACTGTCGTCTGCAAGTCCGGACGGAAACACTTTGATACCGACTGCCTATGGCGTGCCCCCCATTCACATACCGCCGCCGCAAGACGACTAGGATGACGACGCGTTCCCGGGAACAATAAGCGCGTAAAACTTTGCTGAACAGCAATGAACAGACCCGGAGTAAAAAAGCCTCGTCGAGTACTTGGAAGGAAACACCGACTTTGTCCCTAGTACATTTAGGCGAGGATTATCATCGTTTTCCTTGGAAAACTACGTCCTCGCAAAGAACTTCTCACCAGTCCGCGCCAACTATACACCGACTTTGTCCCTAGTACATTTAGGCGAGGATTATCATCGTTTTCCTTGGAAAACTACGTCCTCGCAATGAACTTCTCACCAGTCCGCGCCAACTTCCTTCTTGTTGTGCCCTCAGCACAACGTCCAGAGGTTCTGCACGCCCTACATGACGATCCGACCGCTGGACACCTCGGATTCTCCCGTATGCTATTGATACCAGAGAAGTATTACATGGCCACGCCTTACCGCCGACGTTGCCCACTACGTCAGGACATGCCGAGACTGCCAGCGACGAGACACAAAAACAAGGCCAGTGGCCCGGGATTACTGCAGCCGATCGAGCCACCTTGCCGACCATTCCAGCTGATCTGAATGGACTTGTTGGGGCTACTTCCGACGTCAACATCCGGGAATAAGTGGATCGTCGTGGCCACCGCGACTACCTTACCCGCTACGCCAAAACGAAAGCCCTGCCCAAAGATATACCGTGGCCGAAGTGCCGAAATTCTTTGTAGGGAACATCCTGCTGCGACGTGGTGTCCCAGAAGTCCGCATCACCGACAGAGGAATGGCCTTTACAGCAGAGCTCACCCAAGCCATTCTGAAATGCAGCAAGACAAGCCACAGGAGGAGAAATGCCTAGCACCCGTAGACTAATGGTCTTACGGAGCGGCTGAACAAGGCCCTCACCGGCATGTTAACAAAGTACGTCGGCGTCGAGCGCAAGACGTGGGGTACCTTAATTCCGTACGTAACCTTCGCTTACAACACGGCAAAGCAAGAAACAACGCAGATGACGCTGTACGTTTAATCTATAGTTTGCAGAAGGAACCTGGCGATGACGCTCGAAGTCATGGTGCCACACTTAACCGGTGAAGAGAGTCTCGACGTCGCCGCCTATTTGCAGCGCACCGAAGAAGCATAACTCGCCCGCCTGCGGATCAAGACTCAGCTAGCATAGGACGGACAGCCGACACCACAATCTTCGACGACGCTACCTGGGATACCAGTACGGCGACTGTGTTTGGATTGGGACCCCGATGCGCCGACGAGGACTTAGTGGGAAGCTTTTACGCCGCTATTTCGGGCCCTACAAGATCATCCGATGCACTGGACTATGAGGTCGTGCCAGACGGAATTTCGCTTGGATTGAAGAGCGCCCCTAGCGGCGGTCACCGAAATCACATCTGGTGGGTCGGTTGGTTCGGTGCTCCGTCGGTCGGCAGGTGTTACGGAGACTTTGATGTGGCTCCGAACGATGAATATACTGCGATAGCAATTATATGGACACTCCAACCGGATTTCTGCCGTCGGCGTCGCCGTGAGGTTACGTATAAAGTCCAAGGGCGATAAAATCGTATGCGCGAGTGAAACCGTATGCGCGAGTGAAAGCGCGCGGGGGACGCGCGCTATCACGGAGAGCGAACGCACGGCGGAAATCAAACGCGACCGTCGCGCGAAAGGCCGTGGGGGTATGGGAGGGAGGGAGGCGGGCCGACGCTGTGCTGCGGGCGCAAGGGCGCAAGGGGAACTGGCCACTCAATCTCCCACGCGAAAACAAAAAAGCGGGAAGGCAGCGCGAAAGGGAGGGGGGGGGGGCAGCTTCTACTCTGCCAACAACTGCGTTTGTACTTTGCCCGGCTGTGGCGGTCGCCCGCACCGTCTCTTAAAAACGATCTCCACACGGCTCTGACCTTTGTATGCGCTCTGCATTCCCCGCTCAGTTTCCGTTGAAGCGATAGACCGCACAAAACTTCGCCCGCTGCGGCGGCTGCGCTTGCTGCCAGCGTTTTGACAGTCGTTGTCTGCGGTCATTCAGTGTGATCTATTCATGTTTGCTTGCGCGCGCTGACACCACGCTTGTTAATTCAGTTAGTAAGCAGATGTGTCCAAGTTTATGCAGTCGATAAAGCTACTATCCCTACTCCGAATAGCCCTCTACTAATTTGCTATCGCAATTGATGCTTCGCCTTTCGGGCGAAACTGCGACATTTTTATTTTAGTGCGCATGTTTTTCTTCTGTGCTGTGAACATTTTCTGTCCATGAAGTTGACAATGTTTTCGCCGGCGGACTTTATACGATTTTTCGACACGGGCAAGCAGTGGACTAACGACCTAATTTCTGTGCCGCCGGTTAGCGACAGTGTCATTGACTTGCACTTCGGCGCGTCGAATCGGCAACTGCACAAAGGATGGGCATTCAAGGAAGAGAAGTACGTACGTACATTCGCCACATTGAATGCTGCGTTCATCAGCACTCGTCCGGGTGCGAGTTACAAATACTGTGAAGCATCTGCCTTTGCTCAATGAAGAGAGACAGGTCGCAGCACTTCGTGATGACGGGCAAACTTTTTTAAAGCTTCCTTGTGGACGCACACGACAGTGCTGATGGCGTCCCCCTTCGTAGTCGATAAACCCGCGCATTTCAGCTACAGTGCGCACAGACCACGCAGGTATGACAGCCGGCACTTTGCGCTCTATAGCTTCACAGAAAAGTGAATGCAGTAAAACAAAAAATAAATAAAATAAAGAAGGCCTTATCTGTCACAAAGTGGTCGCTGCAAACGTGAGAGTTGGCTGTCGGCTGCCACGCAGACCCGTCCTGACTTTTTACTGGAGTTGAAGCATCCTACGGCAGCGCACTGCTGAGGCATCTAGCCAGCGATTTCAGTATACCCGACGACTACGCAGCAACGAAAGAACAGGCGAGAGAACCAGCCGCATGGACGCACTGGCTCTACTGGCGACCCACCAAAAAACACGGCGGCCGCGTGCTTCCCACATTGTATTGCGCGCGCATGCGCAGAGAACTCTCATGAAGTCCATTACAGCGACGCCGCTCACGACCTGAAATAGTCCATGCTGTGTTCTTTAAGTCGTTCTACCAGCGCTAACAAACTTTGGGACTTTGTTTCTTTGTTGTATTGTTATTTTTTCTTTAGTAATGTGCTTTTGTGCTTCGCTCTTGTGTTTGTAGTATCTGGACGATGCTTTTAAGGGGGGGGGGGGGGGGGGTGCATTGACACGCATACTTCTTTATCTTTCTTCGGTCACGTACCACTTTTCACCGGCTAACAAATGTTAAACGTTATCGGTCGGCGCAGGACACGCCTTCATGAATCAGAAGTTTCTCGAATGTTATCGATAGTTCTATCTTTTGGCTGTTGTCGCCAAAGCTTTTGTAATCTGACTGTATACGCGGCGCGAATTGTGAGCTACTTTCTGGAAGCCACGCGATCACCAGCGATTACGCCCTTCGTCGAGTCATTTATAAAAGCCGATGCACTTGACCCGCAGATCAGATATTCGACGATCGCCGACTGTGCTCGCCGAAGTCGTTGTACATTTAGTGTAGCCTGTTTTTCTGGGCACGGGTTCGCCCAATAAAACGCTAGTTTAGTGATTCCCAGTTTTGCTGCTGTGTTCTTCATCTTCGCTACAACGTGACAATGCGAAGGTGAGTGAGATGGGTCGTTAACTGTTGGGTGAAAAAGAAATGCCTTTTTTGGGGGGGGGGGGGGGGGGGGAAAGACCTGTCCTGTGGCACCACTCCAGTTGACAAGGGCACCGCCGCGGTGGCTCAGTCAGTCATTTGATCGACAAATAGAGTTTGGGGCAGGGTATCGCCTGGTTCATGGGCGAAAACAGAACAAAAAGCTGTGTTCAGCACTTGGGGTACATTGCTATCAGGTGTAAAAAAATTATGGGGTTTTACGTGGCAAAACCACGATCTCATGTGCGGTGTCACATGTGTAATGTGACACCATTCATCACGTAGCGATATGGGCTTGGCAGGTTGCGGGTTTATAGTCTTCCAGAACTTTTTCGGGTTTCATATGTAGAGCAGAGGAAAAGAAGGTATGCTACGCTTGAGCTCCGAAGGACTCAAATTGTGTTTCGGTTTCTCGGTATTTATGCCAAGCTAATGGGGTATTCGGCAACTTGGTCGTACGGAATTGTATTTTTTTTATACGTCTCAGTGATCGAGCCGTGGGGATCCAGACTGCTCAGTAACTGTGACAGTAGGAATGTAGGTTTGAGTTATTATTATTTATTTATTTGGTTTGTACACATAATACAAGGACACGAAGGAAATAGTGAGGGAGCAAGCTTACAACTGCTACCGAGAGGTTGCTGCAATTTCTTTAAAAAAAAGGCACCACTTATTCTCGACGATTCGGTTGAAGGAGTCACCCAGGAACAATTCACAAAATTAGGCTAGGTCACCATGATTGATCTGTAATTACCTTTGTCGTAAAGCGTAATTGTCTTCCTTTGCTTTGTTGATTGTGGAAGCTGATACTTGCAAGTAGCGAGAATTAACAGCGTGATGACTCAGAGCAGCTAGGTGTACAAGCGAGGAAACGTTAGCAGGGTGGGACGGTAGGAATAAATTCATAATGCTTAGTATCAGTCGGGAGGGCGTTGCTGTGGTAATAACTGGTGACAAGCCAAACGCTAGGCATGACTTTACAGATGCAATTTCACTGTTTTGCTTAGCTGCTGTTAATGCCAGATCTGACGAAGAGTAACTGAACTTATTATCTTACGTTAAGTAAGCGAAGCGCTTCGTAAAATTCAACGACGTCAGCCTCCCCCCCCCCCCCCCCCCCCCCCCTTCCTCGTCCGGGGGTCGGTAACAAGTTCCTAGTATAACCGCTAGCGTGGGAGAGGGGGGAGGGGGGGGGGGGGGCTAGGAGAGCTTGCAACAGAAGAGCAAATAGCTCTAGATTAGAGGCAATATTGATAATACCGCATCGCAGGTGATCGTGAGCGGCAATCACGACGCAACCGCTTCGCGATAGTTAACGCGATCCCGGCGCAAAATGTCGAATGATGGAAGTTTCGAAGCTAGTTCACTGTCGTGAACCGATGGGTGAAGCCATGTTTTCTTCAGAGCTATTATACGACGGAGTTACGGGTTTCGATCAACTGTCACAGTCGTACTGAGTCACGCTTCGGAATGATATTTCCCGAGTTTGTATTGATAAGGGACAAAACATAGAGATTAGTACTTGGGTGCTTAAGGTTGCTGGCGTCTAGCTATTAGGTTAGTGGTACAACTACTTGGGTAGTGCTGTCGAATACGTAAGTGCAGTTATCTATGATTAATTTGTTATGGTGGAGCTTGTACAGCTTAGGCTTAGTCTAGGCAAAGAGCTGCACATTTCTATATCCTGAACCCTTCAGCTTCTTGGCAGATATAATTAGTTATTCATCCTTAAAATATCTAAGATGCACTATGAGTGGTCGATTTCTGTCTTGCTGAAATTGCCCTAACCTATGCAGTAGCTCAACTTACCGAGATCGCAAGGTGACACCAAGGTTAGTATTGCAAATATCTGTCACTGCGCCGAAGCCCCGCGTTCGGTGTCCGTGATACCGAAGAACCTTGGGTTAGTTCCTTGTGATCTGTCCGCAGAATGATATTCATGATATATTCTTGTTTCCAGGCTTTCAATACGATTTGCACTTCGTTCACTGATAGTTCAATGGTTGTCGATATCTGAGTTAAGTTTCGTTATCGAGGATCACTCGGCTTCAATATTTGACATTCATTGATTAATTTCAGCGAACGCTTTTCTCGTTTTGCGCTAACGTGGAGAGGATAGAATTAATTTCTCCGAGTAGAGTTGTCTGACTGGACTGCAATTCATATAGGGCCGATAGAATTTTATCAGTCGCTTGCGCATCGCCAAATGAAGTACTAGCTGCGCGGCGGCGTTTTCTTCGGTATCGCCAGCATGGAGTATATCATTTCTAGAAAGACTAGGACACAGTCATGAACAATCGCAAGAAAGCAGCTAGGGTTCTGCAGCACTACTAAAGGCTAAGTGATGAGTGTGCAGTGCGAAAAGGGGCAAAACTTTCTTCGCCAGCACAAAAAAAAAAAAAAAAAAAAAAAAAAAACATTCACCCCCGATACTCCCTAATGCGAAATTTCAGTGCAGCTCAATACGTGTTTTCATTTCGCGATATATTGGCTGTCTCGTGGCTGTCACAATCTGTCTCGTGCGGCACTTTGAAAACGGAGCGAAGTGTGGTGCGACTGGCTCGCTAATCTGGATAGCGCGAGAGCCAGCACGTGGGCGACGCGTGGGCGCGATTCACAGCAGCCGCCAAAGACAGACCTCCCAAACGACGTGCGCTACTCTGGCGCCATCTCGTAGGCATCGTCGCCTCGCTACACTTCTCACGCTTTCGCCATACCTGCCTCCGCTTTACGGCTCATGGTTCCGCCGCACGCTCCTCTCCGCTTTCCTCCTCGCGTCTTTCATCCCTCGCTGCGCTATACGCGTTCGCTTTCATCTTTCGCTGTGCTCGTTCGCTCGGTTACGCCACCGCCGACGCCAGCGCTCACCGCAGGAACGGGCGAATATGTGCTCTGAAAGCAGTCGGGCCGGTTTAGCGCAGGCCATCGTCGCATTACTGACGAGACCATGGTAAAGAGAGAGAAGTCGTCAGGGAAAGGCAAGGAGGTTAACCAGCGCCTCCTAGAATTTGGCTGAGCTACAGTGAACTAGAAGTATATTTTCTAGTGCACTGTAGGCTGAGCCAACGCCTCCCAGATAGCACAAGGCGTGCGCTCTTCCATCCATGACGTCATGCTACCATGCCAGACTGCCATAGAATCTAGTGGGGATGCTCCTGAGTAAGCCGCGGTGATTTTGACGTGACCGCTTTCGTACGGGCTTGACAGTGGGAATGTCGGTCCAAGTATAGCATGACGTCATAAAGCGTCATGACTTCATGCTACTGACGTCATTTATGACGAACATAAATGAGTTACTTTCTTAACAAAACGGCGTTTTATGCATTGAAGCACGAAAGTAGCTGGAACGCCAATGCATTTCTCCGCGAAGTTCAGAAATAAATATCTCGGAACTGGAGTCATCCTGAGAATTCGTTTCAAGTGGATCTGCCTTGCGAACTCCACGGCTGGAATTCGTAAATTGCAATATGGGCCACAAGGTGGTTAGTCCAAAAGTTCATTAGTGAATTTTCGTTAATTAGGCGATTATGTATTTCAGTTTTTTGTGCAACTAATAATGTCCGCCTCTTCGAGTAGACCAGCTCATAAACTAGAATAATGCTGTCACAGGCAACCTTTAAAAATTTTGAAAGTGTTCGCTGAAAAAGCCTGTACAACAAAGTACATGCACTTAGCGTAGCAAGTTGGCCATCATGCGATTTATTTGTTTTAAATCCTTTTTGACGAATAGGGAGAGGGGTAGGGAGTGTGGCGACAGCGCCTGTGCACGTGGCCTGCTCTTCGTCACGCGCGTCGTAAACGTGCCAGCGCGGCTGCAGCGGCGGTTGCGGCAGATGCAAGGGAGGTGCGGTGACCGTGGTGGCGCTTGTGTCGACGTAGTGTGGTGCCGTATGAAAAAACAAATGTATGATTTCATAATGTATGCAGCCCATGTATGTAGCCTAAACGGCTTCGCTGGTAATCTGGCACCATATGAATGTTGCGGCCCTACGAACTTTTTTCCTTTTCGTATTTTTCTCCGCCACAAACTTACAGCGCCCTTTTTCTTCTCCATCCTTCTGGGGTTTTACGTGCCAAAACCAGTTCTGATTATGAGGCACGCCAGTAGTGGAGGGCTCCGAATCAATTTTGAACACCTGGGCAACAGCGGCCTTTTTGAGTTATCGAACAAGCACGGTTGCAGGCAGATTGCTCTCATGTACAGTTTCCCTTTGCAAACCAGGTGTGGGCGTTCAGAAAATGAGCGTCTGTTGAATAGACGTGCATTATCTGCAGCTGCTTGCTTTATGACTTAAAAAAAAAAGAGGTAGGGGGACTGATGGTTAGGGGAGGGGTAGTAATGTTTGCCGGCATTCATTCTTGTTGTGACGTAGCAACGGCAATGGCAATCGGTAATAGTGGTAGTATCGTGTGCGGAATAGCCATAGTAGGGGAAGGAACACTGTTGCTTGCGCTGTGGCCCGGGAAGCCAACAATCATTGTACATTATGTTACACCGCAGTGCACTGTGCCTCCGAAAGATGCTGCTGATGCTGCTTCTCACCGTCAACCCGGCTTGCCTTGAAGGGAAACCAGTGAATGAAGAAAGGTATGCAGATTGATATACTGCGCTTGAGTGCAGTTTATATATATATATATATATATATATATATATATATATATATATATATATATATATATATATATTTATATTAAATGTGAAATAGACTTATTGAATATTGCAAATTGCTGGTCGTGATATTCTTGCCACATCAGCAGGATTACTCGAACAGGTTGGCTTTTCTTGAGCTACAGATCGCCAGCATGATGTTAACTATAAGAAATAAAATTTCACTAATTGGCTTTATACTTTCCCGTTTCACGACGCTTCTCAATTTTCGGAATTGAAGTCAAGCATTAATTAGATGAAGTCAGATCGATTTAACCCAAACAGAAAATGTGGTCCGCGCCATTTTCCTCAAAATCTGTGGGAAACTATACTGTATAGTTCCAGTGAACACTTATCCGAACAGCATAAAGTTTAACGCATGCAGGAACTCTTTATAATACCATGTCTCAATAGCTGTTGACGTGGCACATCAGGTAGGTCGATCTGGCAGTCCCACAAACGACGTGCTCAGGAACGGCCAGGCATTCGATGACCCTTGAGATGGCGCCGTAGGCGGCGTCATCCCTGCGTTGTCGAGCATGCTCCACTTCGTATACGGGAGAACCATCTCGTCCAAGGCGTCTAAATCGACCTTTTACTGCTGAACGCGAGGTTGTCGGTTTGATACACGTAAAGTACTACACACGTTAGAGGGCCACACTTGGTCAAGCCTGCACTGCGGCATGTCTCAAAGCAAGAACATGGCATTGAAAAGTTAGATCAATCAATATAAATTCAACCAATGCATTTTCAATAAAATCAAAGCCGAGCGATCAAATTGTGTGTGGTTGACGGGGATACTTCACGTCGTTCTTGCCTGAAATTTGATCGTTCATCCTTAAGGTGCGTTTTTTGTTTTGTTTACACGTGGTTACAAACAAAACTCAGTGCTAACACAAAGGCTGTTAACAAAAGGAATCTAATCCAACAAGCCCAATTTGCAGTACTAATTCATTTACACAACCTTCGCTACTAAGGACCGGGACTTGCATAAAGCCGACAACTCGGTGTTGCAGTCAGGCAGTGCTGGTTTGCTGGCCATACAATCCGCCATCAGAAAAGCCCTTGCTTAGCTACCATTCGGGACACTCGAAGGTCGTACAAAGCGGCATAGCTTTTCCACGTGTGCGAGCGGCCTTAACTAAGTCTTGCCCGGAAAAAATAAAGTAGGAGAGCTTCAGCCAACAAGTTATCAGGCTAAAGGATGCAGGATATGAAAAACATGTGTTCTGTAGATCAGCCTATAAGTTTATTCGTTATGTGCGCAATGGCTTTCAGAAGGAGCTTTATAGAAAAGAGAATGACAGCAGAAAAATTCTGAATACCATATGCGCACAAGATTGCGCATAACCTAAAAACGTAAGTAGAAGGTATGGTCAGAAGTAGTTTTTTCAGCAGCTAACAAACTCGGTAAAATATGTGCTGGACTGGATCGCAGAGTTTCAACAAAAATAACAGTAAATAGACATAGGTGCAGGGTTAAGCATATGAAAGTATTTGTCAAGTGCAGCAAGTGCAGATCGTCCGTTCTGTACTGTTTTCTCCTATCGTGTGGAAAAGCATGCATTGGCCAAACGGGTCGGTGTGTGAACACAAGACCTTATGGAACACAAAAGGTCACTGAGGGGAAACATGCATTCCAACATTAAAGGGCATTGTTCACAGCATGGGTGCTTGCCGCTTTTCAATGACACTGTAGCAATTCTTTCGCACCATAGCCATCAGTTGACCAGGAAAATAGAAGCTTTTCACATTTACGAGAGAGAGAGAGAAAAGAAGGTCGTATAACTCAAATCATCTGTTCTTCTAAGCCATCGTGAGGTCGCCTTTTTGGAAGGACACTGTAAAAAGTTTGTAATAATAAATTTGTAAGGGGTGCAATGATTAGGATGTGATTGCACACCGTGTTAGATATGTTGCCTATCTTTGACGCCCGAGTGTGCACGGGTGCGTGATTTTGAGAGGGCTTTAAATCTTGCCTTGCATACATTTGATGTCTGAGGGTGCGCAGGTACATGAAGTGTTTGTTCTGAAATATAGTAGTTAACAGTGCAGTGACTGGTCGTGTATTCTTGTCTTTCCGCCTTGTGCTGGTCAGTGCGCTGCTTTACCAACACGGAATGATGATTAATCACCAACTTTTCACTTTCACTTTACTACCTTAAAGAACCCCGATTCGGGGGTATTACATGGGATGGATACAGGTATAAGTAATCGCATATGCAAAAAAGAAGTTATTGGTTAAACATGGCAGTTATGCAATCAGAAAATGCAGATGGGCAAATGGTTGCAGTGACGTCGTGCGGAAGGCCATTGCACTCTATGGATGAGCAAGGCAAGAAGGATACAGCAAACGTTGTAGTATGAGCACGTGTACGGGCAACTTGCAGGGGATGACCAATGCGGAGTGAAGTGCGTGCCGGAGGGCTGATGTAGGGCGGAATACGAAGTGAGCACATATCGGTGATTCGACGACGACAAGCAAGATTTGTTAGACCAGACTCCGCCTTTAAAGATCTCGCCCAACTTTCCACATTACTGTTCTTATGCGAAAAGGTCTATGACAGCCACCTCGTGCATACTGTTGGCATGACGAACTGTTTTGTAAAATAGCTAGTTTAACACAAGTTGCCTCACAGAGAACACAGAGAGCGATGCAGAGCCCTCCTCGTTTCCAGGACCGACAACGACTCGTCGACGGCGCTCAACTTCATGAGCAGCCGGCGAGAGATTGGTGTTCTCGGAGTTCCCATCCATCAAGGTCAGGTGAGAACGGTGCCGGAATTCTGCGCCTACGGAGCGTTACTTCTCTGGGACATCTTCTCTTGTGACTCGAAATTCACATAACGTGTTTTACTGCGACCAGTAGTTACATGAGTTGTAGAAAAATGAACCGATCTTGTCAACAGGTGACCAAGCCACTAAATCTGCCTATCATACCCTTACCTCTTAAAAGGATGTAAATGTGTGAGTTATAGACTCATTTACACCCTTATTCGGTTTTAGGGATATATATTATTTTACAGTGTATGCGTAAACTAAGCTTCTAGATGTCTATGTCTGCGTATTTTTTACAGCGAAGCTGTCTTTTGCTAGGGTTCTGTGTTTTGTTCGTGTTCGTCAACAGATCTGCGTGTGCAAAAGCTCAGCTGCCGAATTTGATGCAAAATTGCTTCATTCTGTGCAAAATCTTATTTGTCTCATCACTTCGATATGCATTTTCAGTAGATTAGTTATCAATAGGCAAGGTAAAACATGAAAGTGTCAAACTCGAGTGATCAGATAGAATTCGATGAACTGTCGAAACTGATCAACACAAAGAAAGGGATATCCGAAATTATAATGTGGAAAAGATTGAGGAAGCAGTAAAATAGGGACGCAGCATGAAATCAGTGAGAAGAAAACTAGGCATAGGACAAGGCAGAATGTATGCACTGAAAGATAAGCAGGGTAATATCATGAGCAATTTCTATGACATACTAAAAGCAGCGGAAAAATTCTATACTGACCTATACAGTACCTAGAGCAGCCAAGCTACTTTCATTCGAAGTAGTGATGAACAGGATACAGAGGTCCCTTCTATAACTAGCGATGATGTTAGAAGGGCCTTGAAAGACATGACCAAGGGAAAAGCTGCTGGAGAACATAGAATAACAGTCGATTTAATCAAAGATGGAGGACATATCATACTTGAAAAGCTTGCGGCCCTTTATACACAATGCCTCGCGACTTCAAGTGTACTATAAAGCTGGAAGAACGCCAACATTATACTCATCCATAAGAAGGGAGACGTTAAAGAATTGAAGAATTATAGACCCATTCGCTTGCGTGTGCAAAAGTTTCAGTATTGTATAAAATATTCACGAAGGTAATTTCAAATAGAATCAGGGCAACACTTGACTTCAGCCAACCAAGAGAACAGGCTGGCTTCAGGAAGGGATATTCTACGATGCATCATATCCATGTCATCAACCAGGAATAGATAAATCTGCGGTGTACAATCAACCGCGCTATATGGCTTTCATAGATTATGAAAAAGCATTTGATTCAGTAGAGATACCAGCAGTCATAGAGGCACTGCGTAATCAAGGAGTACAGGAGGCATACTTGAATATCTTAGCAAACATCTACAAGGATTAAACAGCTACCTTGGTTCTCTGCAAGAAAAGTAGAAAGTTACCTATCAAGAAAGGGGTCAGGCAAGGAGACACAATCTCTCCAATGCTATTCACTGCATGCTTAGAAGAAGTATTCAAGCTCTTAGACTGGGAGGGCTTAGGAGTGAGGATCAACGGCGAATATCTCAGCAACCTTCGGTTTGCAGATACCATTGTCCTATTCAGCAACAAATGAGACGAATTACAGCAAATGATTGAGGACCTTAATCGAGAAAGTGGAAGAATTGGGTTGAAGATGAATATGCAGAAGACAAAGATAATGTTCAATAGCCTGGCAAGGGAACAAGAATTCAGGATCGCCAGTCAGCCTCTAGAGTCTGTAAAGGCCTGAGTACGTTTATCTAGGTCAATTACTCACAGGGGACCCTGATCACGAGAAAGAAATTTACAGAAGAATAAAATTGTACTGGAGTGCATACGGCAGGCATTGCCAAGTCCTGACTGGGAGCTTACCACTGTCGTCGAAAAGTGTACAATAATTGCATTCTACCGGTGCTAACATATGGGGCAGAGACTTGGAGGTTAACAAAGAAGCTTGAGAACAAGTTGTAAGGACCGCACAAAGAGCGATGGAACGAAAAATGTTAGGCCTAAAGTTAGGAGACAGGAAGAGAGTGGTGTGGATCAGAGAACAAACGGAGATAGCCGATATTCCAGTTGACATTAAGCGGAAAAAGTGGAGCTGGGCAGGCTACGTAATGCGTAGGATGGATAACCGGTGGACTATTAGGGTTACAGAATGGATACCAAGAGAAGGGAAGCGCAGTCGAGGACAGCAGAAAACTAGGTGGAGTGATGAAGTTAGGAAATTCGCAGGCGCAAGTTGGAATCAGCTAGCGCAAGACAGGGGTAATTGGAGATCGCAGGGACAGGCCTTCGTCCTGCAGTGGACATAAATATAGGCTGATGATGATGACTATTTTCAAAATGAGTAGATTCTCAGGTAGATAATAAGGGTTTCTCAAAGATTTTCCGCTTGCGACCCACGTCGGCCATGTGTACGCTCGCACCGCCCTCTGTTTGTCGTCGTTACAAGCGCTAAATTGCGTGCCTACTTTCCTTCCGCTCTCCTGGTGTGGCGGTCCCGTCGCGCGTGTTTAGTTTCCTCCGACTCCCCGAGGTGGCGGTAGTCTTCCACGCGAACGTATGCCGCTGATCAAGACCGCCGATCAAAATAAAAGTGTGTGCGCGTGTGTCTTTCTTCGGGATGACCGCCGTCGCCGCTCAAGACGGACAGACAGACAACGAACTTTATTTCATCCTGAGGAGCTATTGTCAGGACTCCCTAACGGGAGGCCGTTGTAACCACTGAGAAATAAAATTTGCTCATACCTTTCATCTGAATTCTTTGCCACCTCTATGTCGTGTGCTAAACTGCTTCGTTGGTAATTCACCTTCAAAGCAGTGGAATAGCGCGTGATTTTTTCATTTTTCTTTTTTTTTTTCTACAAAGCGCAAGCCGGGCGTCGAAAAGGGTCCACAGTTCCTGCGCGACGCTGGACTCCTCGACAAGCTCAGAGATCTCGGTGAGTGTTGGAGACGTGCAGGCACATAACTATAGACCGCCAGTGAAACTCGCAACGTGAATTTTTATAAATTGATTCACTACAGGTTACATGTCCACTCAGCACCACTGAGGCTACGATTGTGAGTAGCTGGGTTAATTAACGTTGCTTGTTTGCTGTGTGCCCAATGTTAAGTTAGCCCTTGCACCTAAATCTAAGCGCACGGGCGTTTTTGCATTTCGACCCAGTCGAGACGAGTCTATATCTGTTTTTCTGTAACGTTTCTTAATTGCACCGAGTACAACGTTCCACACCTCATAGCAACATTGGCGCTATAAGAAACACCATAGCTTAGAACATATTAAGACTGATAGATTTAAGATAAAAAGCACACGCTGTGAATGATATATTTCATAGATTTCTTTTTCACGCTGCACATCTTCAATATATGGAGGCACAATTCAGTCATGAAGGTATGCCCTTGTTTGCGAAACTGTGTCGGTTGAGTGGTATGGCATCTACCTGGCATATACGGCAGTTAAATGTGTGACATACATATACACTGCATTGTTGGGCCAATTTTTTAGAGCGATAGCTCTACTACTCTTACAAAACGCAGAAAACGGTTCCGTAAATGTGAACTTCAACCTCACCCAAGGTCAAACTGGTACTTATCCTTCCACTAGCGGCGCAAAGTGTGCCGAGTGCAGGTAGCTTCGTATGCGCTATGCTTTCGACTCTTAGCGTTGAAGCGAGACGCAGCACGAAGGTCGTGTTGTCTTGTGGTGCAATTGTAGATGCGGTAGTTGCTGACGGCGCCGAGCAGCGTCTATGCCCTTCCCAAAACAAGTAAAACCGTGCTATCGCCCGACAAACTTGGTTTAACCGCGTTCAACCACGGCACATTTTTAACAGTGAAGCTGTTTAAGCTGTCCGTAAAACCATGCTCGTCGATCGAAAAAACCTCGCCTGTGGGCCGATCGTGGAGGTAAACCGTGCAAAGCAGCTCTTAGCATAGGGAAAGGAGGATGAGAAAGAGGGAGGGAACCACAGTTTGCGTTATCGTTGGTTGCAGCGCCGGGAGGCCGATCCCGAAGCGCGCGCCCGACTTAACCCGGCCTAACCGAGCATAACGTGAGCTGATCGGCACCAGCTAGGTGCCAATCAGCTAGGATTTTTTTTTCAGCCTTGCGCCACTAGTGCAAGCTAAGCTAATTTTTGTTTACCTACGTCGGCTACAGCCGTATAGGCAGCCGGCATTTTTTTTTTTTTTTAACTGGTGGTCAACTTTTGTAGAAGTGTAGCTCCGCCCATCTACACGAAGCCATTTTTGATAGCAGTAGTGTAGCATGAAAACTACTTTCTACACCGCAGTTCCGATGAGTGTAGGTGGCAGACGACAAACAGGCTGGCGCTGCAAACGCGTGGTGCCATTCTGTCTGTGACTGCGCTGATATGGCAACGATAGTGAAGGTTCCCTCAAGGACGGGCAGCAAAGTGCTGGCGTGACCGTGTGCCGCAGACGGTCACACAGGAAGATGAGCTAATCCTCCAAGAAGACAAAATGATCTCTCACGGATGGTGCAGATCATCAGCCCGGTTACTCGGAACCTGTGAATCCGTCAATTATTCGATTTATCGTATTTAAGGTTTTACGTACACGTGAGTTGAGAAAAAACAAAACTGGTGGTTTTTGTTACCTAAATATTGAAGGACAAAAGAAACCGCGCTACATATCGACCGCAGAGGCCTTTAACATCGCGCCGTTGCGACACTTTTTCACGAGCAAAACGCATCAAGCATAACAAACTTACCCATAATACGCAATCATTAAGTGTAGCCGTGGAGACAAAGTTGGCTAACCCGTGAGCCATCAGCGTGGAAAGGTAGGGTTAACCTGGCTCGAACTGGAGATGATGCAAGAAGTTAGGCTACATCATTTCACTTATGGATATTCGCTTAAAAACAAAAGGAAACACATAATTACGGCGTCGCCGGCCCACCATTTGTTCGTGTCCCATGCACTACAGCAGCTGCTGCACAGACTGTATTCTGCCTCCTCCTGCTCAAAGAGCACGGTGCATGTTTATTTTTTTTTTTTTTTTTCAGAGAGACACAGGTGCCATCTTACTTTAAACATTGTAGCTGAATCTGTCGTTCCCTTCATTCCTGTTGAGCAAGCGAAGTGGAGACAATGCTTGCTCCATTTTGTTCGCTGAGCTCGGCCAATTAATTGAAAGAAAATATGTACGCGATTAAAGGAAAATTCGAATATAGCCAGCAGCTTTAACCGATCCCTGTCGTAAGGTTAGCCCGTAGGTTAGCCCAGTGATATTAGCAAGTATTGAGAGCAAATGTGACTTTTGTGTTTCTAGAGGACGACGGGGCTTGTGTGAACGTCATTGACTAATAGTGCAATACCACACGCGTCAGCGAATTCACCGCTAATTTCCTTCTTTCCTTCCCTCCTCTCATCTTTGTGTTCCCCTTTCCCATTCCCCCGGTGTAGGGTAGCCAACCGGACGTTATTCTGGTTAACCTCCCTGCCTTCTGTCTTTCTCTTTCTTCCTTCTCTTCTCGAGAGCAAATGTGCCACGTCGGCCTATCCTCAATTTTTCTTTGTGTATAATTAATTGGATCATGATTGCATTATAATGATTGCAAGTATAATGAGATTGTCGAAATACATTTTCTTTTGAGGGCAGCCACCACTTCGTAGTCACCAAGCACTTCAGTTATTCCCTGGTGGAGCGCCACGTTCTGGAACATTGTCACGCCAAGTGTGTGGTGGGTGCATGGAGTGTTCGAAGTTGCTCTGCCCTTGGTTGTTGCTCTTGCCTGAGCTTTTGCGCGTGTGCATACTGACCCGTGTACTTATCTATCCTTTCCTCTGGGACTGCATTTCACCCGCTAGCAACCTACTGTTATCGCTTAACGCAAGACGCGCCTGCATGATTTGGAACTTACTCGAATGTTATCGTTGATTCTATGCGTTGTGTATGTTCTTGCCGAACCTTGTATAATCAAATTGTATGCGCGACACAATTGTGTAGTACTTTCTAGAAGGCATGCGGGCACCAGCCATTACCTGGAACCTTCGACGAGTCATGTATAAAAATGTATTGCAGAATGGTGGCTTGCTGGCTAGTTGGTTCATTGCAACTTGTGTAACAGCGCGAAAAATAACAAGGAAGGGACGACGATAGAGACAGAGTGAAAAGAGCGCTGACTTCCAACTGTTTATTTCACTGACGGTGCTAGGCATATGTACACATACGAAGCGTCAGTCTGCATGAATGGCACAAGGTGATATCAACATGGACCCACTCACTAACCACCTAAAAACTGTAGTTCTTCCTTAGTGTTAGTGATGGCATGCTCACACACATTTCTCCCGCACGAGCAATCTTAACCGCCTCAATTATTTATCTGGCGCACTGATCTTTGTGTCGAGAAACAATTCCGCTTTTCTTGAACTTAGGCTTGCATGGCTTGGTAGGACGACGCGTAGTCTTATCACCACATTTACGGAAGTGTAACCCAAGCTGGCCCTGATTACCGTCACTTACATTCTTGCTGTGCTCTCTTAGTCTGGTGTTTATGCATCTGCCAGTCTGTCCAATGTATTCGCGTCCGCAAGCCAACTACACGCGATATACGACACCCTCCTCACAAGAGACAAAACGATCCTGGGGTTGAATCTTGCATGATTTCTTCTC